>NC_091232.1:6600647-6663147 GCF_040958095.1 Procambarus clarkii
TCTTATTTTGTCTTATTTCTACATACGTGTATCTCAATATACGACATCCGGAATTTTAAATTATCACAAAGGTAAACGCGGTGATTATTTTGGATAAATGTTCTCTACTTTTTATGTAAGTTTTCTCAATTATAAATATAATAACATTTATGAATAATGTTTTTGCTTGAGATTCGTGAAGTTAAAGGAAAGTGACGACGTTTCGTACCGTAGTGGACCCTTATACATGTCACGGCTCGATAAGGGTGCAAGACGGAACGAAACGAAGTCCCATAAGGATCCCGGACGGGACGAAACGATGTCAAACATGTGTCCAAGACGAAAGGAAACAACCTCATACAATGCTCCAGGCCTGAACGAAACCTCATACAATGCTCCAGGCCGGAACGAAACCTCATACAATGCTCCAGGCCTGAACGAAACCTCATACAATGCTCCAGGCCGGAACGAAACCTCATACAATGCTCCAGGCTGGAACGAAACCTCACACAATGCTCCAGGCCGGAACGAAACCTCACACAATGCTCCAGGCCGGAACGAAACCTCACACAATGCTCCAGGCGTGAACGAAACCTCATACAATGCTCCAGGCGTGAACGAAACCTCATACAATGCTCCAGGCGTGAACGAAACCTCATACAATGCTCCAGGCGTGAACGAAACATCGTACAATGCTCCAGGCCGGAACGAAACATCGTCACTTTCTTTTCAGTGATGGTTAGGTTTGTTTCAGCCCCGTTATTGTGACATTGTACGTATTATATTGTGACATTGTATGAATTATTCAGAACAGAAAGCAGTTCACTTAAGTCTTTACCGAGTTTAAAGAAACCACAGATAGACATCCCAATCAATAATCAATTATTAAATATTATTATTATTAATTATTATTTTAATTTTCATTTGAATTTCAGTTTATGTTTACATAATATCTAACCTCGCTAAACGGACTCTAGAGGAGTTTCACTTAATAGCATTACTGGATATAGATTGGACCCAAGTGCAGGACGCCAGAGTTTATCCAACGCTGGATAATACGAGAGGATATTTGACCACAGGATCCGTCATATCCTATCGTTAAATCTTCGTAATCCTCCCTGGATCACGCCAACAAGAATGTAAACAAACTCAGCAAGTTCATACACAAGACACACACATCCATATATATATACTTTACATACACATACACCACTAAATAACCATCCCGGCTTTATTACCTGATCCCCCATGGTCTGAATCCCAACATAATTCAACATTTTAAGCCGCAATAGAACGAAATTGAAACGGGATATCTGTTTATGCAAGATGCATACCCGCATGTCAACAGCCGCATACCTGCCTGTCAACAGCCGCCGAGTTTGGCCTCTCTGGCAGCTCTCCTGTGGGTTGGAATGCACATCTTTCAGAATCTAAGTCTGGTCTTCCTTGTAAAGGTACTTTAATCGCCTTCTTTCCCCTCACTGACTGACTGTTTCTCACGTCACGGAAATAATACCTTCTCTTCCTCCGCTGGGAACGGAGAATATAATATTTTGTTGATTAGGAGCTCGTTGACACTGGAGAGAACTATTGTCAATTCCAGTTAAATGAAGGAATAAGTTCAGAAAGTGAAGTCACTTAACAACAACAAAAATGCCTGTTGAAACGGACGAGCAATAGGTGACTTCAGCGTGAACGGACGAGCAAAAGGTGACCAGTATGAACGAGCAAGCAACAGGTGACTTCAGTGTGAACGAGCAAGCAACAGGTGACTTCAGTGTGAACGAGCAAGCAACAGGTGACTTCAGTGTGAACGAGCAAGCAACAGGTGACTTCAGTGTGAACGAGCAAGCAACAGGTGACTTCAGTGTGAACGAGCAAGCAACAGGTGACTTCAGTATGAACGGACGAACAACAGGTGACTTCAGCGTGAACGAGCAAGCAGTGGGTAATCCAAAGTGAATGACTGGTAAGTGATCGTCTGGGTACACGGGTGATTTTCAAGGAGAGTTCTGTAAGGTGGCGGAGCGGAGCGGCTGATACCTGATCATCAGGGGAATGTTCTAAAAGCAAGAGACAACCAGGTGAATGGCTGAGGGGGGGGGTGGGGGGAAAGCGACACACTAAGATATTAAAGGGGGAACAAAGGGGCAGTTCGTTAATCTTAGGTGAATGAGCAGGAGGGGATTAGGTGACCGAGCAGCAGCAGTGTCATTATCTTAATATATTTGTATAATTTAACATTGAATAAACAAAAGTGAAAAAATACATAGATTCTGATATTATATATATATATATATATATATATATATATATATATATATATATATATATATATATATATATATATATATATATATATATATATATATAAGCATTTACAATCTCAGAGAGAGAGAGAGAGAGAGAGAGAGAGAGAGAGAGAGAGAGAGAGAGAGAGAGAGAGAGAGAGAGAGAGAGAGAGAGAGAGAGAGAGAGAGAGAGAGAGAGGATATTGTTATAAACACAAGCCTAGCTATAACAGCGCAATATGAAACCTTTAAAATACAAAAAACCAAACAAAGTCGCTCCCCCCCCCCCCCACTACACTAAAGAGCAACACATCCTCCTGTTTACAATACATACACACACACACATTCCGAGCGCACACAACCTCACTATAAACCATTCACTTCCATTCCATGTGTGTGTGTGTATGAGAATGGAGTTTCCGCCGCTCCTTTATAAGGAAGAGGAAGTCTCAGAATAAAAGATGTATATAAATATCGCTGACGTAACAAGCGCGTCACACCAAGCGTAAACTGTCATCATACCCCCGTCACCTTTTATCCTGTCCACCTCATTCATTTCTTTGGTATTCATTTATTCTCTACAAGCAATACCACATACCAAGATTCAGCAAAAGAAAACGGAGGAAGAGGGAGCCGGGAGCAGGTGAATATACCACCAGACGAAGCCTAACATTCCTCCCCTCCACACACAAACACTCCAAGCTTTCTAAATGACAAAAAAACTTAAAATTCAGGAAAATAAACACTCCCCAGGTGAAGGCTATCACCACCCGCACATCACTTGGTAAGTAGGGTGCAAGTGAAGGCAAAAATAGGGAGTTAAACCCGGTTGAAGACGTGTTGAAGTCAAGGCTGAGGTCTTGGGGCGGCAGATCTGCCTCCCTGGAACTATGCCAAGATGATGTTATAACTAAGTAGATCAAGATGAAACTCCCACTGCTACATTCCCTCGTTTTCGCTCTCTAGGCCTAAGTGGAGAATGTGTTTGCTCTCTAGGCCTACCTCTGTCAGAGGGCGCCCGACAGCTGGGTGGACAGCACCTCGGATTCGTAGTCCTGAGGTTCTGGGTTCGATCCCCGGTGGAGGCGGAGACAAAATGGGCAAAATGTTTCTTTCATCCTGATGCTCCCCTGTTACCTAGCAGTAAATAGGT
Organism: Procambarus clarkii; assembly: GCF_040958095.1. Lineage (NCBI taxonomy): Eukaryota > Metazoa > Arthropoda > Malacostraca > Decapoda > Cambaridae > Procambarus > Procambarus clarkii. The sequence continues at coordinate 6,604,071 of NC_091232.1, forward strand.
ACCTGGGAGTTAGACAGCTGCTACGTGCTGCTTCCTGGGGGTGGAGGCCTGGTCGAGGACCTGGCGGGGACACTAAGTCCTGAAATCATCTTAAGATAACCTCAAGATAACCTAGAGGGAGAATGTGTATGGCGAGAATCCTTCTAGGGATAGGGGGAGAAGGGTCAGACAATCCTGTATGAATAGGGAAAGAATATTTATGTTTAAAGAACCCTTCTAAACTTACAGGAGAAATGTTTATTGGGTGTGAATCTCTCAAGGCCTAAATGAAGAATATGTTTGGGTGAGAGAATACCTTTAGGCCTACATTGTGGCTACCGTGTGTATCTTCCGGGGATCAACAGCCCCGAGGCCCGATTTCCGACCAAACCTCCCGGTTGGTGGTGTAGTCAACCAGGCTGTTGGTCGCTGCTGCTCGCAGCCTGACGTATGAATCACAGCCTGGTTGATCAGGTATTCTTTGAAGGTGTTTGTCGAGTTCTCTTGAACACTGTGAGAGGGAGAGAGCTTATTCATCCTAGAGGGGATGAATATGCATGAGTGTGTGATGAGAAAAGTGAGGTGTCCTGGAGACTTCGATTGAGAGAATCTTGAGGTGAGGTGGAGAACAGATCCACGCAATGAAGTAATCTCTCATGAAGAGATAAAAGACTTTGCTGATAGAGAGAATTTCTCAGCATAAGCGAGAATACTTAAGAGATGAGAATTCTTCTGGTGAGAGAACTCCTTAATGTTGACAACAATTCTGAATGGGAGAATCCCTCAGGAAAAAAAATAAGAGAAGAGAGAAAAAGACTGAAATACAATTCATTTTGGTCTAATTCAAATTCAATTGAAAGAAAAGATCTGCCGAGTGTTAGAATATCTTAAGGTGGAGGAGAAGAGCTTTATCTTTCAGCTATGTTGATGACAAGCTCGGAAGACCAGCCATGACGCCCCATAACACGCAACAACCCTTAAAGAATATAGTAGCCGTGCGATAGGATCGAACTTGCATCCCTAAACACGCCAGAAACGCTGGTTCGATCCTATCAAACAGTCACCATATTATCTTGTCGATTCATCACGTCCTCGTGATTTCACTGTGCAAACCTTAAACTTGTCTTCCTAACTGAATACAAAAACTTGTAATGAAGCCAAGCACTAGCAAAGCTTACCTTCTAAATAACACAAAATCTAGATCTAACATTGATTAAAGTTAATGAACATTTAGTTTTTTGGTAATAATAAATACAGATAAACGGGTGTTAAAATTGTCTTGTGAGTTACAGAATGTAAACAAACACATTTGTTTGCCTCACTGCAAATTTACACTCGTCCATAATTATTGGTTTATTGAGGTTTAAAACACATTTTGGGGGGAAGAAGACCTTGTCTCGGCTAGCTGTAAGTGCCAGAATATTGTTGGTGATAATTACTATCTTACAGTCACGTAACGGGGGGGAGGGAGGGAGAGAGGGGGAGAGGGAGAGAGAGAGAGAGAGAGAGAGAGAGAGAGAGAGAGAGAGAGAGAGAGAGAGAGAGAGAGAGAGAGAGAGAGAGAGAGAGAGAGAGAGAGAGACAGAGAGAGTGTTGGCACAGCTCCCACACGGAAGAGATCCACCACCTTCCCTCCGCCTATCGCCAGTACAGCACAGGTGTTAACTCTTTCCTGCTACGATGCTGTCTGTGTCTGTCTGTGTATGTCTGTCTGTCTGTATCTGTCTGTCTGTATCTGTCTGTCTGTATCTGTCTGTCTGTATCTGTCTGTCTGTATCTGTCTGTCTGTATCTGTCTGTGTATGTCTGTCTGTCTGTATCTGTCTGTCTGTATCTATCTGTCTGTCTGTCTGTCCTTCTCTTGCTAAATACGGAAGGTGTCCCCAAAACGAATAACGTATCATAGAGACACATCTTTTTGTACAGACGAGTGAGGCTACTTCCTGCCTCCCCAACCCTTTGTGGTTTGTAATTTGGTATAGGTCCGTCTTCAAGTCCAGTAGAAAGTCTACTTGGAGGTCCAGTTGAAAGTCCAGTTGAAGATCCAGTTGAAGGTCCAGTTCTAGGCCTTTGTTACGAACCTTTCTAAAAGAAAAGATCAAGTCACAAGAAGAGGGGATTCACCTCACTAGAAAAAGAAAAGATCAAGTCACAAGAAGAGGGGATTCACCTCACTAGAAAAAGAAAAGATCAAGTCACAAGAAGAGGGGATTCACCTCACTAGAAAAAGAAAAGATCAAGTCACAAGAAGAGGGGATTCACCTCACTAGAAAAAGAAAAGATCAAGTCACAAGAAGAGGGGATTCACCTCACTAGAAAAAGAAAAGATCAAGTCACAAGAAGAAGGGATTCACCTCACTAGAAAAAGAAAAGATCAAGTCACAAGAAGAGGAGATTCACCTCACTAGAAAAAGAAAAGATCAAGTCACAAGAAGAGGAGATTCACCTCACTAGAAAAGAGCACATGAACATAAAAGGGGGATGATGGTGGCGTCACAACCAGACATTGGCCACCAGTTCCCTCTTATGAAGCACTTACAGCTTCCCTCTACAGGACTCACGGAGTCACTTTCAAGCTTATTGATACTTTTCACATCCCTCACAATACTATTAATGAAAGTGAACACAAGTTCACATCTTGTTGTTTTGCTTACAACCTTAAAGAAAGTAAGCTTGGGGGTCAGGACAGCTTGGGGGGTCAGGATAGTTTGAGTGGTCAGGATAGCTTGGGTGGTCAGGATAACTTGGGTGGTCAGGATAGCTTGGGATCAGGATAGCTTGGGCATGACTAACTCGTGACATCTGACACAGAATCTTGCCCAATAAGCTATCAGATGAAACTCTCCCTTACCATGTGGACAGAATTTGACTAATAACCCAGCTATATATACAAGTAAACACGTGGGGGCCTCGTACACCTTGACCCAGGTTCGAGTCCCGCACGACTCTTAAAAAAAAATTCATATGAACATAAATTCTTTGAAAATAAGGTGCACAAGAAAAAATCAGTGCAATTCAAGAGGTCATATAAATATACACAGCATTATTTACAACGACGCAATATATATCATTATTTTCCTACTGGGCCATGTTACCTGTACTTAAGACTCATCGTAATATTTTATTTTCATTCAAATCTTAAGATATGTAATGAAGAGATATGTAATTCTGAGACACTAGCCGGAGGAACACAAGCCATCTCGGCCACTTTGCACGCGATATTGCAAGGAAGAGTGTGTGTGTGTGTGTGTGTGTGTGTGTGTGTGTGTGTGTGTGTGTGTGTGTGTGTGTGTGTGTGTGTGTGTGTGTGTGTGTGTGTGTGTACTCACCTAGTTGTGTTTGCGGGGGTTGAGCTCTGGCTCTTTGGTTGAGCTATGGCTCTTTGGAGCCATAGCTCTTTGTGTGTGTGTGTGTGTGTGTGTGTGTGTGTGTGTGTGTACTCACCTAGTTGTGTTTGCGGGGGTTGAGCTCTGGCTCTTTGGTTGAGCTATGGCTCTTTGGAGCTCTGGCTCTTTGTGTGTGTGTGTGTGTACTCACCTAGTTGTACTCACCTAGTTGTGTTTGCGGGGGTTGAGCTCTGGCTCTTTGGTCCCGCCTCTCAACCGTGTGTGTGTGTGTGTGTGTGTGTGTGTGTGTGTGTGTGTGTGTGTGTGTGTGTGTGTGTGTGTGTGTGTGTGTGTGTGTGTCTGGGTGTAGAGGCAGAGGAGAGACCTTGGTTCTGTTTGTGTACACAAACATCGTACCTAATGTAGGTTTTATGGCTCGTGAGTATATACGAGTCAAGGTCTCGATTGCAAAATTGATACGCTGTGACCGCAGACTTTCTGAGAGAGTAGTCGACAAAACGCACACCAGCACAAGTTGGGGGGGATCGGGGAGGATTAAACTCCAGGATAAATTACTGAACTCTGGGAAAAAGTGACCTGAACTAGGGTAAAAGTGACTGAACTCTGCTAAAAAGTGACTGAACTCGAGTGTGATGGGAAACAGGACTGAACTCTGAAGCAAACAAGGACTGAACTGAGTAAAAGAGACTGAACTAAGGCGAACAAGGAACATGCATATTTTTCTATTACATTTTCCAAATCAAATATATATTTCCGAGCTCACTTTGAGTAAAAGAAACAAAGATAATCCCGGGGGGGGGGGGAGGGATAGATCCTTACACACAAACACTTGGACGACATAGAACAAGATACTCAAACTACTTTTACCCAGATAAAATGTATCCCAACTCCTCCTCATTGTACCAGTCCTCAAACTGAAGATGGAAGCAGTAAGTAATTATCATGGTACAATAGGCAGTGCATATGCCTATGGGATTCAAGGGGTGCAAGATCGACCCCATTGCATGACCGCAATATTTTCTCACAGATGCATAAATTTCTCGCGATTTCAGTGTGTACGAAATTTCAGTGATTTCCCTTGTGATTTCAATGAAGTTTGGTGCTTCACGAGGTGCGGATTCCAGGCCGGTGCTGCATATTTCAGTACTGATTTAACATGGGCTACGTAGATTGTCTTCAAGGAATATTTAAGGTTATTGTTCTAATGTAAGAATTACGAGGTGAAAAATGAATAGGCAAGCGATAAGTAAACATTACTATTATTACCTTTCTCAGGACGAGGGTATATTGAACACAGGTGTAGTCTATGTGTCTGTTAAGTTCTCTGCTTATGGCGCTGTCTGGACCATACCTAATATATGTAGTAATTGTTCTTCAGTTTCACCTACTAGGAAATTGATCTGTAACAGATTGTCTGTCACAAAAAAAATTGGTAGATAAATAGATATTTTGGAAGACAGAGACAGAGAGAAAGAGAGAGAGAGAGAGAGAGAGAGAGAGAGAGAGAGAGAGAGAGAGAGAGAGAGAGAGAGAGAGAGAGAGAGAGAGAGAGAGAGAGCCTGATACAGGAGGGGTGGGGAGATAATAGTTCCTGGTTGCTATAGTGTTAACACTATACACTTCGAGACTCAACTTACCAAGTTAGCATCGTCAACCTCCACACATCCTGTTCAGAGCAGCGGGTTAATCCTTGCTCTCTCATGATGCCTCCTCTTATTTAATTAATACTAGAAGAGGCCCCTGGCTTCGTCTCGTCTCTCCTCCCCTTTCTCCCAATTCCCTCTCTCTATCCTCTCTTTCTTCCTCTCCCTCTCTCCTGCCCTATCTTCAAACTTCCCCCTTCTCCTTCGTTATCTCCCATAACCCTCCTTCCTCTCTCTCTCTCTCTCTCGGAAAACCTATATAACGAAGCACTGAAACTACTAAGTCAATAGATAATGCAGCAAATACATGGGACTTGACTATGGATACTGTCCATGCTTCATGTGTGTAAGTTTGGTGTAGCTAGCCCTAGCCATCTGGCCTCCAGCCTGGAACAGACATTCTCCCTTATAGATTCGGTCCTATTTTCTTTATTATTGTTATTCATAACTAAAGTATTCAATTTTATTATTAATTTTGTATAATAATTATCTTTTTTATTTTCAATTTTTCGTTAATCATTTTAATTTGATTCCTAATCGGTTTCTTCTATATATATGATGGTTTTCTGGGCTCTCTGGTTGTTGTTGTTGTTGTTGTTTCAGATTTAGCTACTCAGAACGAAGTGTCGATGTAGCACGGGCTATGGTGAGCCCGTAAACTGGGCTCTCTGGATATCTTATATCATTTATTATGTAAGTGAAGTATTCTGAGAGCAGCAGGAGAGAGGGCATAATTCCCTTGTAAATGTCTCCGTGCGCAATTATCATAATGTTCTCGGTGAAATTATCTCTCTTTCTCTTTCTCTCTTTCTCTCTTTCTCTCTCTCTCTCTCTCTCTCTCTCTCTAATGTGCTAATGGAAAAAAAACATTAAGAATTATTTTTCCATGTACTTATAATTATTTGAACTACTTTACCACATGACTGTGCTTCTTGCATGTTTGAGGTCATGTGTTTTGGGACATCCTGCATATCCCAGCCATCATATGTTGTGAAAATCAGGCATAATTTCATTTTCTTTCAAATTAATGTTAAAATCTATGGACTCTGTGTTGAACATTTCGCATTCACAGACTTCTTGACGGCGGGGCATTGGGGCTGTTCCCTCCTTTAAGGGGGGCACTCGGACGAACCTCACCCTTTTATGACCATTAATCCAATAAGGTTTAATGGGACTAGTCCCAAGAATCTCGCCTTCAGCCTCGCTGAGATATTCTACTTTGTTCGATTACTAGGAAGGGTTCCCGGTGGTGCCTGGGGGCGCCCATTTCTTCCCTAACTCCCTATTCCACTCTACTTTCCTCTCTCCCAACATCCCACATCTTCCCTCCCCACATTTCTCCCATTTTACTGCACTTTTCCCCACTGTTCCCTGTTTTTTCCCTATTTTCTTTCTTCTCCCCACCCTTTCCTTCACCCAATCTCCGTACCATTTCCCTATCCTCTGTAACCTCAAATAGGCGAACATTTCGTGTTGCATCCAGGTCTTTTCCCTTCGAATTCCCGTCTTCCTCATTCATCACCATATCTCCCCATTCATCCCCGTCCCCCTTGGTACCTCCCCTCGTCCTCCCCATCTTCCCCATCTCCCTCGTTTTTTTACAAAAGTTATTAAGAAACGCTGAAACAACTGTTTGGGATTCTCAGAAAATATATTATTACGATCAAAAGCTCTATGGGAATCACACCAAACATTTCACATCTGACTATAAAAATCGCAAGGGAATGTTTATAATTGCTAATATTTCTAAAAAGCATTTAACTTGTGCCTATGTCAGTCCCTTACCCGAGACCACCTTCCCTGCAAATTTGGGTATGGTTCACCCAAAGTGTCTGACCTGGAACGTTGGACAGACAGAGAGATATTTACCAAACAACTGTACATAAAATGGTCACATGAAAGCATATGTTGTTGTTTAAAATTCGCTACTTGGAACAAAATGTTCCAAGTAGCACGGGCTATGGTGAGCCCGTAGTAGATGAAAGCATAAGAAAAACTTCATACCTGTGAACTTTGGAACAAAACAAACGTTTGCTCGAGACGTCCAGAGAAAGTGATACAGAAGTATAGACAGACACAGACAGTGAGGTTCACAAAGGGGTATATACAGACACAGACAGAAAAGGGGAGAGATTGGAGGGATGTTAAATGTTACGAGACAGAAAACTAAAGTGGGAAAGGAACCGTAAGACATAAGGTTACGAGGACAGCATGAGTGCAAGAAGCTCTCAGAACAGTACAGCTTGAGATAGGACAGCTTAAGGTAGGACAGCTTTGGAAAGGACAACGTAAGGTGGGACATCTTGGGAAGCACCGCTGAAGTTAGAACAGCGTGGAGAAAGAGAACATTAAATAGGACAGCTTAAGCTTAGGAAAAGGCAGTTAAATGTAGGACACTTTGTTGAATTAATGCATAAGGTACGACAGCTTGGGGAAGGACAGCTTGGGGTAGACAGCTTGGGAAGAGCCAGCTTCAGTTAGGATGGCATGGACACCAGTTAGAGCCTCACTGAACTCCATTCAGAACCTCCTAGACTCCAGTTAGAACTTCCCTGAACCCAAGTTAGAACCTCACTGAACCACGCACATTCGAGACAAAATAAATAATATGCACAAATTCCAAGATTCGCGCCCCCTGCTACACACCCTCTGTATTGATGGTGCCTCACATTACTAACATGCCAGCAAGGTAATTATAGGTATCAGTGAGGAATTTGTCCATTTCTCAGACATGAGTCACAATGCCAGTCAAAGATCAAGATTATTCTGGTTAAGTAACGACTGAGAGCCAGAAGAATAGGTCACATTATAATGTGACAAAACCAATATGCTTCCATTATATTATGCCTGAAGAATAATGCATTATTTGACTCTCAATTATATTTATTTATCTAACGACGAATGCGTCTGCTCGTCTCTAGGAAGCACAGCTCGACAAACGGATTCGTCCACAAATATAAATAATAAATTTAACGTTTTTACGTACAAATAATAAATAAAATTTCACCTAATGTATACAATGATAGACTAAATAATAATAATTATAAGCCCACATTAGTCAACTGTGACCACAACCTGCTCGTCCGTCCGTCAATACTCAACCCCACATCAATCCTAACCTCCGCCAATCATTGTGATTTATATGTGAGAAATGAACAGAATTTCCAACACAGCGAGACCCAGAATACTCCACCAGCTCCAGCTTGTCCATCAGGCACCACATGCATCTATTGGTCACTTGCTTATTCCCCTCTTGTTCACTTGCTTATTCCCCTCTTGGTCACTTGCTTATTCCCCTCTTGGTTACTTGCTTATTCCCCTCTTGGTCACTTGCTTATTCCCCTCTTGGTCACTTGATTATTCTCCTCTTGGTCACTTGCTTATTCCCCTCTTGGTCACTTGCTTATTCCCCTCTTGGTCACTTGCTTATTCCCCTCTTGGTCACTTGATTATTCCCCTCTTGGTCACTTGATTATTCTCGTTTGGTCTTCTAGATTTTGTCCAGTGCTGAGAATATCTAAGTATGCTGACTCAAGTTTGTGTGTCGTTTTAAATAAAAAAATTACAGGTATATTAAATCATATTCATAAAATCTAAAGTTAATAATGAAATATGAAGTTAATAATAATATTGGAAGTTAATACAATTAACTCAAAGACGTCCAGAGAGTGTTCAAATGTCCATAGACGTTCAAATAATAAAATCTGAAGATAATAAAATTAAGTTAATAATAAAATACTTAATAGAATAATTTATAATGAAATAATAAAAAAACTGTTGATAATAATGAATTAATAATAATTTAAAAATAATATATTAATACAAAAATAGTAATTAAATTAGGTTCAATCAATAGGAGATAACTTTATAAAAAAAAACAGGATGGGTATGGGGTCCACTACCGCTCACAGGATGGGTATGGGGTCCACTACCTGTCACAGGATGGGTATGGGGTCCACTACCGCTCACAGGATGGGTATGGGGTCCACTACCTGTCACAGGATGGGTATGGGGTCCACTACCGCTCACAGGATGGGTATGGGGTCCACTACCACTCACAGGATGGGTATGGGGTCCACTACCGCTGACAGGATGGGTATGGGGTCCATTACCGCTCACAGGATGGGTATGGGGTCCACTACCTCTCACATGATGGGTAAGGGGTATATAATAAACAAACATAAAACATCAAATAGAAATGTATTGTTCTAAGAATGCAGTTCAGTGGCTCACTGTATTCAATTGTATTGTTTCACTCCTCTACAGGCCAGGGCTGTCAACCTTAGGAGTCCCCCTGGTTGGTTGGTAGCACTGCCTGTCACCTTTCTCTGTCACCTCCCCGCCTCTCCCCTCACGCCAGGGAGGACGGCCGACAAATATTAACACCGGTGTAAGCGATTATAACAGGACGTGTCAGACCAACGTCTACTTCTCATGATTGAGTGTGGTGAGTAACCGGACGGGAATGTAACTCGCAGACGAGGGGAGACACTCTCAGCCAATTCAAATTACTGGGGATTTGGCGGGCTGCCCGGGCGAGAGGAGGAGGTGGTGGTGGTTATTTAAGCGAGCGCGCGCGGGAAGCCTCGCTGAGTGGTAACTGAAGATGGGTGCCGGCAACATGGTGGGGCTGGGGCTCTCGGGGACAGCAGAGACTTGGGACCTGGCTCTTCAACAGACCTTAGACATGTAATATCTCGGTTATATACTTGTCGGAGGTAAACACCAGGGAAATGGACTTTCAGTGCCCCGAGGATGGGACAAGAGGCGGCTGAGGTATTCAGCTCCGCGTGCCAACTTCATGCAAGACGTCTTAGGCTACCTCTGGCAGTATATAAACAGTTCGATCACTGCTTGCCTACACACAGACGAGTCTTGCCTCCTGGAAACACTGTTTCCTCCCACAAAACAAAACAAATAACTGTCACTTTCACAATATTTTCGTGATGGAAACAATTGTTTTCATCACGAATATGGGCGGGAACCCTTGAGAATGACTGCGTGTCTACACTAACATTAACAGGTGAACTATGAAGATGGTATCGTCGTTCGAGACGCCATGTTTACTGCTGACATGTATAACAACATCTGTATTATGTAAAGGGGTATTTTAGATCATTATTACACATTTGGGCTGGACGGTAGAGCGACGGGGGTCACTTTATGCAGGTCGGCGTTCAATTCCCGACCGTCCATAAGGTTGGGGACCATTCCTTTCCCTTGTCCCATCCCAAATCCTTCTCCTGACCCCCCTTTCCCAGTGTTATATAGTCATATGGCTTGAAGCTTTATCTTGATAGTTCCCTTCCCTTCTCTGTGCCTGGAGAATACATTAATGAACATTAATGAGAATAATAATGAACATTGTAATGAACATTTATGAAAACCTTAATTGAAAATAACACTTTAATGAACATCTTCATGAACGCCTTAAGGTGTCAGCTGTTGATACCGAAGGAAGCGACCGAGCCAGGTCATAAACAAGGGTTGGACGCAATTATTAACGCAGCAGTTACTAATTAGAAGCAACGTGAAATTGTAAAAATATGAGAACATAGTTTACTGTGGAGACTTTCTGCTGTCCTCTCAATACACAGGGCAACACACACACACACACACACACACACACACACACACACACACACACACACACACACACACACACACACACACACACGCACACACACACACACGCACACGCACACGCGCACACACACACGCACACGCACGCACACGCGCACGCACACGCACACACACACATACACACATACAGATTCTCAAGGGAATTGATAGGGTAGATAAAGACAGTCTATATAACACAAGGGGCACACGAACAAGGGGACACAGGTGGAAACTGAGTGCCCAAATGAGCCACAGAGATATTAGAAAGAACTTTTTTAGTGTCAGAGTGGTTGACAAATGGAATGCATTAGGAAGTGATGTGGTGGAGGCTGACTCCATACACAGTTTCAAGTGTAGATATGATAGAGTCCAATAGGCTCAGGAATCTGTACACCTGTTGATTGACGGTTGAGAGGCGGGACCAAAGAGCCAGAGCTCAACCCCCTGCAAGGACAATTAGGTAAGCACACACACACACACACACACACACACACACACACACACACACACACACACACACATCCTTGGCAAGAAATTCGCCTTGTTCCCTCTAACAAAAAAGTAAATATCATATGTAACACAAATATCTTCTTGCTCTGGACTGCAGTTCTTTGTGGTTTACTGTTGCTCAAAAGTAACTATAAATTCCCCCCAGTGGAATTTATAGTTACTTTTATATAATATAATAAAAGTCTGCCCTTTGCGTGAACAATATTGAAATTCCTGTAATCCAACTATCCATGGAGGAACCTTCAGCGCGATTTTGCTTTTAGCGTGTGCTTCAAATATGTCGCATATAACATATACTTTCACTGGGATCGAACGAGGTCACAGAACGAGGGTGTTCACATAACGAGAGGTTCACAGCGCTCAGGATTCGTAGTTCCAAAGGCCAGGGGTTCGAGTCGAGGTCGAGACAGAACTAAGTGGACTGAGTTTCTTTCACCTGATGCGTTCATTCACCTAGCAGTAAATAGGTACCTGGGAGTTAGACAGCTGCTACGGACTTCTTCCTGGGGATGTGCGTTTGTGTGAGAGAGATAAATATGTAGTAAATATGATATAAGAAAAATAGGTCGAATACATTTGGTAACCGACAGTTAGAAAAGCGGGTGTCCAAGAGCTAAGAGCTCAATCCTGCAGGTACTAATTTCCTAGCCAGAGTATTGTGAAGTATTCTCTGCAGCACACATTAACTAGCAATAGTAGGCAGCCATCAGTCTCAGGAGACTATGGAGTTGCCCTCTGGTTGTCGGTCTGGAGTGACCTCTCCAGGGCGCGAAGCCAGGGTAGGGCGATATGGAGGAGAAGCTGTTACCCAAGCAGCAGGTTTTCCCCCCTCTCCACAGCGCCGAAAGTCTCCAATGGAAAGTCAAACGCCAATGCGATTGGTTAGCTATATATATTGTATATAGTGTGTGGTAATTCCTCCAGTTAAGTGTATTACGGAAATGAGAGGCGAGGCGCATTCAGCTTAATGGGGATCGATCTCTGGCCGGTCGATCTCTCTCTCTCTCTCTCTATGTTAAAGGGGGCGACTACAAGGACGCTCCATTGCTTATGTAGGCATGACAGTGTGTGGACTCCGGGTACTGTTGAACGCTATGCAAGAAAAGCTTAGACATAGTCCCAGATAGTATCTGTGGCCTTGATAAACACGTTGAACATAATATTAATGAAGCCTGGATACGAGTCACTGTTGTTAATACACTCATACACCGCCTATGTATGTCTGAGATGAGTAACACTTTGTGGGGTCAGCCAGAGGCGTACGGCCCGCGCAGGAATGTCCTTACAAACAAACAAAAATAATTGTCGAAAACCTAATAGTTTTTGGAATGAGTAGATTAAGAGTGGACTTATTTCCGTTGAATCTTATGTAAGACATTAACGCATGTGTACTTATCTATCAATGCTTATCTATCAGTATTTACAGTTGAATGAGGCTTAGCTTTTCATGCTCACCCTACTAGCACTGTTGCACTTGTTGTCTTATAATTTAACTAATCTAACGTTAAAACTCTTTGTCGAATTTAGCTTTAAAGTTGTGCGCGGAAGTGGCTTCCACAACTTTCAGTGAAAAAACGAAAAGTCTAATATGGATTGAGAAACTATTTCTGATAGGCTTGAAAGAGGAGCCTCGCAGACAATGGCATCACCTTAAGAAAAGGATCGAATCACAAGCTTACAATTGAAACATATTATTGTCTCGTGTCACACACAAACTAAATCATCCGAGAATTACTCCCCGAGTGATGCATTCATTGATGAGTAATAGCTATGGCTGCAGATAACACACTGAAGCGAATGTTTTGATCAGCGTGCAAAATACAAGCATCTTTAATAGCGCTAAAAAATATATAAAGAATAGATTCTTACTGAGAGCGACAGAGAATGTGTAGAGAGAGACCTTGGGATGGTCGAGGCTGTGAGTCTACATCAGTTGCCAGCCAGTCAACAGCATGCCAGTGGAAGCCTTACGGTAGTGACTATAGAGCTTATGTGTAAGGGAGAGCAAGCAAAAACACTGTTGGCAGGCAGGCAGGGAAGCAGGCAGACAAGGCAGGCAGGCAGGCAGGGAAGCAGACAAGCAGGCAGGCAGGCAGGCAGGCAATCAGGCAGGCAGGCAGGCAAGCAGGCAGGCAATTAGGAAGGTTGGCAGACAACGGCAGACATACAGAAAAGCCAATAGACAAGCAAGTAGTATTGAGCAAACAAACACGTATCGTCAAACAAGCAGGCAGTTTATCAGGCAGAAAGCCAAAATGTCAAGCCACCACACAAACAGGTCGCCAAGTAACCAAACAGGCAGGCAAACACCATGCCAAACAAACAAACGGCCACGTAAGCAGGAGAGCAGACACGGTGAAGCAAGCAAGAGCAAGCAGGCAAGCAAAATCCAAAATAGATCCACACACACGCTACCAAGTTATATATAGATTACCCTTTGATATACTGTATTTAATCAATGGTAGAAGCCAAGTAGCGGGTGAGGGATTGAACATGTAGGACATGGAGTTGACGGGGCATGTGGGAGATGGGGGGTTGACGGGGCATGTGGGAGATGGGGGTTGACGGGCGCATGTGGGAAATGGGGTTGACGGGGACATGTGGGAAATGGGGTTGACGGGGGCATGCACGCTCCTGGAACATGAGGCAGGGAGTGTCTTCCCTTATTACGGAACATACGCACGGAGCAAAAATAAGATGCTTGAGAGGTGAGAGGCATTCAAGGGAGGGAGAAGATACCGAGGAGGGCATTTATGCTCCAGGAGCCCGTAGGAGTCGTGCCCAGTAAGCCATTATCAACAGAAGGCACCAAGCCGCGGGAGACTATGTAGCAAGAGTTCAGGCGAGGAAAGGGCGAGTCCTTCAGAGAGTTAGAGGAAGCTCATCGCATATGCATTACATGTAATCCACAATATCCTAGCGTTACAACACCTCATCCGCTTGGGTCATCGGGGGATGGAACACGGACAGGGAGAGGGAAACAACTCCCTGTTACTGAAGCTTATCCAGACTTGGATATTCTGGTAGATGGTGCCGGGATGCTATTTTGGTGTGTGTGGCTGTGAACTTTGATTTGGGGGTCATTTCTATTCTCAGGCCTTTTTCGTTTTCTGATGTAGGAACCGGGTTTTCTCCCTCATTGTGTACTGCTGTAAGGATCTCCTCACTCTTTATCCTGTCCTCATAATTTTACACATGCTGCCTTAACGTAGTGGTAATTAAGTCAGTCCACCTCTGGAATATTTTAGTTAATTAGGCAAAAAATCACAATCCTCTTCTGTTTTAATTCTTCTTATTAGTTCAGAACCACTAACAGACATTATACATGAAGGATCTTATTTCCTATGTCCTGCAGAAGAGAACTAAGAGCTAGAATGGGCACTCTAGTACTGACTTGTGATCTAACTTAGATAAACCAGATACATTTCAATAGGAACATAACTGAATCTGCTTTAATGCAGATTACAAAAGAATGTAATTTGAACATTAGCAGTGGTTTATATAACTTAGATCCATTTTTGATAGATCAATTAAAGGGCGATTTGAGTAGAATCATTGATACACATTTGTCTCACTAATTCATTGTAAATATTTACTATCTTATGCTATTATTATCCATGTGTGGGCCTATTGGTAGGTGTAAATAGGAGCTGCATCGTATGGGCCAATAGGCCTTCTGCAGTTCTTATGCGGCTCATATTTGTATCCATCTAAGTCCCATTCATTTTTCATTGTACCTCACTCCATCACTCTCTCCTGCCTATATATGTCCAATACTTGACCTGTAAATCATTCCTTCTGAAGATGTATTAATATACGAAATTACTTAAGGAAATTCCTGTTTCAATTCTTCCTCCGTGGTCTGACACTGTCACATTTTTCATCACGTGTTAATTTTCGTGATTTACACACACACACACACACACACACACACACACTACACACACACACACACTACACACACACACACACATTATATATATATATATATATATATATATATATATATATATATATATATATATATATATATATATATATAAACAACTAACCCACCCAAATCCTAAATATACAACGATTTGTAATATACATTAGTAGTCATAATTGTAAAGATATTGTTTTTTATTATAAAATAGGTTAAATTTTGTGAATGCGCCTTTATGGACCACCACACCTTGGACCACCACACCTTGGACCACCACACCTTGGACCACCACACCTTGGACCACCTCACCTTGGACCACCACACCTTGGACCACCACACCTTGGAGCACCACAGGCCGAGGACGCAAATTTACGCAACGTTAATTTGTATTCATCTTTCCACGCCAGCAGTAGTTCGAAGGAGAGTGTGAATCTTTCATGCGGTGTGTAAACACAGCCGCGTGCTGCTCTCTTTCTGAACCCCTTGTGTCATGGTGGTGCTGTGGAGAGGGGAGAGTGGTGGTGGGTGCAGGGGGGGGGTGAAGATGGGTGGAGGTGCAGAGGAGGTTGGGGGGGGGCGCGCGTGTATGTGTACTCGCCTATTTGTGCTTGCGGGGGTTGAGCTTTAGCTCTTTGGTCCCGCCTCTCAACTGTCAATCAACTGGTGTACAGATTCCTGAGCCTACTGGGCTCTATCATATCTACATTTGAAACTGTGTATGGAGTCAGCCTCCACCACATCACTGCCTAGTGCATTCCATTTATTAACTACTCTGACACTGAAAAAGTTCCTTCTAACGTCTCTGTGGCTCATGTGGGTACTCAGTTTCCACCTGTGTCCCCTTGTTCGCGTCCCACAAGTGTTGAATAGTTTATCCTTGTTTACCCGGTCGATTCCTCTGAGGATTTTGTAGGTTGTGATCATGTCTCCCCTTACTCTTCTGTTTTCCAGGGACGTGAGGTTCGTGTGCGTGTGAGTGCGTCCGTGCGTACCTGGTGATTCATCTTCACTCCGTGTAAACAGCTACTCATGGCTGGCTGCGTCCGGCACCGCTAGGGAGGGAGCGCTACTATAAGCACAAATATACAATGACCAATGATGAACTAGAGAGCCTAGCGAACCTGTGCCCATCACGTAGTAAATGTTCGGCGAGTAAAATCCCTTAAAAAAGGGTATAGTGTAAAAGTGTATAGTGTAAAAAAAGCGAGCGAGTGTATTTGTCCCAACAGCGGCCACTATGTAATTGTGCCAAGTATTGTAAGGGGACTAATTACTGTAGGACGAGGTCTGATTATAAAACTGGGGCTAATTACGCGAAAATACGTGCGTACTAATTACGAAGCGATATTGCAAATCCGGAGGCAAGATGGTCCAACCAATTGGACCATCTGGGCTCCAAAATTGGTCTTGCAATGACGTCTGTACTGACGTATATGCGTTGCTACAGCGACTCTCTCTCTCTCTCTCACTCTCTCTCTCACACACACACACACACAAACACACACAAACACACCTCAGTGAGTACAATTGGTGAGTACACCAATTGAGGTGTACTCACCTAGACACAACTAGGTGAGTACACCTCAATTGGTTAGAAAGGCGGGGGTCTAAGAGCTATTAGCTCGATTCTGCAGATACAAATAGTAAACACACACGCACGATGTTCCCGACGTCGAAAATACTTAAGAGAAAAAGGCCGCAAAGGGCGCAGCACTGTCTGCACTCAAGCAACTTCACTTATGGGCAATATTTACGTGGAGATGATATGGAGAGTCGCTCTAAAGCTCTCTCCCGGAAGGTGAACGAAAGCCAGAGATAATAAAGAGGAAGAACCTGTATAATAAGGAGGAAAGAACCTAAATAAAAAAACGACAAACACGAACAAAAATAAAAGGTAATAAGATGGATGAAAAATTTGCAATATTTCAAGCAATTAATGAATTACAAGACTAAGAAGTAATAAACAGTTAAATGAAGCACACGACCCCAGGCAGGATGACCCCAGGCAGGACGACCCCAGCCAGGACGACCCCAGCCAGGACGACCCTAGCCAGGACGACCCCAGGCAGGACGACTCTAGCTAAGGAGGACCCCAGCAAGGACGACCCCAGTCAGTGGAACTCTCGGAGCAGACGAGAGGTTTTATCACCTGTTAGTTTATACTGCAGCAGTGTATGCCACCCTCCCCGACCCCCCACCCCGACCCCCCCCTCCCTGACCCCCCTCCCCGACCCTCCACCCCTCCCCCCCCTCCCCCCCCCTCTCCAGCCCGACCCTCCACCCTCGCTGACATGACGGAGGAGGCGGCCGTCTGGGAGAGAGGGAAGCATGAGAGAGCAGGACTGCAGGGTAGATTAATTCCCTCATTCACCCTGATTAACGCAGAGGTGATGCTAAGCTTGTGGGTACATGGCGGAGTGGGGGAGTGGCGCAGGAGAGGGAGAAGAGAGGGCAGAGTGAGGAAGACAAGAGAGGGAAGAGTGAGGAAGACAAGAGAGGGAAGAGTGAGAAAGACAAGAGAGGGAAGAGTGAGAAAGACAAGAGAGGGAAGAGTGAGAAAGACAAGAGAGGGAAGAGTGAGGAAGAAAAGAGAGGGAAGAGTGAGGAAGATAAGAGAGGGTGAGAAAAACAAGACAGGGTGTGGGGGAGAAGAAAATAAGTGGGGACCGATCACAGAGTTCCGTCTATCACTCTCCCTTCAGACAGAAGCAAAAGTGCGTTGGTGCTAGAGGGGGAGGGGGGAAGAGTGACGGCAGGAGACAGAGTTTAATGAGTTCATTAGTAACCTCATCATACGGGTGAATGGCAGCAAGGTAAGAGTGAGACACAATGGGTGCAGGTACCGGCCGTCAATGGTCATTAAGTCAAGCAAGAGTCGCCCGCTAAGATAGAGCATGATCGGAATTGAAACAGTTCCACCGCCGCCCACTGGATGGTTCTTGGGGCGCATGACAGGCATATTAAGTGTTTATGTTCCTAGTTCACACCACAAGGCCAGGCGAGGCGCTGGCGGATGGGAGGGAAAGTAGACACGGTGTGAAGAATAGAGTGGATGGAGGATTTTAAGAGCGTAAAGTAGGGAGATAGGGATGGTGGAATGACAGGATGGAGGGTATGAGTGTGTATGTGGGAGAGGAAGGATAGATAGGGGTGTGAGGGAGAGAGTGAAGATGGGAGAGAGGGAGAGGAATATTGGCCTCTCCTTTCGTATCAGGAGAATCGTGATTGACCCCATCAGCACATTAGACGCCAGAAAGAGAGCTGCGAAAATGTAAACTAATCAGTGTTGGGCTGTGACGTTCCTCTTGCTTCCCTTTCATGTAGACATCCGTGGCACTAAGCGAGCAGATGTGTTGACTACTCATGGGGCCGAAGGAGACCATAGGGAATACTTATCCCAAAGATAACTTAAGCTTGAAGGGCAGTAATTTATAACGATCCCCGTGCTTGATGATGCGTCTACAGTCCCAGCTGTATCTGGGTACAAGTGATAGGATGAACAACCCAGCGGGATCCCCTCCAATTGGTACAGGAGCAACAACAGGTCTGTACCTGCTCCTGTGATGGAACCGTCACTCACAGGATGAGTGACGCACGTCTATGAAGAAATGTGCTTCACTAATAGAATGAGTGACGCTGGTTAGTAAACGCGTTCTTCAGGGCAAAATATTAAATACAAATTCGTGAGACGTTGGGAACGAGGCCTAAGACTTGCCCTGATAACTGGTAAGGTGTGGGTGAGAGGGGGTAAGGGGGGGGTGTAAGGAGGAGGGGGGTATGAGGAGTTGGCGTAGATGAAGGGGTGTTGGTGGGGGTGAGGTCATTGGTGGAGGGTGAGAGGAATTGACAGGTGAGGGTGGATGGTTGGGGAGAGAGGGGGATTGGAGTAGAAAGATATTGGTTGGTTGAGGTGAGGAAAGATGGGGGAGGGGAGGTGAGGGAAAGTAGGTGGGGATGAGGGGGTTGGTTGCTTGCAGTGAGATACCTTGGTGTGGGGGTGGTAGGGTTGGTGGGGTGGAGAGAGAGAGAGAGAGGGAGGGGGAAGGAGAGAGGGAGAGAGAGGGAAGGGGAGGGAGAGAGGGAGGGAGTGAGAGAGGAGTTTCTACATTTCTCAGCAGCACAAGCAACTATGAAACAACTAGAGGAGCTTGATGTGACAAAAGCCACACACCCAGACAAAGTCTCACAGTGGGTACCAAAAGAGGCAGCTTCCTACAGTGTTTAACTGTAGGAAGAAAGTTCACAAGAAAGAGAGAACTACCAGAGATTAAGAAAACAGCTAATGCTAAGAGCCACTACAGGCCTCTATCACTGACTTGAAGGAGGATCGTGAAAGCCTTATTTCATCATCGAATACTAACAAATCCAGCGAACGGAAATCCCGCTTAACCAACTTATTCGAGGCTTTCGACAAGATGTCACAGGGCAAGACAGAAACAGTTGGGCCCTTTTCATTTCAGCTGAAGTCTTTGCTCACTTAGAAGTAAAAAGAATAGTATCTATGAGTTAGAAAACTGTTGCGGGATGCAGTCAGTATGGCTGACCTAGGGGGACCTCGATAACTTTAAGTACAGGCTTCATACCCCAACAACTAGTTAGAACTTTGAAGTTCTTAGAACTAGTTAGAACTTTAGTTTAGTTCATTTATTATGCACTCCATACCCATCTTGTGGGCGGTAGTGGAAAGGGTTACAGAGGCACATAATGGGCTCAGGGACTGAACCCCACAATTCATTTAGCTAAGCAAGTTACAATCTTAGAACTTTGAAGTTAGAACTTTGAAGTTTTAACTAGAAGAGGAAAGGGTTGGGTAGACGCAAGTCTTCCTTCATTTTCAACAGAGCTTTTGGCAATGATGAATTTTGAAGAGTGCTATGGTGGATGAGGGAATTGAACTGAATTATCAGGGGGAAAGCACCAATCCATTACGACTATATAGCACTGGGAAGGGGTCAGGATAAGGATTTGGGATGGGACGGGGGGGAAGGAATGGTGCCCAACCACTTGGACGGTCGGGAATGGAACGCCGACCTGCATGAAGCGAGACCGTCGCTCTACCATCCAGCCCAAGTGGTTGGACACCTCTTACAAAGAACACAAAGTGTGTCACAGCAAGAGGGCGGACGCTAGAGTGGAAGAGGGGTAATGTTGGCCAGTAGTCGGCGCAGTGAGATTAAAATTGAATTGTCTCGGGTTTGATTTCTGGAAGAGATATTTTGAGCACGTTTTCCTGTACACCTGAGTTCGATTCCCAGGTGTTGACGGGATGTCTGAACACGTTTGGGTATACCTGACGCTCCCGTTCACCCAGCAGTAAAGAGGTACTCGGAAATCAAACAACTGTTGCAGATTGATTTCAGAAGTGGCGAGTCATTTACCTTGGTGACTGCAGACTTGCCAAGTCTAGCAGACTTGCAAAGTCTGCTAGACATTGAGAAACAATGAGTGACGTACCTTAAGCGTCGGGACTAGGGGTCCGTCAAGTTCCTAACAGGAGTAAATCAACTAATAATAGTCAAGTTCATTTATCAAGATTTGATTATGATGCAGAATGAATGAATGGATGACAGCTTTCCACATTAGGAAAGGAGAAAGACTATAGGCGTAGATATAATTCTCAACCAAACACCTCACCCACACAACCTCCACACAACCTCCATACACCCACACACACCACACACCACACACACACACACACACACACACACACACACACACACACACACACACACACACACACACACACACACACACTGCGGCCACCTGTTGAGTTAGCTCCAGAGTCAATATTGATGTTCTGAATCCCATCCACCACCGTCCTGTATGCTCTGAGCAAATACAACGACAAAACACTCGTTCCCATCCGGCCGGTGGCACCCTGTGCTTCCTTACACCGACACAACGCCGCCACCCCTGGTGGTGTTCAACCCCTCCAGACTTAAATAGGTTATACAACACCCACACAACACGTATAATAGTCAACACCTTTGTGTTGACTATTAGAGAGGGACGGAGGGAGAGGGAGGGAGGGAGAGGGAAAGAGGGAGGGAGGGAGAGAGAGAGGGAGAGAGAGGGAGAGGAGATCTCCCCCTTAACAAGAGATACATTCCATGAATCACTGTTCATTTCAGTGCCAGCGATACAACAACGTCCCTTCCCTTGCCAAACTAAGCTCCCACCCCCTTTCCCACTCTCCTTCCCACCCTCCCTCCCTCCCTCTCTCCCCTCCTTCCTTTTCCTTTCTTTCCTCCATCTCTCCCTCCCTCCCTCCCTATTGTTCACTCACTTGGTTAATTACTCACTGCCTCTCCCTGTCTGTAACCTCTGCCTGTCTGAACGTCTGTTTCCATCTCTGCTTGTCTATGTGTCTGCTTCTGTCTATATGATTTCGTTTCTGCCCTGTCTGCGTCTAAATTTCTGTCTAACTCCCCATTTTTCAACTCCATCTCTTTCAATCACTATATGAACCAAGTCTAAATTAATCTCAGCTAAATAATACAAAAACTATGGAATTTTCAGGTCAATAAGTAATATAATGATTTTCCACACGTGCTGGGCAAGTTCAGGTGTTTCATTTCACGTTGTATAGCATTATATCATAGTTGATGATGAGGTGACGTTTCATTATATGAGCTCATTAGTGGTGTCGTAATCATCCTCATTGTAATCACCCACCTACCACCTTCACTATCACTTTCACCTGCTCTCCCCTCCACCCTCGCCATCCTCTGGCTGGGTACACACCCTACTCCCCCATCTAAGATGTCTCCCCCATCTTCACTCACCCCTTAAACCTCCCCACGTGGATTCCCTTCCCATTAACTCCCTTAATCTCCCCACCATTACTCACTTATTCCCTAGTCTTCCCTCTGCTCAAATTTGTGACGCTCTTACGCGCTGCCAGAAGCAACAGCTAGCTCGCTTAAGCCATGTACAATGATTTTTTTTGGTTTAAGCTCTGTTATAAAGTTATGAAGATTTTGTAAGAAGGTTTTTTAATTTAATTTTAATTTGGGGTTATGTGTTGTAGCCTGTTAGCTTTTGTTTTGTTGAACTCTTCATCTACTGTTTCCCCCCCCCCTCACGTCTACTCCTTGTTCTTCCTCCCCCCATCACGTCTACCCCTTGTTCCTACCTCCCCCCCCTCGCCACCTCACAGGTGTTTCAAAAGTTTCACTTTGATGACGGCTTGGCCATCATAAAAAAAAAGACTGACTCATAATAACGGCCCCAACACACACACACAAGCACGCACGAACACACAAGAAACACACACACAAGCACGCACGAACACACACGAAACACGCACGCACACACGCACGCAAACACACACACAGATACTGTTGCGATGGTGTATATCAAGATAAACTATAGGAATGAAAAGGAAACAAAGATAAACAGGAGGAGTTAAACGCCTATTGAAAAGAAAGTTGGAGTTTGAGGAACTTGAAGATGTTAATGCAAATGGATACGCAGACCACTTCATTGGTATTCTGACAGCAGGTGAGAAAAAAATGTGATTGGTATCGAGACAGAGAGCACCTGGGAAATGTACAATGGGAGACACAACTCAAGGGAAAGAGTTCAGGAAATGATGGAACGAGTCAGAAAACTGACAACAATAAGGGTAAAGAGTTTGAGGGAATACCACAACAATTCAATGGCTCAGGAGACAAAGCCAAGAAGCTAAAACGAAAATCAGGAATGAGTGGTAAAATCAGAGAACAATAAAACCAGTATTTTCGCAACATAGTTCAGATCGAATAAACATAAACGTATCAGAAAAAAACTATGAAAATGCCATTGCATCCAATGCAAATAAACAACCAAAGGAATTACATAGTCATCTACGAAGAAAAATGACAGTAAGTCACCAAATGACTAGAATATGTATGAGAGGAGGAGAACACACAGAAAATGCCGAGGAAATATTGGACTCAGGTTCGAATCCTCGTCACGGCCCTTGTGGATTTGTTCAATGTGTGAGGAGCTAAGTGCCAGTTTCCACAGTGTTGACGACTGGGCCGGAACAGCTCCCTGTGCTAGGGGAAGAGGTGGCCCTGGACGAAAGACTGACAAACACAAGAGGTAAAAGCACAGGAAGTAATGAGACAAGTTAGCGTGCAGAAGATGAATGTAAAGGCCCATGGGACCTGATAACACATCACCACGGTTGATAAAAGCTGCTCCACAGGCCCCATAGTGTACCCCCTGAGTAAACCCCTGAGTATACTCCTGAGTATTTCCTTGACTCTGGTCTTTAATGAGTCAATTGAGAAGGGAGTTGTATCTAGTTTTTAGAAAATGGCGAAAATTGTGTCAATATTATATATATATATATATATATATATATATATATATATATATATATATATATATGTCGTACCTAGTAGCCAGAACTCACTTCTCAGCCTACTATGGAAGGCCCGATTTGCCTAATAAGCTAAGTTTTCATGAATTAATTGTTTTTCGACTATCTAAGCTACCTAACCTAACCTAACCTAACTTTTTCGGCTACCTAACCCAACCTAACCTATAAAGATAGGTTAGGTTAGGTTAGGTAGGGTTGGTTAGGTTCGGTCATATATCTACGTTAATTTTAACTCCAATAAAAAAAAATTGACCTCATACATAATGAAATGGGTAGCTTTATCATTTCATAAGAAAAAAATTAGAGAAAATATATTAATTCAGGACAACTTGGCTTATTAGGCAAATCGGGCCTTGAATAGTAGGCCGAGAAGTGCGTTCTGGCTACTAGGTACGACATATATATATATATATATATATATATATATATATCATAAATAGTAGAAGCAGTACCGAGTGAGGTAGAAGAAGTACCGAGGGGAGGGAGGTGTGATATCAACTAAGTGCAGAAGTAGGGAATCGGTACAAGACGAAAGTATTGGTGTTTAGGAAGCGAAGTGAAGTCAAATTAATGAAAATACCCGAGAGGATCAAGAACAAGGGCAAGATTAAGGCGTCCGCTTAGAGTAGAGTAGGATAGTGCCAGGGAGAAGTCGCTGAGTAGGAAGTAAGGAGTGGCACTGATGATCAGTTGCCAGGTCCTCGGCACGAGTCTGGCCCTCTACTCCCTCTCCCCCAACAGCGCC
Source organism: Procambarus clarkii (assembly GCF_040958095.1). Classification (NCBI taxonomy): domain Eukaryota; kingdom Metazoa; phylum Arthropoda; class Malacostraca; order Decapoda; family Cambaridae; genus Procambarus; species Procambarus clarkii. The sequence continues at coordinate 6,628,212 of NC_091232.1, forward strand.
GCCCAAGACACCCTCCCCTCCGACCCTACGGGCTCTCCTCAAACACGCCAACTCAACCAGTATATAAACTGCGTCTCATCTTACGCTCAAACCAAAACAGCATCTTACCAATGTAGTGGCCTTTAAGTGCCTCTCAAACACCCATTAAGAGCAGCAACTTCAGGTTCGAATCCTCTGGTGTTGAATAGATCATGAGGAATGTTTGGGGAGGGGCGCAGCGGTGAGACGAAACCGTGGCCAAAGGCAGGCGTCGGAACGCGCACGTCCGCCATGATGGTCTTACCTGTAAACAAAAACAAAAGCATGCGTGAGTCACGAGTGAACTGGAACCAGCTGATCGGTACGACGCAAGCGCCAAGACAAGGACATGGACTGCATTATACATCCTACAATACATTAATAATATAAAATACATCAGTATTATAATATACAAATAACAGTAACTGTAAATGAACATACATTTACCCTAAAATTTCAAGACCCACAACTTTTTGGTAATTAATATTATACAAAATACCACGCACACAGATTCAGACATTATATATAATAAACTGGTAAAAAACTACATAACAGATAGCCCAACCACTTAGAGTAGTCTCGGTTCATGCAGGTCAGCGTTCAATCCCCGACGGTCCAAGTGATTGGACACCATTCCTTCCCTTAGTCCAATCCTAAATCCTTGTCCTCTTATCCTTTCAAAATGCTATACAATCACAAAGGCTTAATGCTCGTTGATAATTACCTTACATTACCTACATAATAGACGAAGTACCAAGATATAAATTCAATCATATTTTTCACATTTCAGCATATTAAACTTGCCACACTTTAGCATATTAAACTTGTCAGCATACCGAGTTTTTTACGCTTCAGCATACTAAACTTTCAGCACTGCGGACTAACCAAAATTACAGTTGTATATCATCTTTAAATACGCCATGACGCACCAGGAGGCCATGTTAGGCCGGGAACGTTCCGTTACTGTGGTGCTGAACGTCGTGGTGGTCTGGTACTGAACGTCGTGGTGGTCTGGTGCTGAACGTCGTGGTGGTCTGGTACTGAACGTCGTGGTGGTCTGGTGCTGAACGTCGTGGTGGTCTGGTACTGAACGTCGCAGTGGTCTGATACTGAACGTCGCGGTGGTCTGGTGCTGAACGCAACTATCTCGTTATGATCAATCTTCATAGAAGGGTAGTGAACGCCCTTCAACGTTCTAGTAGTAAACACCCTCCATGATCTGGTAGTGAACTCCGTCCATGACCTACCAGTGAACGCCCCCCATGACCAACCAGTGAACGCCCTCCATGACCTAGTAGCGAACACACAGGTTAGTTGACTAATCGATACTCACTGAATTAATAATGAAATTGTAGCCAGGGATATTACCCAACCTCGTGTGGTTCCTCTCAACCACCACAACCATAACTACCACCACAACCACCTGCCCTGCCCAATCTACTTCTACTACAAACATCTACCACTACATAAACCACTACCCCCTGCCCAGGTTCCTGGTCCTCCTACCACTATTACAATTATTTGTAATTCTATATTACCTCCACTGCCGTCACATCTACCAATATGTCCAGTGTGTGTGTGTGTGTGTGTGTGTGTGTGTGTGTGTGTGTGTGTGTGTGTGTGTGTGTGTGTGTGTGTGTGTGTGTGTGTGAACACATTCCTCCCTTGTGGGCATGTGTACCCCAGAATAGCTCGGGGCATCAGCACTCTCCTATACCCACCCAGTAAGCCATCATCAATCACCAACAGCTTCCCCAGTAGCGACGAATTTGACCTTCACGTTCCATTCCTGTTTATTCTCCTCCATAGCGGGGGGAAACGCCCCCCTTTGCACACCTGTCAAGATTAACCCCCACTTCCCCCCCTCTTACTGTGGTGGTGATTGGGGGGATTTGGGATTGGATGAGTGATTGTATTTTGTTTAATTAGCTGCGTTGGGGATGTTTTTGATTGGGTAGTGGTGATGTTATTATTGTATTCCGTAATGGGTTCTGGGTGATTGTGTGGGTGATTGTGTGGGTGATTGTGTGGGTGATTGTGTGGGTGATTGTGTGGGTGATTGTGTGGCAGGGAAGGGGGTATGGTGGGGGTCCGCACCTAAGTGGACAGCACTGTGGAGTCGTAGTCCTACGGTTCGATTCCCGGTCAAGACACAACATACCCACAGATCCCTGAGAACATACTCCCAGTCCTCCCAGTAACCCAGTAGGACACAGCTCTCCTCCATCTCCCAGTACCAGACAGCAAAGTTGCCATACTCTCCCTGTATGGCAACCTGGCCGTCAGACCCGGTACACCCACTGTCCAGGTACCCGGTACACCCACTGCCCAGGTACCCGGTACACCCACTCCCGGTACCCACCTCCTCACGAAGGTCAGAATATCTGTCAAAGTTTGTAAAAAAAAATTATCTTTCTACCACAATCTCGGCAACATTATAATCGCATAAACTAAATCGCAATAGGCATCGCTACCACTATCATAGAATTATACCATCATAGAGCTACAACCATTACCTAACTATCCCACCACAAAACTACCACCACTACAGAATTACCACCATGTCGAGATCAGCTGCTACTGGTAGTCGAGAGGCTGGACCAGAGAGCCGAAGCTCAACTCCCCCCCCTCTCCACCCCACCAAGCACAACTAGGCGAGTACCATCATATAACTACCACCATCACAAAGCTACCATTAAATAACTACATCTACCATAGTTATTCTACCATTTCACAGCTACACTTAAGCTGGACGGTAGAGCGATGGCCTCCCTCCATGCAGGCCGGCGTTCAATCCCCGACTGTCCAATTGGTTGACCACCATTCCTTTCCCCCGTCCCATCCCATCCTGACCCCTTCCAAGTGCTATTACGTAATGACGTAATCAAGACCACAACATTCACCACAACTACCACCTCCACAACCACTCAAACAACCACCACAGCTACCACTCTCAGGCAACTGTATTATTCAGAGTGTGTATACAACTGTATAATGTATGTTTTATTAATACTCTCTCGTCAGGAATATATTTGTCAAGTTATGTAATATATGCGGTGTTGTAAAATGGCACACGTTGTGGGGGCAACACTTCTTGGCTTCTATGTGCTTCAGCTCCTGGGCCCCGGTTCTCAAGCTTTGATCTACTACTATACGTGGGTGTTGACCTTAAATCCCCGGGGTTAAGGTCAAGCCTTAATACTGTAATTAAGGCTTGTATTATTAAGCCTTAAGGCTCAATAATACAAGCCTTAATAATTAATAATTCAGTATTAAGTTAGCAGCTTAATACTGAATTCGATGTAGCTTTTTTTGTCAGTTAAGCGATTGGTCAGTCTTTTCCAGGTCAGTGTTAGTTTGATATAGGTGGAATGCAATGCTCAGGGAGGCTTCGTGTTCAGATTCCTATAAGTCCTATAAGTCGTTTTTGTATTGCTGTAAACTATATTAGTTTGATATGGTCTTCTATATGAAATCTTGTGTTCGGCCTCTCGTCTCCCTCACCTAGTTCCCTAGTGCTTGATAAAGTTGAACTCTAGTAACCACTTGCTGGACTATTCTTTCATCTTGTTCGGATCATTCTATAGTCTTTTCCATTTCTCCCATCGTATATATCCTCCACTTATAACTTTTGCATCAGCGAACATGGAAAGGAAGGGGGCCATCCTAAGGGTATCTCATTCACAAAGATTAAGAATAAGGGGGTCAGATTCACGAAGCAGTTACTCAAGTACTTACGAACGTGTACATCTTTCCTCAATCTTTGACGGCTTTGGTTACATTTATTAAACAGTTTACAAGCATGAAAACTTGTCAATTAACTGTTGTTATTGTTATAAACAGCCTCCTGGTGCTTCGGAGCTCATTAACTGTTTAATAATTGTAAACAAAGCCGCCAAAGATTGAGAAAAGACGTACAGGTTCGTAAGTGCTTGCGTAACTGCTTCGTGAATCTGGCCCCAAGGTTTGTACAGAGCCCTTGAGAAACGACGCTGGTAACATTCCGGCAGTCTGAGGCCTCTCCTCTCACCGTGACAGTCTGGCAATCCAAAAATAAACAACTCCACCCCTTCCTTCCCTGTCTTGTCTGGCCTCAGCCCCTTGCTCATTGTACTCTACACGTAGAGCACAATTTGCCGTTCCTGAACGAATTTTGGTGTTATTAAACCCTCTTCTCCAGATGTTCTACTAGCCTTTTGATTATGGTCTTTGGCATCACCTTGTACTGTAATACAAGTGAGGGACACAGTACATACTGGTTTTCCTGGTTTCTATATTGGTGCTTCACTACCTGTTTTCCAACTCTCTGGTAGTTCTCCTGTTTCCAGTGACTTGTTATGTAACATAGTAAATGACCAGCAAAGGCCCCACACACACACACACACACACACACACACAGGTAGTGATGTGGTGGAGGCTGACTCCATACACAGTTTCAAGTGTAGATATGATAGAGCCCAGTAGGCTCAGGAACCTGTACACCAGTTGATTGACAGTTGAGAGGCGGGACCAAAGAGCCAGAGCTCAACCCCCGCAAGCACAAATAGGTGAGTACACGAGCGTTTCTGTATGTGATGTGCATGCATGTCTTCAGATGTACATTCAAGCTATTGTGTGTGTGTTTTTTGTGTGTGAGTGCGTGCGTGTATACGTGCTTTGCAAGGGAGGGTACCCGTGTTGCAATTGGATCGTCAAGGACAACGATTCTGCATGCTAGTGTGTGTTAATTAGTGCTTGTGCGTGAAAATTTGTATGTGTCATTTGTCCTCATTAGTGTGTGTGTGTGTGTGTGTGTGTGTGTGTGTGTGTGTGTGTGTGTGTGTGTGTGTGTGTGTGTGTGAGGACACTACATACATATGTACACAGTTATATGTATGCCTAAAAAGCCCCCTCATACATCTAAATGTACATATATGTTGCATGTATAATGTATGAGATGTGAACTTTTCATGTCTTGGGCAGTTATTGACTCTGTCCATGACTGTCTAACCGGTTAACCGCCTCTCCTTCTTCATCTGTCTGTCTGTCTCTATGACTGTCAACCCCATGTGCGTGGAGGGTGTGAAATGAGCATTTAGAATTTTTATTATATGTGCCGTTATTTGAATACATATTATTAATATTGTGTGTGTGTTAATAATGCTGGAATGTTTCTTATTTTTCTTATTGTTTACTAACACGCGAATACTCGCCAATGTTTAATAGTGTCTCCACGAATGTTTACTAGTGACCATTAACATTTCAATGAGAATTTATGATCATTTAAACTCTTATAACAGCCGAGGGCATACTGGTATTAAGCATTTACAGTGTACTGGGATTCGTAACATTCGTGTCATTGAAAATTAATTAAAAATACAAAAATTAAAGTGCATTTGAAAGTTTATTACAAATTTTACCCTCCCACTTAAACGTTTCTGATATAAAATGTTTACTTAAAATAAATGTTTGTTAATAATTCCATCCATGTTAGTGTTTAATGATTTTTTGCCACTTGAAACGTGTCTTATTTCTAGCACTTAAATGTTTACTGTGGGACTAGTGTTTAAAAACATCTTGAGTGTTTCATAGCTTTCGAGAGTTTCTTGACACTTCAGTGTTTACACAAACATTAACGATTTATTCGTGTATTCCAATGTTTCGTGGCACTTTCATTCTTTCTGGTGCATAATGTTTATTTGAAATCAAATGTTTGATGAGTCTTGAATGTCTTGACTCTTTACCTGGCAGTAACATTCTTATTCGTAGAGAATGTTTACTAATTGTTGAATGTTAACGATATATTTTAATGTTTACGAATATGAATGACACTAAATAATCACTGGGAATTGATTTTGTCAATGTTTTATGACATTTTAATGCATAATGTCGTCAGTGTTTTCTGCTGCACATGTTTTCTGCCGCACATGTTTTCTGCCGCACATGTTTTCTGCCACACATGTTTTCTGCTGCACATGTTTTCTGCCACACATGTTTTCTGCCGCACATGTTTTCTGCCGCACATGTTTTCTGCCGCACATGTTTTCTGCCGCACATGTTTTCTGCTGCACATGTTTTCTGCCGCACATGTTTTCTGCCACACATGTTTTCTGCCGCACATGTTTTCTGCCGCACATGTTTTCTGCCGCACATGTTTTCTATCGCATATGTTTTCTGACATTTTAATATTTTTTTGACAATTGAATGTCCTCTGACACTGGAATGTATAATCCCTCTTCAATGTTTACGTATTCTTAGATGAATGGCAACATTTTATACTGAATTTCAATTGAATCTATACTCATATTTATCTGTATGAAAGCACTGGAATGTACGTTCGAACTTAATGTATAAAAATCACTTTAATGTATACTCATGCCTGAATGTATTAAAACCATTTGAATGTAAAAAAATCATTAGAATGTATAAATACACTAGAATGTATATTATCACCTGAGAATATAAACAGGAATGTATAACAAATATATAGTACAGTTTATAGTATAGTTCACTCATCAGATGATAACAAACCTTCGATTTACTCCAAGTGTTTTGCATATATCGTGACTATATATAAATATATATATATATATATATATATATATATATATATATATATATATATATATATATATGTCGTACCTAGTAGCCAGAACGCACTTCTCAGCCTACTATGCAAGGCCCGATTTGCCTAATAAGCCAAGTTTTCCTGAATTAATATATTTTCTCTAATTTTTTTCTTATGAAATGATAAAGCTACCCATTTCATTATGTATGAGGTCAATTTTTTTTTTATTGGAGTTAAAATTACCGTAGATATATGACCGAACCTAACCAACCCTACCTAACCTAACCTAACCTATCTTTATAGGTTAGGTTAGGTTAGGTAGCCGAAAAAGTTAGGTTAGGTAGCCGAAAAAGTTAGGTTAGGTTAGGTAGGTAGTCGAAAAACAATTAATTCATGAAAACTTGGCTTATTAGGCAAATCGGGCCTTGCATAGTAGGCTGAGAAGTACGTTCTGGCTACTAGGTACGACATATATATATATATATATATATGTATATATATATATATGTCGTACCTAGTAGCCAGAACGCACTTCTCAGCCTACTATGCAAGGCCCGATTTGCCTAATAAGCCAAGTTTTCATGAATTAATGTTTTTTCGTCTACCTAACCTACCTAACCTAACCTAACCTAGCTTTTTTGGGCTACCTAACCTAACCTTACCTATATATATAGGTTAGGTTAGGTTAGGTAGGGTTGGTTAGGTTCGGTCATATATCTACGTTAATTTTAACTCCAATAAAAAAAATTGACCTCATACATAATGAAATGGGTAGCGTTATCATTTCATAAGAAAAAAAATTGAGAAAATATATTAATTCACGAAAACTTGGCTTGTTAGGCAAATCGGGCCTTGCATAGTAGGCAGAGAAGTGCGTTCTGGCTACTAGGTACGACATATATATATATATATATATATATATATATATATATATATATATATATATATATATATATATATATATATATATATATATATATATTCCCCACGGAAGGGTCGGTTATCCCACAAGACAGAAGCTCTATCCACCATGCTATGAAGAGCCTTAATAGGGAAACATTCCAGAAGCAACTAACCGCTACCCAACTGGAATTTTACATACTATCCCCCCTGACTGCTACTAAAGTACAGAGGAATTAATAATCCACGAACACGTCATGTAAATTATCAACCACACTATCACGTTCCGCTCCAGGACGGAGCCGAACACCGTCCCTTCCTCCATGTTCAGACGTGTGAGCTGTTGTACAACTCACTAATCTTCTAAAGTTCCGGAAAAGTTGGGCCCGAGATAAAAGGAAAACAAATCTTACTTATCATGAATTACAACTTTGACTATAAACAAAATAAAACGACAATTCAACACTACAACTCTTTTAAACCAGGTTATTATAACACGGAGACCGGAACATAGGGGAGCCGGTCGGCCGAGCGGACAGCACGCTGGACTTGTGATCCTGTGGTCCTGGGTTCTATCCCAGGCGCCGGCGAGAAACAATGGGCAGAGTTTCTTTCACCCTATGCCCCTGTTACCTAGCAGTAAAATAGGTACCTGGGAGTTAGTCAGCTGTCACGGGCTGCTTCCTGGGGGTGGAGGCCTGGTCGAGGACCGGGCCGCGGGGACACTAAAGCCCCGAAATCATCTCAAGATAGGACATTACATAAGTGAGTAGCGAAAACAGCCCCCCATCCCCCCCTAGCTTCTTTTAAAAACTTTTCATAGGGAAGAAAATTCTCCCTTGGTATGCAAGGCGCGCCCCGGGCCTCCAGCCGTTGTATTGAAAAGACAATGTAATAGCAACGCGCCAATAACGCCCCACCAACGCTGGTAACGTCATAACAATGAAGCAATAAGGCGCGGCTGTCAGCATAATAGTCTCTGGTCGCCCCGGGGGTCAATTTAAACATTGTATTTTATCTTGAAAAAAACATCCACCGAATTCGTATTGGTAATTACCGTTCATTTATTATCCAAGAATCAGTTATGCTGTTTAAGTATAAGTGCACTTTGATTAAGCATGTATAAGTGCACTTTGATTAGGCAAGTATCAGTACTCTTTAATTAACCAAGTATCAGTGCTCTTTGATTAACACAGTGACTCACTTTCAAATGTAAGCCAATGTTTACATATTTACCTGTATGTAGGACAATGTTTTAAAACGCCATACACAACATTCACCTCAGCGTCATAAAAAAAAAAAATAACTAACCTACCGCCGCCATTATTAATGGTCCCCCTTTCCTATATAGTATACAATGGCTTCCTATATCGTATACAATGGCTTCCTATATCGTAGCCAATGGCCTCCTTCCTGTATCGTATACAATATGAACGCCTTTCCCTATATTGTACACAAAGTTGAATGTCCTGAAACGAAGCAAAACAATTTTCGCGCCTCTCTGATTTGTTTACATTGGGTCGTTATCCACAAGAACAAAGGAAGGTTGCGAATTATGGTCAAGATTCCCCTCGTCGGAATCTTATTCTACAAAATGTATATAGTTACAGAGTTCGAACCCCCTCCCGCGCCTCTTGGCTCTGACCTCACCACCATATTCTTGCTACTGCTGCTTTTTGGTATTATTATTATTATTATTATTTTAATTTGTATATATTTGATGATGTAGGTATTGTTCCGGGTGCTCCGTCTGGGCTGATACTTGATACTTGTTGCTGTTGTTAGCAGCTTGTGCATCAGGTGACAATAAAGGTGACTTCCTTGCTCGTGCAAACAGTATCATTTTGTCAATAAATCAAATAAATCATTTATTCCGAGAGCTCAATTTATGCGTGACACAGAGATGGCAATCTGTATAGTATATGGCAACACGCCGGCCTCACATGGCATCAGTGTGTTCCAAGTTCTGCTTGGAACTTTTTGTTCCCAGGTAGCAACTCTTAAAGAATAACAACAGGTCACAAGAGGAGCTATACTGCACAGTTACTGGTGCCGGGGACAGGAAGCCTGTACTCAGGCCTACCCATGGCCCCCCTGGGTCACCTACTGACCTTCCCCAAGTCGCAACCCACAACAGTTGCCTCACTCCCACGTATCTAACTGCTAGGTGAAGAGAAACATCAGGGGTACGGAAACGTGCCCAACCGTTTCCGTTTCGCCCTGGGATTAAATCCAGGTCCCTTGCTTGCGAGCTGAGAATATAAGACTTTAACCCTGTCGTAGCTCAGTCGATTAAGGCAGTGTCTGGGATGCTCCCGGACGCAGGTTCGAATCCTCGTCACAGCCCTTGTGGATTTGTTCAAGACTTTATGAATTTGCACAAGTGTTTTAGTCCTCAGACCAAGCAGGTCAGACACTAACCCTGGAAACACAAACCGAAACTGTCTCTATTTTCCGCTTGTTACAACTTGTAATAAAGTTGTTACATCTTAGTTTAACGTGTTTATGACGTATTAGAACGTTGTTACAACTTGCTATATTGGTTGTTATAACTGGTTAGGAGGTGTTAAAACTTGTTCGAACGTTGTACCAACGTCGTAGTTTCGGTGTGTGTTTGGCGGGATATAATTATACTCTTCGAAAATCAACAAGCTGTAGAGGGGAAAAAAAGGTAAATATTCGTAGATACCCAACAAGTGATACGAAATAAAAAAAAAGTTAAATTATATTTGAATAAAACCTAAAAATCAACGATACAATATTATAAAAGTTACCTCCCCCATTAACTAGTGGCCCAAGACTCGTCCCCACCTAGTGGCTGCCACCATCTTTTCTCTCTTTTCATTTCAGATTTAGACAATATGGCATCAGTTGGCGGAGAATGATGCGGCGTCTTCCTACCGCCCTCAGCTGCTGCTCCTCTAACATTTAATCTCCTCTCTGCTCCCTCTCCTCTATGGCTCAGTCATACCAGAACGCTGATCAGTCAGCAAGCCTCTCCTCAGCATATATGAGTTAGTAGAGCATTCTTGACGTTATATGCTTTAATCATATTAGTTCTCAGCCAATCTCCTCCTCACTCTACAAGTTTATTCTACATCTCCACACATCTGGCGAGGTGAAAAGATGCTCCTGGAAGAACTGGATACATTCTACCTTTCTCTGTCAACTTCCTCCGTCACAGAAAGAGTTGATTGTTGCTTGTCTCTTTATTGACAGAAAAAGAGGGTCACTAAAGCTGTTTTTCTGTAAACCTGTTTGTTTGACAGTGTTTCCTCTCCAGTGTTTGTGTATGTTAACTCCAGGAGATCACTTAACAAGATGAGTCTTCGTTCTTGGGTGCTTCATGAGGTATCAATTCTCAATTATATTTTTCTGGTTCCTGTGAATTGCTTTGAAATTTTCCTGGATTATTCTTTTCCTATTTTTTCCGTATCATTATTGTCTGATTAGGTTTGCCTATTAGATAGCGATTGAAGGCCCTCGGCTGGTTTTGGGCGGCATTCTTAATATAATTTATTGCTTAATATGACTTTCCTCAGTTGTAGCAGTCTTGAATTCTGCTTTACATTAGTCAGGATATTTTTTTTTTTACTTAAAATTCAAAATCTCTAAATTCTGAACTCTAAATAAATTTTAAATTATAGGAAATAAAATGTACACTCCCTCTCGTCTCCCCCCCCCCCCTCTTCCCCTCCTCTCTTCTTCTTCCTTCTCCTCTCTTCTCTCAATTTCATGGCTTTGTAACTTTACTATTAAATTTACCTTTATATTTCTTCCTCTTTATCCACATGTCTGCCATCTCAATCACCTATTTTTTTTATAACCCTCGTCTTCCATAACCCTTTATCAATCCCCTCCATCTGTTGCCTTCTTATTTATCAATTAATATCTCACACCTTCCTTCCCTCTCTCTCTCTCTCTCTCTCTCTCTCTCTCTCTCTCTCTCTCTCTCTCTCTCTCTCTCTCTCTCTCTCTCTCTCTCTCCCTCTCTCTCCCCTATGTGCATATCGCTGCTATATCTGATTCTTCAATTCCTCGACTTTTCGCAATATAATTATATTATTATTACACCAGATTCATAACAACACGAAGCAGTCACAGAAGTGAAGGTGCGCGCGCGCATGCAGTTGGTGCTCGCACGCGCTGGGAGAGTTTGCCATACCTGGGGCTCGTTGTTGTACATCTGGCATGTCGTGTGGTGCCGCCTCCTCCTTCCCTTGTTCTGTTCTCGTCTTGTTCCGAAAATGTTCTAACTGTTGCGTTCTGTTCCACTCGGCTGCGAGTCTGTTGTTCTCTTATCCCTCACTCGTGTCCGTGAGGTTGTGTTATAGAGTTGTGTTGTGTTTCACATCTTTAAGTCTGTTGAAATATACAGCATGTTCTCGGAAGACTGGCTGGTGACTTTTTGCGTGAGTGCGTGCGTGCGTGCGTGTACTCACCGAGTTGTGCGTGCAGGGGTTGAGCTTTGGCTCTTTGGTCCCGCCTCTCAGCCGTCAATCAACTGGTGTACAGGTTCCTAAGCCTACTGGGCTCTGTCATATCTACATTTGAAACTGTGTATGGAGTCAGCCTCCACCACATCACTTCCTAGTGCATTCCACCTGTTAACTACTCTGACACTGAAAAAGATAATCAGTCTCCATCTGTATCCCCTTGTTCGCATACCACCCGTGTTAAAAAGTTTATCCTGATATATCCTGCCAATTCCTCTGAGAATTTTGTAGGTGGTGATCATGTCTCTCCTTACTTTTCTGTCTTCCAGTGTCGTGAGGTGCATCTCATGCAGTCTTTGCTCGTAACTCATGCCTCTTAGTTCTGGGACCAGTCTAGTGGCATACCTCTGAACTTTTTCCAGCTTCGTCTTGTGCTTGACAAGGTACGGGCTCTATGCTGGGGCCGCATACTCCAAGACTGGTCTTACATACGCTGTGTACAAGGTTCTGAATGATTCCTGTCACAGGTTCCTGAAGGCTGTTCTGATGTTAGCCAGCCTCGCATACGCTGCAGATGTAATTCTTTTGACGTGGGCTTCAGGAGACAGGTTTGGCGTGATATCAACTCCTAGATATTTCTCTCTGTCCGTTTCATGAAGTACTTCATCTCCCATTCGGTATCCTGTGTGTGTGTGTGTGTGTGTGTGTGTGTGTGTGTGTGTGTGTGTGTGTGTGTGTGTGTGTGTGTGTGTGTGTGTGTGTGTTTAATGTCATGTGTAATATGCTTAAATATCATGCTATTCCTCTACCCCCCCCCCCCTGTCCCTGCTGTCCCTGTCTCTCTGTCTTTCTCTGTCTCTCTCTCTCTCTCTCTCTCTCTCTCTCTGTCTCTCTCTGTCTCTCTCTCTCTCTCTCTCTCTCTCTCTCTCTCTCTCTCTCTCTCTCTCTCTCTCTCTCGTACGCCCAACAATATACCCTCATCAGGAGCAGAGGAAACCTAATCCTCAGAAACAGGGACCAAAGGAAAGAGATAAGGGTAGACAAGGAGGAAGGCAGTAAAGCACAGGAGGTACAACAACAAGGAGGAAGGCAATAAAGCACAGGAGGTACAACAACAAGGAGGAGGAGGAGAAATAAGGAGGTAGCGAGAAATAGAGGGTAAATTTCGCCTATCAACATTGGTTCACCACCTGAGACACTATGGTGCCAAGAATGTGGCTTCGCTTGGTCTCTCTCTGCTCTTCTCTCTCTCTCTCCTTCTCTTCTCTTCTCTTCTCTTCGCCTTCTACCGTCAACTATCTCTTCTCCCTCTCAGTTGCTTCCTCTTCCCTCCTCACTAATCTCCCATCTCTCCTTCCCAACCTCCTATCTCTCCTACCCAACCTCCTATCTCTCCTACCCAACCTCCTATCTCTCCTACCCAACCTCCTATCTCTCCTACCCAACCTCCTATCTCTCCTACCCAACCTCCTATCTCTCCTACCCAACCTCCTATCTCTCCTACCCAATCTCCTATCTCTCCTACCCAACCTCCTATCTCTCCTACCCAACCTCCTATCTCTCCTACCCAACCTCCTATCTCTCCTACCCAACCTCCTATCTCTCCTACCCAACCTCCTATCTCTCCTACCCAACCTCCTATCTCTCCTACCCAACCTCCTATCTCTCCTACCCAATCTCCTATCTCTCCTACCCAACCTCCTATCTCTCCTACCCAACCTCCTATCTCTCCTACCCAACCTCCTATCTCTCCTACCCAACCTCCTATCTCTCCTACCCAACCTCCTATCTCTCCTACCCAATCTCCTATCTCTCCTACCCAATCTCCTATCCTACCCAATCTCCTATCTCTTCTACCCACCTTCTACCGTGTTCCGTGCTTTCTCCTGTATTCACCACATACTAACTACCCGTCACCACATACTAACTACCCGTCACCACATACTAACTACCCGTCACCACATACTAACTACCCGTCACCACATACTAACTAACCGTCACCACCTACTAACTACCCGTCACCACATATTCACTACCCGTCACCACATACTAACTACCCGTCACCACATACTAACTACCCGTCACCACATACTAACTACCCGTCACCACATACTAACTAACCGTCACCACATACTAACTACCCGTCACCACATATTCACTACCCGTCACCACATACTAACTACCCGTCACCACATACTAACTACCCGTCACCACATACTAACTACCCGTCACCACATATTCACTACCCGTCACCACATACTAACTACCCGTCACCACATACTAACTACCCGTCACCACATACTAACTACCCGTCACCACATATTCACTACCCGTCACCACATTAGTTACTATGTAGTGACGGGTAGTTAGTATGCCAAGTAACTAACTACCCATCACCGACTCCCACTACATAACTGTATCTGAAACCGTCTAACACAGCCTGTTACAATGCTACCAACTAACACCACCTGGCAACCTGGCAACACCACCTGGCAACACCACCTGGCAACACCACCTGGCAACCTGGCAACACCACCTGGCAACACCACCTGGCAACAATTATTATAATATAATTTTACCAACACCATTCCTTTCCCTCCGTCCCACCCCAAATCCTTTTCCTAATCCCTTCCCAGTGCTATATTGTCATAATGGCTTGGTGCTTTCCCCTGATAGCTACCTTTCTCCATAAATTTACATATATTTCCCATGAAACATAAACTTATAATTAAAACAGTCACGATGACGTCACTGTGACCTCTAACCTCGCCAACTATGACCCTGAACTATGGTCTAACGGGGAGGCTAATTACCGTTTTCTTCGATTATAATTCAGTAATTAACAATTGTCAACAAATAGTATTCACATTTTCGATTGGAAACACAGTTTCGTGTCATTTATATACGCTAAGGATAGAAAGAGTCCCAAGAAAAGGCCCCAGAGAAGGTCTTAGAACCTTTTCCCATTTTCTTGATACTTTCAGCTATTTCCTAGGCTTTTCCAAGCCTTTTAATTCACTGTCAATTGCACTCGTTAAGTCCGTTTGCTTGTATCTGAGCTTCTTCTGTGGCAAAGTGTACAGTTCCTTGGCAACCTAATTACCTGCAGTGCTCTCAATCTTCCCTACCTAGCGCGACCTCAATCGTTCTTTCATAGAATTCTTAATAGGCCTGTCAGGTGGGCCTTCCCTTCGTTGAAGCAGGTCTGGTGCTCTGGTGTGAAGATAATACTATCTAGGTGCTCCATTATCATCTTCCTTGCTATATTTTCTAACACTTTGCTAGCTTTGGTTGCTAAGGATATGAAAGATCTCGTATCTTAAGGTCTCGTATAGAACGTCTATACGAGACGTTCGTGTGTCCAGCTATCCTACACGACAGGATAGCTATCCTGCACGACACGATAGCTATCCTGCACGACAGGACAGCTCTCCTGCACGACAGGATAGCTATCCTACACGACAGGATAGCTATCCTGCACGACACGATAGCTATCCTGCACGACAGGACAGCTCTCCTGCACGACAGGATAGCTATCCTACACGACAGGATACCTATCCTGCACGACACGATAGCTATCCTGCACGACAGGACAGCTCTCCTGCACGACAGGACAGCTCTCCTGCACGACAGGATAGCTATCCTGCACGACACGATAGCTATCCTGCACGACAGGACAGCTCTCCTGCACGACAGGATAGCTATCCTACACGACACGATAGCTATCCTGCACGACAGGACAGCTCTCCTGCACGACAGGATAGCTATCCTGCACGACACGATAGCTATCCTGCACGACAGGACAGCTCTCCTGCACGACAGGATAGCTATCCTGCACGACACGATACCTATCCTGCACGACAGGACAGCTCTCCTGCACGACAGGATAGCTATCCTGCACGACACGATACCTATCCTGCACGACAGGATAGCTATCCTACACGACAGGATACCTATCCTACACGACAGGATAGCTATCCTGCACGACAGGACAGCTCTCCTGCACGACAGGATAGCTATCCTGCACGACACGATACCTATCCTGCACGACACGATAGCTATCCTGCACGACAGGACAGCTCTCCTGCACGACAGGATAGCTATCCTGCACGACAGGATAGCTATCCTGCACGACAGGACAGCTCTCCTGCACGACAGGATACCTATCCTGCACGACAGGATAGCTATCCTACACGACAGGATACGTATCCTGCACGGTACACTATCTGTCCCCTACGGTGCATTAACGATTAGCAAAACTTCATTTCCAAACATTTTCAGGAGTTTCTTGAAGAACCCGTGACGATATCTTCGCCAGGTCCCACAGCCTTGTCACAAGGACTAGGCACTGTTACACCGCTCTCCGTCCTCCTAAAGTTTCTCACCATCAAGAATCTCACGTACTAAAGTGCCCTTATCCTAACCTACCAGCAGCACCATAACAGAAAACGGCACAATATGTCAAATTTGCGAGCTGCTACCATATTCTAGTACGGTATTTTTTGTCCCAAAGTCCAAATCGAAATAAAGTTCGAAATGAAGACCAACGTTAATGATATTAAAAGTATACGACAATTACTTAACCAAGATGTTGACCAGACCACACACTAGAAGGTGAAGGGACGACGACGTTTCGGTCCGTCCTGGACCATTTTCAAGTCGATTGGATTGACAATCGACTTGAGAATGGTCCAGGACGGACCGAAACGTCGTCGTCCCTTCACCTTCTAGTGTGTGGTCTGGTCAACATACTTTAGCCACGTTATTGTTATCCGAGATATTAACTGGGGGAGAAATTAGAAATAGATATGGCTGGAAAAGGGAGCCTCAGTTCCATTGTATTATACAATAATTGCACAGTTTGGGAGGTCGTTACCTTATGCTTAATGAGTTCCTGCTTTTGGCGCCGTTCTCGACGTAATCCAGGAGTTAATCCGGATCTGCCATTACTCAAACACCAGCGCTGACATACTAAGCAGGTGTTGTTTGTGGCTGGTACAGTCTGTGGTGTTTGTGGCTGGTACAGTGTGGTGTAAGGGCTGTTACAGCGGGTGTAGGGGCTGGTACAGCGGGTCAGCCGGATGTAAGGACTGGTGTGGGGCCAGGCGCGAATAGTGTACATAATTGAGGAAAAGCAAAGTAAAGGGAATAGTGTGGTTCAGGCCGCTGGCCACCTTCCCTTTCCCTGAGGGGCCGCTCTTAGGGGAAGGTGGGGGGGGGAGGGAGGGATGAGACGATGGTGAAGACATGGTGGACCACCTGGGTACAGGTAGTGGACCCACCTGGGTACAGGTAGTGGACCCACCTGGGTACAGGTAGTGGACCCACCTGGGTACAGGTAGTGGACCCACCTGGGTACAGGTAGTGGACCCACCTGGGTACAGGTAGTGGACCCACCTGGGTACAGGTAGTGGACCCACCTGGGTACAGGTAGTGGACCCACCTGGGTACAGGTAGTGGACCCACCTGGGTACAGGTAGTGGACCCACCTGGGTACAGGTAGTGGACCACCTGGGTACAAGTGCCCAAGCTGGTTCACCACTTGACTCACCAATACCCACTCCTCAGCTGACTCATCTACTCCAGTAAAGTCTAGGAGAGACACGCAGCCTCCAGTACCCACCTTCGCCTCTCTAGCTGAAGCAACACCTTCTTTGAGTAACATCTCAAGGCTTTCCAGACCTCACGAAAAGACTGATTCTTAACGATAACATATTCAACTGGGAGGGAGGGAGAGAGAGAGAGAGAGAGAGAGAGAGAGAGAGAGAGAGAGAGATGGCGAATGGGTTAAAAGAGAGATAGTAAAAGAGAAACTAACTGGCTGACAGACTGGCAACTCGAGAACCGTGCGACTAACTGAACAACTAACACACTCTTCCCTAAGCTCACTTGTACGCTATTCAACCCTCCTAGTTACGTCACCATCGTCAACAAAGCGGTAGCCGAGCGCGACAGTGTTTACAAAGCCCTGGTATACGATACAGCTAGTAGCCTCTGCCATTTGTCCCTCCCCCCCTCTTTTCCCCTTTTTTTGCAATCTAACTGGTTTGAAATTATGACCGGCATGTCATTCTGTCACTTCCAGTCTGTGGTTCTGTCACTTCCAGTCTGTGGTTCTGTCACTTCCAGTCTGTGGTTCTGTCACTTCCTGTCTGTGGTTCTGTCACTTCCAGTCTGTGGTTCTGTCACTTCCAGTCTGTGATTCTGTCACTTCCAGTCTGTGATTCTGTCACTTCCAGTCTGTGGTTCTGTCACTTCCAGTCCGTACAAAAAATACACCTAACCCAACTCTACACGCAAACCCATAATATATGTTTTTATTTAAAAAAATACCTCTTATTTTATGCCTCTTATTTAAGCCTCTAAATAAGATACCTCTTATGCATCTTATTTAAAATTGTAACTCGCTCATGCGTTACAATTTAACGTTAATTTAAACACTCCCAACGTCGATGCTTTACCCATTTTACCACATACATGATCAACAATACACCAGAACTAAAGACATATCTGATTTGGAGGGAAAAATTACTGATTTTAGCAGTAATTCGTAAATGGATAATGCAAACTATCCTTCAAACGTTATGGAACGCATAACTATTAGTCGAACGCACAAAAATGGATTGTTTGAACCTCAAAATAAGTTAACTGAGTATTGGAATACCCCAAATGGCATGCTAAAAGTGGAAGATTAACTCTATACCTTAGCCTATCCTAGTTCTAAATAAGCACTGCTAGACCCGACACCCTCATATATAAATATATATATGTGCTATACTAATCCTAGGAAAGTTTAGGTTTGGTTACTGCCTTCTTTCTCATGCCTTCTACGAAATCTGCAGTACAAAACGTGAAATTTTGGGGTCCAACAGTCCATATTTGTAAATTCGATCAATAATTACTGTACTATAATTTTTGGATGAAAGGAAGGAATAGTCAGCAGTTTCCCCAGCTGACAAGAGGAGAGATTCCATCACCAGAAGCACAGAACTTCTCTCAATATATTTACCCTTGACTATGATACATGTAACTCGTCCTCCTGAAATAACATTACTTACAGCATCAATTTAGTCGAAAATACCAAAGGGTCATCATTATATGTCGGGATGGATCATCAATAAACCTCTCTTTGTACTATTAATTTTAACGGGTACGGAAAAAATTCTCCTAAAACTGGAACTTAAATATTTCTTAGTCTCAGTATAGCCCAAATATGTACTGTATTAGTCCTAGGATAGCGTGTATTTGGTCTAGGATTGCTAGGAGAGGTTAGGTCTTATATTAAAGTTGCTGTTAAAAAAATGTTTCCGGTTTGGCCGAACTCAATTAACAACTATGTCAACTTTCTGGTGGTCCATCCCTTCATATTGACACTTTTAACCAATTTAAGTTACTTTAAGTGCTATTATTTCAGGAGGATCGGCCTGATAAATTGTGAAAAAGTTACAGTTGCTGGAGCAACAGATTAAAACCCTTTTACACATGTAGGTACAGGAGTAGACGACTTCTGTCTCCTGTCACATGTAGGTACAGGAGTAGACGACTTCTGTCTCCTGTTAACAGGCTGAGACCTTGTTTCCTTCTTCCTATTCCCATAGTTCATGTTAATACTTACTATGTCCATCCACTTGGGCTGGACGGTAGAGCGACGGTCTCGCTTCATGCAGGTCGGCGTTCAATCCTCGACCGTCCAAGTGGTTGGGTACCATTTCTTCCCCCCGTTCCATCCCAAATCCTTATCCTGTCCCCTTCCCAGTGTTATATAGTCTAATAGCTTGGCGCTTTCCCTCTGATAAATCCTTCCTTACCCTGCTAGTTTTCGCTAGAACACGACCCGTCATTCCGTTAACAGCCAATTACCCTGACCATAATCCAATACCAAACCATGGTCCAAAACCTAGCCATGGTCCAGGACGTGACGGAACACGTCGGCCAGTCTCCCCGGTGACTGTGTTAGACAGTTGAAGCGTTCAAACAACAGTCTAGTGACTGGCCTTCGTCCTTGCAACACACCTGCTGCAATCCGGATAAACTTCCGGATTAGTGATCGTATACAAGAATATGACATGCGAACGCTTGTGTTAGCTTACTTATTATTTATAAGAAACCGTGAGCAAACCTCTTAGGAATCTCTGGAGTGCGAACCATTTTGACAAAACTAGTTTGGAATGAAAAATATAAAAAATTAAGAGAGATATGAGAGGGGGAAAAAATATTAAGTCCGCATTGCAGTTCGAAAATTTAATGGCAAGTTAAGATACTAAATATGTAATGGAATGAGGGTGATGAGTTGGCTGTGTGTGTGTGTGTGTGTGTGTGTGTGTGTGTGTGTGTGTGTGTGTGTGTGTGTGTGTGTGTGTGTGTGTGTGTGTTTATACGTGTATGTATGGTTGAGTAATTAGGTACACATACCTTCCTAACAGCACTTATCTAACAGAGTTTGCTAAACAAAGCCTCAGCTCCCGGGCTCAAACTATTTATTTCTCGGAGATTGTTTCTTGTCATGTTTAAACCAATTAAACTGGGAGTCAATTAGGAAATATAACAATGAGCCTGGCTTACTACTGGTAGTAATAACGCTGATACGTTAACTGTCGCGTCTACACTCAATCAGCCAGCCTGTCAGCCAGCCAGCCTGTCAGCCAGCCAGCCAGTCAGCCAGCCAGTCAAACAGCCAGCCAGTCAGCCAGCCAATCAGTCGGTTTCATAATTCAAGGACAAAGACATGTTCAATAAAATAATGATTATCACAAAATTAGAAAATGACTCCCAAGAATAAATGCCAATTTGAAGCGTTTAAAACTCGTAATTTGGCTTATGTAGATTGTGGCTATTAGTATGGGTGGTGGTAGGTGGTTGAGGGTGGTGGTAGGTGGTTGAGGGTGGTGGTAGGTGGTTGAGGGTGGTGGTAGGTGGTTGAGGGTGGTGGTAGGTGGTTGTGTGTTGTGGTAGGGGGTTGTGTGTTGTGGTAGGGGGTTGAGAGTGGTAGTCAGGGTTTGTGGTTGGTGGTAGGTGGTTGAGGGTGGTAGTAAGTGGTTGTAGTTGGTAGTAAATTGTTGTGGGTGATGGTAGGTGGAGATGGTAGGTGGTTGTAGGAGGTGGTTAGTGGTTGAAGGTGGTAATAGGTGGTTGTAGGAGGTGGTAGGTGGTTGTAACAGGTGGTGGTGGTTGGTGGTGGTTATGGATAACGAATAATAATTGTGTGTGGTGTTGGTAGGTGACAGAAGATGATAAGAAGGTGGTGGTGGGAAGTGGTAGATGGTGGTGGGAGGTGTGTGATGGTTTTGGTCAGTAATTGCGGTAGATAGTTATGAGAGAGGAGTGGGTGGTTGAAGATTGTACAACCCCCCCCTTGAGATATAGACTTAAAATATAGATAAGCCAAACATTATTTAATATATCATTTACCAAACGTCCGCGGCCTATGAACCTCGTATCTTTCTGGTTTACGATGATGGAGGTGAAGGCCAAGTCCCTCATCACCAAAAAAAAAGATTGAGCGGTTACAATGAAAGGAGTTATCATCAGCGCATTCAGAACGTTCTCTCAATTCACATACTCTTCTGTGATTAGAATTGTCACAGACCAGTATGTGTATGCGTTTGCCTAGGGAAGATAAACCCTTCATACAATCTGCATCATCAACCATCAACAAGAAGAATTGTTGATCAGACCACACACTAGAAGGTGAAGGGACGACGACGTTTCGGTCCGTCCTGGACCATTCTCAAGTCGATCCCACAATTTACTTGAGAATGGTCCAGGACGGACCGAAACGTCGTCGTCCCTTCACCTTCTAGTGTGTGGTCTGGTCAACATACTTCAGCCACGTTATTGTGACTCCTCGTCTGCAACAAGAAGAACTGTCTGCAGTGCAAATCGATTTTAACAGACATTCGTCGCTGAAGTGTCGAGAACTTATTAACTTAAGGATGAGTGCAAGATGGTGAGGAGAGAATGTTTTCTGCCCGCTCCAATCAAAATTATTTTTGTTTTATCATTTATTAATTTTTTTTTTTTTTATTAACATATTAGGTACATCTGCATTAGATTAAAGTTTGTGACCTTATATGGCAAAGTCTCCGGATCTCACCCGCCGTGTTTCAATCACCAAGACGTCTACAGATAAATTCATTGAAAGTTACAGTGTACTCACCTAGTTGTACTCACATAATTGTGCTTGCGGGGGTTGAGCTCTGCCTCTTTAGTCCCGCCTCTCAATTGTCAATCAACTGTATGAGAATGCGAGCGAGTACTCTCTCGATCTCGGTTTGTACCCCCTTCCTTTTGCCTATTGTACCTGCCATTATATATATATATATATATATATATATATATATATATATATATATATATATATATATATATATATATATATATATATATATATATATATATATATATATATAATTAATATATATATATATATATATATATATATATATATATATATATAATTTAATAACTCAATTTCTTGTATTATTTTGCAGCTATGGGACAGGGATAGGAAAGATTACTGTGTGGAATATTCACAGGGATTTTTTTTTTTTGTGGAATGGGCATAAAGAAAGTCGCAGGTATAATATATATATATATATATATATATATATATATATATATATATATATATATATATATATATATATATATATATATATATATATATATATATATATGTCGTACCTAGTAGCCAGAACTCACTTCTCAGCCTACTATGCATGGCCCGATTTGCCTAATAAGCCAAGTTTTCCTGAATTAATAGATTTTCTTTAATTTTTTTCTTATGAACTGATAAAGCTACCCATTTCATTATGTATGAGGTCATTTTTTTTTATTTGAGTTAAAATTAACGTAGCTATATGACCGAACCTAACCAACCCTACCTAACCTAACCTAACCTATCTTTATAGGTTAGGTTAGGTTAGGTAGCCGAAAAAGTTAGGTTAGGTTAGGTTAGGTAGGTTAGGTAGTCGAAAAACAATTAATTCATGAAAACTAGGCTTATTAGGCAAATCGGGCCTTGCATAGTAGGCTGAGAAGTGCGTTCTGGCTACTAGGTACGACATATATATATATATATATATATATATATATATATATATATATATATATATATATATATATATATATATATATATATATATATATATATATATATATTATACCTGCGACTTTCTTTATGCCCATTCCACAACAAAAAAAATCCCTGTGAATATTCCACACAGTAATCTTTCCTATCCCTGTCCCATAGCTGCAAAATAATACAAGAAATTGAGTCAGTATAACATTGAAATATTATCTGTATCATTGAGTCACACAGCCGCCCCCTCCCCGCAGGAGAATGAGCCAACCCTATAAAGCATTGATAAAGGGGCTTATATTGATTTTATGCCTCAACTCCCTTTAATTATGACTTCCACTACGACACGGCAAACAAACTATCATTTCCGGCTTACTGGACGTTATAAATTGCTATCAGGCGTGTCCCACTGTTCATACATATTATATATATATATATATATATATATATATATATATATATATATATATATATATATATATATATATATATATATATATATATATATATATGTATATTGTTAATTATGCTTATTATGGTATTTGAATACAAAATTAAAGTTTTGAATATACCAAAACACGATTTGAATGGTTCTGAAGCTTGAAGTGTGAATATTTGAGGCTTTAAGGCTGTAAATCAGAGTCTGTGAAACATTTAGGCTGGGAGTGTTCGCGTCTGATACCACTCCAACACCTGTTAAAATGGCCCAGTAATTCTGAAAATTGAACCATTTCTGAATCACAACTTGTTATGAATGATGTATTAAAAACTCAAAACTGAAACGTTTGAACTCTGATACATGTGGTTCAACCTGTAACCCTTCTTCCTTTCGTCGAATATTACAAAATGTGGAATACAGAGACGCCTATACTGTAATACAGTGCGTTCATAAAAATTCAAATTAGTAATATTGAACATAGATTAATGCATGATTA
Organism: Procambarus clarkii; assembly: GCF_040958095.1. Classification (NCBI taxonomy): domain Eukaryota; kingdom Metazoa; phylum Arthropoda; class Malacostraca; order Decapoda; family Cambaridae; genus Procambarus; species Procambarus clarkii. The sequence goes on from NC_091232.1 coordinate 6,652,128, forward strand.
ATCATAGAGGATTAACGATTACTATTGAACATAGGGGGGTTTGATGCATGATTAACCATAGAGGAATAATGATTAATATTGAACATAAGGGGATTAATGCATGCAAGGTCTGGGATAGGTTCGATTAGGAGGTAAAGTACACTGATTTAGCAGTATTGATTAGCTTGATTTACGTTCATTTAAAAAGAGAAGATTTATAGTACTGTAGGTTATAAAGTAGAGCAACACACGTTCACGAACGACACTATTGACGAGTGAGCAAAGTCAACCTGTCCCTCAGGCTGTGATCAGTCGAGCTGCGGCCGGACCCAATGACACAGTCAAAATGTTTTCCTTAAGGTCTAATCAAAACGGTAGTTTGCCAAATATAAATAATTTTTATATACTAGTGAGTGTGTGTTGTTAGGTTACGTTAGACGTGTTGATTCTGTTATAAGAATTTATAAATATATATATATATATATATATATATATATATATATATATATATATATATATATATATATATATATATATATATATATATATAGTGTGTGTGTGTGTGTGTATTTTTTTTAAATACCTGCATGAGTCATTTAGCAACCTTCCCTAAGGCTAGGCTCGTTAAAGCGGCGGCCATCACCTCAAGATGTATTCATCAGTTTTAACATAGTGTATTAAATAGGTTTCTCTTAATTTATATGTTACTATTATATATATTAAAGTTCTATGCATATTGAGGCATGGGTCAAGTTAGGTTTAGGTTCTGTTGGCGATTATTTGTATTTGATGTGCGTGGGTGTAGCATTTACCGAGTTGGGATTCGAACGGACAGAGTCAGCGAAACTCTATTCGAGAAATGTTTGAACGTCACCAGTTGAGAGTCGTGTGTAGACCGTTTTCATTTATAAACATGAGGGTTTGGCGGCTGGATTAACGAGGTTTAGGTCCTTGTTGATGAGGAGGGGCTGGCAATTACAGAGCCGCGCTTCGAATGTAGAAAATGAGTGAAGCACTTAAAGATAAAAGTTCGAATACGATCACTTTTAGCAACGTGTCCGCTGGCTAGGCTCGTTCAAGTGGCGGTCCACCTCAGACACATTTGATAAATTTCATTCATTCAGTTGGAATTTAAACTTGGAATTATTTCAAATAGAAGATATTATTATTATACACTAGAATATGTTGAATTGTTAGGCCTGACTTAGGTTAGGTCGGGAGCCGGTCGGCCGAGCGGACAGCACGCTGGACTTGTGATCCTGTGGTCCCGGGTTCGATCCCGGGCGCCGGCGAGAAACAATGGGCAGAGATTCTTTCATCCTATGCCCCTGTTACCTAGCAGTAAAATAGGTACCTGGGTGTTAGTCAGCTGTCACGGGCTGCTTCCTGGGGGTGGAGGCCTGGTCGAGGATCGGTGCGCCCGGACACTAAAGCTCCGAAATCATTTCAAGATAACCTTCAAAAAGGTGGTTAGGGTTTGCGGGGAACTATTAATATTTACAGTACATTTATGAAGCATGTACAGAGGTGCGATTCGAGTAGAGAACGTAAAAAATTACTTTTCAATAAAAGTACAAACGTCATCAGTTGTAAATTTTATGTATATTTTAAATTTATACACAGGAAGTATGGCTGTATTGATAAGGACTGGCTGACTGTGAGGCAGCCCATTCTCATCAACAAAAGCCAAATGACAGCTAAATCACTCATCAAAACACCTGTTTATGAATTAAAAACACTACACGCGACTCACAACTGAAGACGCTCGAAACTTTCTCGAACGATGCTTCACTGACGTTCACTGTTCCACCCGTTCCTTTATTGATGCTTCACCCGTGAAAATATTCGCCAATAGGACCTAAACACCTACCCTCGCTTAACTTAGGCCTAACTACAGTATACATAGAACTCTAATATACAAAAATATTAATTCCATATTTGGGATAAACTGTTTTTAATACATAATACGTTAACATTAATGACAACGGACACATCCATATACTACAAATACATATAATTGCCAACGAAATCTAAACACAATCAAATTTAGGCTTAATTATATAACAAATTCTAATCCTATATATAATTATTTTAATTTATATACGAAAAACACCGCTTTTGATTTCATAGTACATTAACAGTGCTGAATGCGTCTTTGGGGTCGGCCGCCGCATGGAAGAACATAAACAATGCTCTCAACACGACAGATTCCTTCCTACACAAAGCCACACAAAACAATAGACTCCCACCTATATAACAACACCTCCCACCCACCTACTCAAAATAATAGACGTTACCTAAACGCCTCAGTTACACAAAATAATAGACCTTACTTATTCAAGACAATAGATCACCCATGTACCTCATCGCCCTGTTCCCACCCACCCCCCACCCCACCCAATCCACCACCCATACCACCCACCCACACCCATGCCATACCTCCATCACCCATACTGCCCACTACATTAGTTCTCGTGTCAACTTTCCGATTAGTATTATCCTCCTACCGCCCATTTAAAAATTTTGCCGCCCACTCCCACTCGCTACCACCCACGCCGGTCACTGGGCCGCCCACTCGCTACCACCCACGCCCCCCACTGGGCCGCCCACACTCTGTCCTGCCCCCACAACGACTCTCTACCTTGGCTGCTGCAAATGTGTGACACATACCAACCATTTCCAACTATTTTCTTGCATCGTCTGCCAGAACATTATCCCACACCGGGAACAAGAGATGGTGACGGTGATGATAGTGGTGATGGTGACGGAAGTGGTGATGGTGACTATCCACAACTCGATATAACTAGCATAAAGTGACCTCACATTTCACCCGAGGAGCGACACTTGACTGAATGTACCATTTTGGGAGCCGTCTCAAACCTTCGCACCCTCCACTCACTTAATAATCACACGCGTTTGTCCCACCAAACAAATACATTTATCACAGGCCGATGGTAAACAGATGATCCCCGCTGTCGGGCGGATGGAACAGCAGTTTACAAACAGCTGTTTGTAAACTCTGCTGTTTGTAAACAGCAGACTCAGGAAAAGACTTTCGCCTTTGTCAACGTAAGATAAGAACATGATTATTTACTGCATGCCGAAACGACAGCAATATTGCCTTGTTCATCCACTTGGACTGGTCGATACAGGAAGGTATTGTATCTTACAGGGTCGACGTTCGATCCCCGATGGTCAAATGGATGGGGTACGGGGGGGTGAGGGTTGGACACTGTTCCTCTATTTCGTCCTACTTATCCCAGCTTCTTGTCCACATATCTCTCCTCATAATTCACTTAATTCAACGTTACGCTTCTAAAGCACAGCCGGAAGGTCACGGGTTCGATTCCCGAGGCAGGTCAGAAGCGTTTAGGGACCATGTTTCCTTTCATCTGGTGTACCTGTTCACCTAGCAGTATATATGCAACCCAGGAGTCAGGCAACTGTTGTTGGTCGCATCTTGGGAAGATCAGTAGTTGACCTGGGGGGGGGGGAGGAGGTAGGGACCTTAATAGGCCTACCAAACTTACTGTGTCTAACAATTTTAAACCACAAGGGGAAGGTGAACCATATTTCTTTAACTCAAATAACAAACTCCTATTTTGTTCAATCTATAATTCACATTCCAGAATATAGCTTTAATGTCCTTTAGCATTTCCTTTTCCGCTTTCCCGTCACCCTCACCCCTTCCTATCATGTCCCCATCCGTTCCACACGACCCAAACACCTTCCCGCACTTTTTTTCTTCACACACTCATCCATTCCACGTAACCCATTTCCAATTCATCTCATTCCAATCACCTTATTACCATTCCACTTTCTTTCAGCCCTTCCCATTAACTGTCCTCCCATGACATCTTCCCCTCAGCCTTCTCTCATAATAATCCAGCCTTAGTCCCTTCCCACAATGGGCCATTGACGAGGAAAACTCGTGTACTGAAATATTATTCAGTATGAGTAGGGTAGAAATACTGAGCGCCAGAAGGATGGCGAGATACTGAGAGAGAGAGAGAGAGAGAGAGAGAGAGAGAGAGAGAGAGAGAGAGAGAGAGAGAGAGAGAGAGAGAGAGAGAGAGAGAGAGAGAGAGAGAGAGAGAAATCCGGTGTACACCCTTACTAGTCAGCTTCATAGCTACCCATGCCCCATATAAATGTGTTGTACCTTACCAAGGACAACAGATCTATCGAACTTTGGTCCACCAGCCGCGAAGGCTCGTCAAAAAACGTACAGACACAATGACACAATCCATCCGCATAACACCTACACACACACACACACCTCCACACACACACACACACACACACACACACACACACACACACACACACACACACACACACACACACCACACACACACACACACAGGGGCTCCTCATCACCAGTATGGGGAACCTCTCACACAGCTTCGTGAACAATCTTGTTGTGGTGTTGGAAGCGTGTCTGGACTCTTGACAACTCCTAAGATTACTCATTAAAACTCGTGGATGGGTTCAAGAGGCACCACTGTTCCTTCAGTCCGTTCTACTCTTCCTGTTCCATGTTTTCCATCCCTTCCAAGTGCTACACATTCATTCTCGCTTTCTACTTTACAATTACCTTTCGTGGTCGGTGAATCAATTCACGCCCAACCTGTTGATGACCTAAAGAAACTGGCCTTGAAGAAATACTGAGGGAATTGGGCCTCACTTCACTCGATGAAAGGAGGAACAGGGGTGACATGATAACGACGTACTAGATTCTTAGGTAAATTTGCCAAGTACGTTCATAGGCGATGATCAATGTGAACAACAGCAGAACAAAGAGACAAAACTGGAAACTGATGACACAACTTTTCTTTAGTCTAGGCGTAAATAAGTGGAACGGGCAAGATATAGAAGAGCTACGGATGTTCAACCTCAGACACATGAAACACACACACACACACACACACACACACACACACACACACACACACACACACACACACACACACACACACACACACACACACACACACAAGATGGGGCGCTGGTGGCTGAGTGGACAGCACACTAGATACGTAATCCTGTGGACCGGAGTTCGATTCCCGGAACCGGCGGAAACAGATGGGCAGAGTTTCTTTCACTCTGATGCCCTCCTGTTACCTAGCAATAAATAGGTACCTGGAAGTTAAACAGCTGTGACGGGCTGCTTCCTGTGTGTGTGTGTGTGTGTGTGTGGAAAAAAAAGAAAAAAAAAGTTAGTAGTTAGTAACAGTTGACTGATTAACAATTGAGAGGCGGCCCGAAAGAGCAGAGCTCAACCCCCGCAAGCACAACTGGATGAATTAGATGAATTCACAAATAAGACGCTCCAGAGGTCAATTTACAAAAATCAAAAGACACTGAACAAAATTCAAGTCTCTTCTTCTCCTGAAGGTCTAGAGAAGCGTGACCTTCACCAGGTGAGGGACTTGTTATCTTGAGGTTATCTTGAGATGATTTCGGGGCTTTAGTGTCCCCCTGGCCCGGTCCTCGACCAGGCCTCCACCCCCAGGAAGCAGCCCGTGACAGCTGACTAACACCCAGGTACCTATTTTACTGCTAGGTAACAGGGGCATAGGGTGAAAGAAACTCTGCCCATTGTTTCTCGCCGGCGCCTGGGATCGAACCCAGGATCACAAGTCCAGCGTGCTGTCCGCTCGGCCGACCGGCTCCGTACAGAGAGATCTCAGTCACAGGACGTGACCTTTGACCCATTAAGACCAGAGAACCCATTCATCTGCACATCTTCGTGCATTCCTGACCCCTCCCTCCCCCCCCCCTTTTAATGGAAAATATATTTCATTTATTTCGCTTGCGTATTACATTTATTCATTTTATTCATTACCATGGATCATTGGATTGTTTATAGTGGCTTAAGTGACCACAAAAAGGTTCACTGGCCGGGTTCATGATAGTGTCCCAACAGAGGCACCAACAACAGTGCCCCAACAGAGGCACCAACAACAGTGCCCCAACAGAGGCACCAACAACAGTGCCCCAACAGAGGCACCAACAACAGTGCCCCAACAGAGGCACCAACAACAGTGTCCCAACAGAGGCACCAACAACAGTGCCCCAACAGAGGCACCAACAACAGTGCCCCAACAGAGGGACCAAGGAGAGTGTGGGCCAGGGGGGGAAGGGCCGTCGACGACCAGGCAAGAAGACCACAGACGGGAGCATTACTGTGGGTTAAAAATAATTTGGGAGTTGTCTGCATTGGTGGTGGTGGTGGTGCCGGCTTTGTGAGGGCCGACCCAGGAGCCCCACCTCACTGCCTGGACCCTCCTCAATCTGCACCCTCACACCACCTCACCTGAACCACTATTTGAGGTATGAGAGTGAGAGAGTGAGAGTGAGACTATCACTCCCTAGTCTGAACCTTCACTCTCAAACGCCAAAAAATATACATCTGCAGAACCTATTGACACACCCATGTTGAAAGGCTTGGAGATTAGGGGTGAGGTGATAGATCAGACCTTGTATTGGGGGGTAAGACGATAGATCGGATCCTAGAGGTGGCTTGAGAAGCGGGAAAGGAGATTGGAAGGGAAAGGAGTAATGTGGGGTAAGCTGGAAACTGGGTTTGGAAAGAGTGCATGGGAGAGAGAATGGAAGGGATGCAGAGAAAGAATGGGAGAGATGCGGAGAGAGAGAGAGAGAGAGAGAGAGAGAGAGAGAGAGAGAGAGAGAGAGAGAGAGAGAGAGAGAGAGAGAGAGAGAGAGAGAGAGAGAGAGAGAGGAGGATGTGCAGAGGAAAGAGAGAGAGAATGGGGGAGGAAGAGGAAGGTGCAGAGGAGATAACATTGTCAACATACTGTGGGTTTTAATATATAGTCAGGACTAAGATTTAAGGTCTTTTAACTTAGGGCCGATTAGGCAGGATTTCACCCGTGAAGACTGGTAGAGTCCAGTTTATATTTTGTTTGTGCTAACGCGCACAAGTTGAGTATGGGGTGCACAATAAACTAGCCGCTCACAGGATGAGTATGGGGTGCACAATAAACTAGCCGTTCACAGGATGAGTATGGGGTGCACAATAAACTAGCCGCTCACAGGATGAGTATGGGGTGCACAATAAACTAGCCGCTCACAGGATGAGTATGGGGTGCACAATAAACTAGCCGCTCACAGGATGAGTATGGGGTGCACAATAAACTAGCCGCCTCTGACGGCAAGAATTGCAGAAAAAATTACTATAAGAAATATAATTCTGAAAGAGGATTAGTCAAGAAAGAGTTGAATCCCTTTCATGAGAGTAAAGAGCGATGCTCTTGTCAGCAGCCACGACAGTCCTTTTTTTTTTTTTGGTCTTTCTGCCTCGTACACAAGAAGATAAATATTAATAGTACCATTAGAGTTGTGCAGCGGATGATGCGCGGTTCATATGATCAGTGGCTTAAACATTGTTAGGTCTGGCCTGGTCTGGCGCCATTGGCTAGAGTGATTTTTACACACCAAGGCAACCAATCTATACCCAAGCATCAACAATCAGGACCACTCTGAACCAATCTATACCCAAGCATCAACAGTTGGGACCACTCTCAACCAATCTATACCCAAGGTTCAACAGTTGGGACCACTCTCAACCAATCTATACCCAAGGTTCAACAGTTGGGACCACTCTGAACCAATGTATACCCAAGGCTCAACAGTTGGGACCACTCTCAACCAATCTATACCCAAGGTTCAACAGTTGGGACCACTCTCAACCAATCTATACCCAAGGTTCAACAGTTGGGACCACTCTCAACCAATCTATACCCAAGGTTCAACAGTTGGGACCACTCTCAACCAATCTATACCCAAGTACCAGCTGCTTAACTTCTCTCACACTATTAAACAATAACTTTTACCCCTTGTAGACAAATGGCCGATGTTCAACGCCACCCAAGATTCAGACAGAATAAAAACTAATGGATTGGATTAAATAATTTGTGTCCCCTTTCTCAGTAAAAGTAAGATCCTATATCAAAGGGTATACATCCTACCTGAAGAGAGAGAGAGAGAGAGAGAGAGAGAGAGAGAGAGAGAGAGAGAGAGAGAGAGAGAGAGAGAGAGAGAGAGAGAGAGAGAGAGAGAGAGAATAACTGTGGCAAGAATCAATCTTCACTGGATCTATCCCACTACGCAACAAAATTAGTGGCCAAAGTTCTCGCAGGTCCAAAACCCATTAAACAATTTAGGTCAAAGATTGTTTGAAACTCTTCCTAATTTTCCTAGCCTGGCACTGTTGTCTTTCCTATTCGTGTCCCATTATGTATCAGACGATGTCTCACTATGTCTCACTCGATGTCCACCATATCTGACATGTATTATATTATCGCAAACAGAGCCATACTGTCGGTTTCACACCGATCAAAGCGGAGTCTAATGACGCCTGCAGCAAAATTTTCAAGGTGTCCCATGGTGCCAGAGGACATCACATGGTGTCCTAAGACACATTGTGGTGTCCTGAGACGTATCAGGGTTTCCTCAGACGCATCTGGGTGTCCTAAGACGTATCATAACGTCTTACGATGTTCTACTACGTACTGAGGCGTCTCATGATGTCCTAAGAGGTTCCTTGGTGTCCCAAGGCGTCCATACAGTCTGGCACCGGCCGACGTCACCTCTCAAACGGACTGTAGTAATGTTCTCTGAGTCTTACACCCAAATAGAAAAGGGGAAAATCCTGTTCTCTAAGTAGATCAGGAGTAAGGGAGAGGGAAGGAAGGGACAGAGAAGACAAGAGCAGAAATGTGACGGGAGAAAAGTAAGAGGACAAGGGTGGAGGTGAGACGAAGGGTGGTAGATGGGGAGCAAGAGGTGAGGGGAAAATAAGGTAAGATATGAGGGGAAAGAATGAGGACAAGAAAGAGGTCAATCTCCTGCAAGAGGAGGTCGACTCCAGCAGACCCCGAGGGGGTAGTGAGGGCGAGGTAGTTAAACTTTAGGGACAGCTAGTGAGGGGTTGTGGTGGTGGTGGTGATGGTGGTGGTGGTGGTGGTGGTGGTGGTGGTGCTGGTGGTGGTGGTGCTGGTGGTGGTGGTGAAGATGGTGGTGGTGGTGGTGATGCTGGTGGTGGTGATGGTGGTGATGGTGGTGATGGTGGTGGTGGTGGTGGTGATGGTGGTGGTGGTGGTGGTGGTGATGCTGGTGGTGGTGATGGTGATGCTGGTGGTGGTGGTGGTGATGCTGGTGGTGGTGGTGATGCTGGTGCTGGTGGTGATGGTGCTGGTGGTGGTGGTGAAGGTGGTGGTGGTGAAGGTGGTGGTGGTGGTGGTGGTGGTGGTGGTGGTGGTGGTGGTGGTGGTGGTGGTGGTGGTGCTGGTGGTGGTGGTGCTGGTGGTGGTGGTGAAGGTGGTGGTGGTGAAGGTGGTGGTGGTGAAGGTGGTGGTGGTGGTGGTGGTGATGCTGGTGGTGGTGGTGGTGATGCTGGTGGTGGTGGTGATGCTGGTGGTGGTGGTGGTGATGCTGGTGGTGGTGGTGATGCTGGTGGTGGTGGTGATGGCGGTGGTGGTGATGGCGATGATAGTGGTGAAGGTGATGGTGATGCTGGTGTTGGTGGTTATGGTGACGGTTATGGTGGTTGCGGTGGTGGTGGTGGTGATGGTGGTGGTAGAAGTGGTGATAGTGGTGGTAGAAGTGATCATGGTGGTGGTAGTAGTAGTGGTGGTGGTAGCGGTGGTAGTGATAGTGGTAGCAACGGCAGTGTTAGTGGTGGTCGCTCTGCTGCTGGCTGTGGTGATTGTGGTAGAAGAGCGTCACTTGGCACCTGGCACTGTCTGCTCTCCCAGCTCTCTCTCTCTCTCTCTCTCTCTCTCTCTCTCTCTCTCTCTCTCTCTCTCTCTCTCCCTCTCTCTCTCTTTCTCTCTCTCTCTCTCTCTCTCTCTCTCTCTCTCTCTCTCTCTCTCTCTCTCTCTCTCTCTCTCTCTCCCTCTCTCCCTCTCTCCCTCTCTCTCTCTCTCTCTCTCTCTCTCTCTCTCTCTCTCTCTCTCTCCCTGTGCTCTCTTTGTCCTCTCCCCTCCTCCTTATCTTTCACTAACGACGTTATGGCTCTTAAGTGTCTGTAAATTATACCTCTTTGTACAGCTAATAAGCCAAGGTCTCCAGGAAATGGTATGGCCAATTTTCTACACAGCTCCCAGGTTATGGCAAGTGAACATGGCAACCACAAGCCTGGCAACCACAAGCCTGGCAACCACAAGCCTGGCAACCACAAGCCTGGCAACCCACAAGCCTGGCAACCCACAAGCCTGGCAACCCACAAGCCTGGCAACCCACAAGCCTGGCAACCCACAAGCCTGGCAACCATGACACTAGGAACCACAAGCCTGGCAACCACGACACTGGCAACCACAAGCCTGGCAACCACGACACTGGCAACCACAAGCCTGGCAACCACAAGCCTGGCAACCCACAAGCCTGGCAACCCACAAGCCTGGCAACCCACAAGCCTGGCAACCCACAAGCCTGGCAACCATGACACTAGGAACCACAAGCCTGGCAACCACGACACTGGCAACCACAAGCCTGGCAACCCCAACCCTGGCAACCCCAACCCTGGCAACCCCAACCCTGGCAACCCCAAGCCTGGCAACCCCAAGCCTGGCAACCCCAAGCCTGGCAGCCACAAGCCTGGCAACCCCAAGCCTGGCAACCACAAGCCTGGCAACCCCAAGCCTGGCAACCCCAAGCCTGGCAGCCACAAGCCTGGCAACCCCAAGCCTGGCAATCCCAAGCCTGGCAACCACAAGCCTGGCAACCACAAACCTGGCAACCACAAGTCTGGCAACCACAAGCCTGGCAACCACAAACCTGGCAACCACAAGTCTGGCAACCCCAAGCCTGGCAACCACAAATCTGGCAACCACAAGTCTGGCAACCACAAGCCTGGCAACCACAAACCTGGCAACCACAAGTCTGGCAACCCCAAGCCTGGCAACCAAAAGATTGACATCCAAGCATTGAGGCACCGAGGGTGTAGTTCCATTGTCATACTATACACTACTGATGACTTCACGCTAAAGACACTGGCATAACACACCTGCCCTCA
>NC_091232.1:6668147-6913147 GCF_040958095.1 Procambarus clarkii
ACAGCAGTAAATACAGCCAACAACAGCAGTAAATACAGCCAACAACAGCAGTAAATACAGCCAACAACAGCAGTAAATACAGCCAACAACAGCAGTAAATACAGCCAACAACAGCAGTAAATACAGCCAACAACAGCAGTAAATACAGCCAACAACAGCAGTAAATACAGCCAACAACAGCAGTAAATACAGCCATCAACAGCAGTAAATACAGCCAACAACAGCAGTAAATACAGCCATCAACAGCAGTAAATACAGCCATCAACAGCAGTAAATACAGCCATCAACAGCAGTAAATACAGCCAACAACAGCAGTAAATACAGCCATCAACAGCAGTAAATACAAGCAACAACAGCAGTAAATACAGCCAACAACAGCAGTAAATACAGCCAACAACAGCAGTAAATACATCCAACAACAGCAGTAAATACATCCAACAACAGCAGTAAATACATCCAACAACAGCTGTAAATACATCCAACAACAGCAGTAAATACATCCAACAACAGCTGTAAATACATCCAACAACAGCAGTAAATACAGCCAACAACAGCAGTAAATACATCCAACAACAGCAGTAAATACATCCAACAACAGCAGTAAATACAGCCAACAACAGCAGTAAATACAGCCAACAACAACAGTAAATACATCCAACAACAACAGTAAATACATCCAACAACAGCTGCTGTCTTAACTCACCAACGGCGGAAGAATGTTAAGCCAAGCAAAAAGAACAACAGCAACACCACCAACAACAACAGCAAGCTTGATCAAGGCCCCCAACTGCAGGCAGGAACATTAGAAACAAACTGGATGAGAATGAGGAAGAATGAGAATATGAGGAGGAGTAAAGAGGAGAAGAAAGATGGGTAAGGATATGCGGAAAAAGAGAAAAGAGATTAGGAACAAAAGGAAGAGAAAGAGAACGAGCAAAAAAGAGAAATAAACGGTAAAAATGGGAATAGGGGAGGTGAGCATGTGAGGCAGGTGTGGGGGGTGTGAGGGAGGGTAACAGTGAGGCAGGTGTGGGGGGTGAGAGGGAGGGTAACAGTGAGGCAGGTGTGAAGAGTGAGAGAGAGGAACAGTGAGGCAGGTGTGGGGAAGTGAGAGAGAGAGGAACAGTGAGGCAGGTGTGGGGGGTGAGAGAGAGAGGAACAGTGAGGCAGGTGTGGGGGGTGAGAGAGAGAGAGGAACAGTGACACAGGTGTGGAAGAGTGAGGAAGAGGAGGGTCGGCTGCCTCCACAGTAAGCTGTTGTCGCGAAACTATTTCTAGTGTCACACCACCTGCTTGGTCGGCTGCTGCCTCACCTGGCTCCATCCCACACACCCCTCACACACACCCCACACACACACCCCTCACACACACCCCTCACACACACCCCTCACACACACCCCACACACACACCCCTCACACACACCCCACACACACCCCTCACACACACCCCTCACACACACCCCACACACACACCCCTCACACACACCCCTCACACACACCCCTCACACACACCCCTCACACACACCCCTCACACACACCCCTCACACACACCCCTCACACACACCCCTCACACACACCCCTCACACACACCCCTCACACACACCCCACACACACACCCCTCACACACCCCTCACACACACCCCTCACACACACCCCTCACACACACCCCTCACACACACCCCTCACACACACCCCTCACACACACCCCTCACACACACCCCTCACACACACCCCTCACACACACCCCTCACACACACCCCACACACACCCCTCACACACACCCCTCACACACACCCCTCACACACACCCCTCACACACACACCTCACACACACCCCTCACACACACCCCTCACACACACACCTCACACACACCCCTCACACACACCCCTCACACACACCCCTCACACACACCCCTCACACACACCCCTCACACACACCCCTCACACACACCCCTCACACACCCCTCACACACACCCCTCACACACACCCCTCACACACACCCCTCACACACACCCCTCACACACACCCCTCACACACACCCCTCACACACACCCCTCACACACCCCTCACACACACCCCTCACACACACCCCTCACACCTACTGAGCAAGAGGTGTGTGATTGCATGTCCAATTACCATAACAATACGCTCAGTATTGCTAATAGTACAAAGTAATGAGGAGAGTTACCTCACTGTTACCTCAGACATCAACATGTGTGAGGTAAACACATGTTGATGTGCATTGATTGCTCAATAAATCACTGAACTATATGTGTAACAGATCTAGACTCCTGTCCATGAATGAATGAAATGTATACATGTTGGTTAGTATTGTAAATGTGTGGCCACGTCTGGGGTTGTAAATGTGTGTGGCCACGTCTGGGGTTGTAAATGTGTGGCCACGTCTGGGGTTGTAAATGTGTGGCCACGTCTGGGGTTGTAAATGTGTGGCCACGTCTGGGGTTGTAAATGTGTGGCCACGTCAAGCCTCGCTTCTTGCAGGTTGGCGTTCGATCCCCCAATAGTCCAGCTGGTGGTCCTCATTTCCCTCCGCACCTTTTACCCCCCTTCCACATCCCTTCCTATCCTGCTATCCCTTCCATATGGTACGTAGTCATTCTAGTTTATAATTTTCATTCCTTTCCCACCTGGTTATCTGTTCTAAACGACTCTGTGAAGAATTATTTGTGTAATTTTTCTAACACATTTTTTGTTACGTCTGCTACGTCTAATTCTGAATTCTAAGAATTCTAATTCTAATTGTTGTGGTGTCTGAAACGCTGGTGTCTGGGACTATCCCCTTTATTACTCTGCTGCAGTAGTGTTTGTAATCTATTTTCTGTTGTTTTCCAGTTACGGTGTTTCAATACTCTTAATGATTCCGCTTTGTCTATATTTCTTAACTTTGGAATTCATTTTATTGACTTTTTCTTACTTATATTGTAGGTTTGTTGAGGTAAATGTGTGTGTGTGTGTGTGTGTGTGTGTGTGTGTGTGTGTGTGTGTGTGTGTGTGTGTGTGTGTGTGTGTGTGTGTGTGTGTGTGTGTAATTACCTAAGTGTAATTACCTAAGTGTAGTTACAGGATGAGAGCTACGCTCGTGGTGTCCCGTCTTCCCAGCACTCTTTGTCATATAACGCTTTGAAACTACTGACGGTCTTGGCCTCCACTACCAAAAAAATTCAGTTGGTGGACGGTCGGGGATTGAACGCCGACCTGCATGAAGCGAGACCGTCGCTCTACCGTCTAAGCCAAGTGGTTGGACAAGTGGTGTGTGTGTGTGTGTGTGTGTGTGTGTGTGTGTGTGTGTGTGTGTGTGTGTGTGTGTGTGTGTGTGTGTGTGTGTGTGTGTGTGTGTGTGTATGTGTGGTGTCAGTCTAACTGTCTTTTTATCTGTTTGTCTGGCTGTGTCAGCATCATTGTGGTGTGTCAATGTCGTACAGAAAGCGACGAAAGAAAATTACGAAAAAAAAAGGCGCCAAATACAAACACTATTTATTCTTTTCGGACGAATGGCTTCCCATTGTGAGGGAGAAGAAGCCCACCCACTGACCTCCCTTAGAATGCAACCCGTACCATTTGCATTATTCCCCAGTTACCTCTTTACTGCTAGGTGAACAGAGGCATCGGGTGGACGGAAATGTCCAAATGTTATCCTTAGGCGGCAGTTACAGCCCCGCTTCTGTGCCAGGTAAGTTCACTACGGGCTCAGTGAGGAACACTACGGGCTCACCATAGCCCGTGCTACTTGGAACGTTTTGTTCCCGGTAGCTGAGCCTAAAATAACAGTTATTCCTAACTGGGAATCGAACCCAGACCCTATCGTTTATGAGCCATCGTTGGGGTATGGAAGATTAAGGAATTATGAGAAAACGCTAAATGAATGTGATGCCCAACCACTTTGGGCTGGACGGTAGAGCGACGGTCTCGTTTCATGCAGGTCGGCGTTCAATCCCCGGCCGTCCAATTGGTTGGGCATCAATCCTTCCCCCCACCCCCCCCCCACCCCGTCCCATCCCAAATCCTTATCCTGACCCCTTCCAAGTGCTATATAGTCGTAATGGCTTGGCGCTTTTTCCCCTGATAAATCCCCAGTAAAGCCATATAACTATATAATAAATGGAAGGTTTATGTCAAGAACCACACCCATGTGGCTCCTCCATTCCACTCCCATGTGGAATGAAGTGGAATGTGGAATTAATGTGGAATGAAGGAGCGATACCCAACCATGCGATCCCTGACCAACAAGAGGCCAAGCCGCCGCTCTACCCACCAGTCCAAGTAGCAAAGAGCGACTCTTGAAACATCCTTCAAACTCCCTTGAGAGTCACCCTCGCCACCCACCCGACGCCTTCCTGTCCCCAGAGATGAGACGAGGAGGCTGGAGACCACCTCACTCCCTACAACATAACCATTTTAAGATGCTGGTCATTGTACCTTACGGTGGTTGAGAGTAATTGCCTTGATCAGGTTGTTATCTATTGTTGTTCTTATTATTATTATTTACTAATATTATAATTACTACCGGTATTACTATCACCAGAAACATAATTACTATTATTAATATTACTATTCCTACCCATTTCTTGGACTAATGAGAATCTGTGCCGGTATGGCCCCCACCATACACAGTGTGGCCACCACCATACACAGTGTGGCCACCACCATACACAGTGTGGTAGCCACCACCATACACAGTGTGGCCACCGCCATACACAGTGTGGCCACCGCCATACACAGTGTGGCCACCACCATACACAGTGTGGCCACCACCATACACAGTGTGGCCACCACCATACACAGTGTGGCCACCACCATACACAGTGTGGCCACCACCATACACAGTGTGGCCACCACCATACACAGTGTGGCCACCACCATACACAGTGTGGCCACCACCATACACAGTGTGGCCACCACCATACACAGTGTGGCCACCACCATACACAGTGTGGTCACCACCATACACAGTGTGGCCACCACCATACACAGTGTGGCCACCACCATACACAGTGTGGCCACCACCATACACAGTGTGGCCACCACCATACACAGTGTGGCCACCACCATACACAGTGTGGCCACCACCATACACATTGTGGCCACCACCATACACAGTGTGGCCACCACCATACACAGTGTGGCCACCACCATACACAGTGTGGTAGCCACCACCATACACAGTGTGGCCACCGCCATACACAGTGTGGCCACCGCCATACACAGTGTGGCCCCCACCATACACAGTGTGGCCACCACCATACACAGTGTGGCCACCACCATACACAGTGTGGCCACCACCATACACAGTGTGGCCACCACCATACATAGTGTGGCCACCACCATACACAGTGTGGCCACCACCATACACAGTGTGGCCACCACCATACACAGTGTGGCCACCACTATACACAGTGTGGCCACCGCCATACACAGTGTGGCCACCACCATACACAGTGTGGCCACCACCATACACAGTGTGGCCACCACCATACACAGTGTGGCCACCACCATACACAGTGTGGCCACCACCATACACAGTGTGGCCACCACCATACACAGTGTGGCCACCACCATACACAGTGTGGCCACCACCATACACAGTGTGGCCACCACCATACACAGTGTGGCCACCACCATACACAGTGTGGCCCCCACCATACACAGTGTGGCCACCACCATACACAGTGTGGCCACCACCATACACAGTGTGGCCACCACCATACACAGTGTGGCCACCACCATACACAGTGTGGCCACCACCATACACAGTGTGGTCACCACCATACACAGTGTGGCCACCACCATACACAGTGTGGCCACCACCATACACAGTGTGGCCACCACCATACACAGTGTGGCCACCACCATACACAGTGTGGTCACCACCATACACAGTGTGGCCACCACCATACACAGTGTGGCCACCACCATACACAGTGTGGTCACCACCATACACAGTGTGGCCACCACCATACACAGTGTGGCCACCACCATACACAGTGTGGTCACCACCATACACAGTGTGGCCACCACCATACACAGTGTGGCCACCACCATACACAGTGTGGCCCCCCACCATACACAGTGTGGCCACCACCATACACAGTGTGGCCACCACCATACACAGTGTGGCCACCACCATACACAGTGTGGCCACCACCATACACAGTGTGGCCACCACCATACACAGTGTGGCCACCACCATACACAGTGTGGCCCCCCACCTAACCTTGTGACCCAAGGTAAGGCGTTTTAACATCTAATTAAAAATCTATGAAGAACAAAATCCTAAACCACGACATAATTCTGGCCCATATAAACAAGATGTAACAAGCGTACAGTGTGCACGCTTTTATTGTACCAAAAGCGTACGGTACAGCACAAATTCAAAGCTTTTATAAATCATCAAAACGCATTCAGTTTTGTACTTTTTTGGTTAGCCCAAGCGTACAAATCTAATGAATTTATTGGGAGAACCGGTTCATCCTTCCACCCTAACTGGCGCTGAAGTGCTATCATGTATAAACCTCACTTCATATCTTGCATTTTATACGCAATTGAGCAGTCTACTGAAAATCAGAAGCACTTGTCAGAGTTAAAAGCAGCGTAATACCGATAGCTTTTTATCCGTTGGCCTCGGTAGGATAGGACGCGGGGATGGGGGCGAGGCTACTGGTGTTCCCGCGTTTCTGGTTAGGCAAAAAAATTGGGCATATTTTTTTTTCGAAGTGTCAAATGGAGTGAACTAGCTGCATGGGGGGACGGTTCGCTGTGGCGTGCGCTCCAAGCACCACACTTGGCCAAAGGCGTGCTTCACAGACGTGCTTCAAAAACGTACTTCAAAGGCGTGCTTCAAAGACGTGCTTCAAAGACGTGCTTCAAAGACGTGCTTCAAAGACGTACTTCAAAGACGTGCTTCAAGAACGTGACAACGAAGCAGAGGGCGGAGAATACCAGCCCGTCCTCGGTCTATGCTAATCTATCCAGCGCCCGACCCCAAAGACGTATCCGTCAATTTTAATAAACATACGATGTATTCAAAATTGACCAATGTATCTATGGGGTCGGCCGCTGCATGGACCAGCATAGACTAAGGACAGACTGGAAGACACTAAACTCTGGAACTATGTGAAGTTTGGGCTGCATTGGGATTCATTCTCAACTCGCAATCGGGCGATCCAGAGTTCGATGCTCGGGCGGGACAAAAATAGATGGGTACGTTTCCGTTCACTTAGCGATAAACAGGCACCTGGGAGTTAGGCAGCTGTTGTGGCCAGCAATATATATATATATATATATATATATATATATATATATATATATATATATATATATATATATATATATATATATATATATATATATATATATATTGGCCCATTGAGCCCCCCCCCCCCCTCCCCCCACCCAGGCCAACTACTGACCATCGCATGGATACAAGCCACAGTAATTGCCTAATTCCTGCGTTCCTAATTACTATTAGGTGAACGGAAACGTTCCCGCCCATTTCTGTCTCTACCGAGAAACATTGCAAAAACGTTTCGCCTGGAAGCCGGCCGTGCTTGTAACTGCTATCGTTACTGCTACTACCACTACTACTACTGTATCTATTGCTAGTAATGCTACTAATGCTTCCTCTGCCGTTGTTGTTACTCAAGCTACCAGCCAGCCACTGACATGGTCAACACCTACACCTTTCTTCGGATAATGTGAAATGCTGAGGATTCATCTCTTCGTGTTATCTGAGAGTGTGAGTGTAGGTGTGAGTTAGTGTGTGTGTGGGGGAGCGTGGTGGTGGTGTCAGAGGCTTCCTTCCTCATACTGACATCCCTGGCAGAAGGTGGTGTGTAGTACTGGCCAGAGACAGCAGCAGCAGCATAGTCTATGTTGAGCACTGAACAAACAGCTATGTCCAAGATGCCGCTAACTCACTCACTCTCTCTCTGCTGCACTACTCTCATTTTCTATCCTTCCTCTCTCTCTCTCTCTCTCTCTCTCTCTCTCTCTCTCTCTCTCTCTCTCTCTCTCTCTCTCTCTCTCTCTCACTGTACTCACTCAGTTGTGTTTGCGGGGGTTGAGCTTTGGCTCTTTGGTCCCGCCTCTCAATCGTCAATCTTCTGGTGTACAGATTCCTGAGCTTCTCGATCTTTATCATATCTATATTTGAAACTGTGTGTGTGAAGTCAGCCTCCACCACATCACTTCCTAGTGCATTCCATTTACTAACTACTCTGGTGAATTATCAATGTGTGTGTGTGTGTGTGTGTGTGTGTGTGTGTGTGTGTGTGTGTGTGTGTGTGTGTGTGTGTGTGTGTGTGTGTGTGTGTGTGTGTGTGTTGGAAGGTGAGACACCTGCCCAGCATTACAAATATATAATTAGAGGCAGGAGTCCAGCTTCGGGAAATCGATACAACAAAGGCAGCTGGGATCTATCAAGCTTTCACTCTGGTCGATATGATCTTCAGTGCATCACTGGACTCAGGCTTGATAATGGATACATAGAAGGAGGCAAACGTTGTACCAATATGCAAGTATACATACACGAACCACTCAATTATACATGACTGACCCCCCACTAACTGGCATAACCTACAGCGATATAGACAATTTGTAGCCTTTGATGGCGTCCTACACAAGAAGCTACAAAGAATTAGAATTATTGTTCATTGCATTAAACCTACTGGACGACCGACAATAAGTAATGGCGGGTCCCAAGAGCTGAAACTTGACTAGAAGGAACGTTTACGTGCCTACACACGCACACACCCACACTCTGGACACACCCAACGCATTTGCAAGCAGCTACTAAGACTCACAGCTGCCTCCACCAGTACTACCACCACTACCACTACCACCATCACTGCTACCACCACCACTACCGCCACTATCATACTCATAACCACTATAATTCCTGACGTTTTCATAATATATATATATATATATATATATATATATATATATATATATATATATATATATATATTATATGAGTGCACACGGCCACCTGTGCACAAGCCTGAAGTACACTAAACAAGGGGACCACGCTGAAGAAATGCTGCGTCATTGCGCATTTGTGTATGCGTAAAATGCACGAGTATGCGTGTATACATGTCGTTGCACAGGATTGTGCGTCGTTATGTGCAATTATACCTGACTGCACAATATACCTGACTATCACCTGCATTTCGTACGGCAAGGGAATTCCATATATGCATTCATTCCACACGTGCATTCATTCCACACGTGCATACATCCACACGTGCATTCATTCCACACATTCAAACATGTTTTGTCTGATTGCACTTCACATACATATACATTAAACACGGCAATATACTACAAAAAAACACGCCCTTCCTTCCCCCCCCCCCCTTGCATGAGCGCGCGCGCATGTGCACACGCCCGTATGAATTCCCTATGCGGGGTCATCCAATGCACTCCAGCCGTGTGTGTGTTTGTTGATGGTCCCGTTTTCTGTTCAAATCTGTTCACGGGCTCCCTTGATTATTTTTCGGCAAGACAATGATATATGAAAAAAAATTGTTTTTAATTTGTTTAAATTAATATAAGAATAAGATCAGTGAACATATGCACGCTGTTTACAATTGATTCTTAAATTAACAACAAAATTCACATTGTAATCTATTATATATATATATATATATATATATATATATATATATATATATATATATATATATATATATATATATATATATATATATATATATGTATATATATATATATATTGTGACGATAATCTCTTTCAAAAGAGATTGAGCCTGCTCTTCCCTACAAAGTACGTAAAAAGAAAAGATAATATAAAAGATACGTCCAGCAAGTATCGCCAAACGTTTTGCCCAGAGAGCAAATCGTACCCAGCACACAGTGACACCTGCTACCTACCGCCACCGTAAACCAGCAAACTGCTTGTTCTTTGCCTGCCTGTCGCTGATTGGCTGGTGTCCCGTCGCACCTGCCCTCCGCCCTCCGCCACAAGTTGATGTCTGGGCTGCAGTGGCCCAGTATTGTCAGAATATCTCAGTGCTCCTTGCAGTTGACATCTCTCGCTGGTAGACTAAGCCTTGGCTTTCGTGTACTAAGGGAGGTGGCAGCTCGAAGCCAATATTCTAGCTCCATTCATATATTTATTTTGCTATCACTAAACTCACTTGTCTTAACGTAACTTTTCATTTGCCAGTGATTATTCATATTATTTTCTTTGTTGACTTGTCTGTTATATTTTATGTGCTTAACTTTATTCATGTCTTGTTTTTCTAAAGTAATTAAAATTTCATTGTTAATTTACTTGTGTTTTGTGTGTCGTCCCATTACCTTACCACAGACGAAAGTTCCAGCTTTTCTCTTTTTTTCTCTCTAATGTGACGAGGCCCTGACCCTAGCTTTTGAAACAGCCGAACACCAACGCTTTACCGTCACAATATATATATATATATATATCAAGCGAGATTGAATGAGATCAAGCGGGCAGCATCATACACCAGGAATCATCGGGACCGCTGGTAAAATAATCTATAAGACTCGCCATCATTAATAGTGAGGATAAAATATCCACATTGTCACAACAATTGACGAGGTGGACAAGGACAACCTCTTTTATATATCGAGAG
Organism: Procambarus clarkii; assembly: GCF_040958095.1. NCBI lineage: Eukaryota > Metazoa > Arthropoda > Malacostraca > Decapoda > Cambaridae > Procambarus > Procambarus clarkii. Next base: position 6,678,782 of record NC_091232.1, read on the forward strand.
GAACTAGGACACGAGGACATAATAGAAGCTGGAAAGAAGTTGTAGAAGCCACCTCCATCTACAACTTTATTGCCCCTAAAAAAAATCGAACGTCAGAATAGATCAATTATAACGCAACAGGTACAACAAGGGTAGAAGTCGGGGCATAAAGAGCTAGACCTCACTTCCCCGAGGCTGATAGATGAATACTTATAGTAAGAATACACACACACATACACATACACACACACATACACATACACACACACATACACATATATACACACACAACCACATTGGGAGGTGGAGGACACAGGCAGAAACAGAGATGTATACACATGCAGCAAAGGGGGACAATACACGACCTATCAGCTGAGATCTCTAACTTCACTTCCCACCTCCCCAAAAAAAACTGCTTTCCTCCGGCACCACCAGGCAGGCAGGCAGGCAGGCAGGCAGGCAGGCAGGCAGGCAGGCAGGCAGGCAGGCAGGCAGGCAGGCTGGCAGGCAGGCTGGCAGGCAGGCTGGCTGGCAGGCAGGCAGGCAGGCTGGCAGGCAGGCTGGCTGGCAGGCAGGCAGGCAGGCAGGCAGGCAGGCAGGCAGGCAGGCAGGCTGGCAGGCAGGCTGGCTGGCAGGCAGGCAGGCAGGCAGGCAGGCTGGCAGGCAGGCTGGCAGGCAGGCAGGCAGGCAGGCTGGCAGGCAGGCTGGCTGGCAGGCAGGCAGGCAGGCAGGCAGGCAGGCAGGCAGGCTGGCAGGCAGGCTGGCTGGCTGGCCCCATCTTGCAAACCTACAACACACAACACTTTCCCTGTCCCAAAACACACTCCCTATTTCCCCCTTTCCCCCTGCCCCCACCAGCAGCCTTTTACCCTTATACTACCGTCTAAAGGATTAAAAATCAAAAGATAATTCGATATTTATAACATTTTGCCAAGCAAGAGGGGGAGAAGCTATTTTTGCTAGGAGAGGGAGGGAGGTAGAGAGTGGGAGGGAAGGGAAGGAGGGAGAGAGGATCAGTGGAGTTTGGCAGACACTAAGACAGTCTCCGGGTAGGTACTCGAGCACTCTGCTGCCAGTGTGGACTCTACTAATAGTACGTCAAGCCGTCCCAACACGATTCCTCAAGGAATTTCCAGGTTTCTCATGATGTATTTTAAGACATGGGACTCGGAAGGTCTCTATTTTTCTACTATTATCTACTTTCCTCTTTCTCTCTCTCTCTCTCTAGACTGTTTTCACTAGGTTTTAGTGCAAATAGGGATTCAGGAATAATTATGGGGATTCTCACAGGACTACTTGAAGAACAGTGACTTTCAAACGAGTATTTCTTGGCATTTCTTGAGAGTACACTTATCAAGAAATGTGTGTAGCTTCAGGAGGAATTAACGCTCGATAGCATATTTATAAAGAAGTCTAACACGTTATTGTTTGGAGTTCTAGAGTTTCTTATGATACATATCCATGTGAAACTTGAAATATTTACAAATATTATTTCTTAAGAAATTTCAGGGCCACTTAAAAGTGTAATTCAATAAACCTCAATGTTTGCCAGGTAGGTAAAGGCATGTCAAATATTATGAGGAGTTTAACTACACACCTCACAGGTGTTAGGCTAGGTGTGGGTGACAGGTGTTAGGCTAGGTGTGGGTGACAGGTGTTAGGCTAGGTGTGAGGATGGGTGCGGTTCTCATGTGTTAAAGTTTGCGTGAAGCAAGGCACAGATCACAGGTATTAGGGAGCGAATGAACCAAGCCACAGATCACAGGTATTAGGGAGCGCGTGAAGTAAGACCCAGATCACAGGTATTAGGTACAGGGTGAAGCAAAACCCAATCACAGGTATTAGGTACAGGGTGAAGCAAAACCCAGATCACAGGTATTAGGGAGCGAGTGAAGCAAGCCACAGATCACAGGTATTAGGTACAGAGTGAAGCAAGACCCAGATCACAGGTATTAGGTAGCGAGTGAAGCAAGCCACAGATCACAGGTATTAGGTAGCGAGTGAAGCAAGCCACAGATCACAGGTATTAGGTAGCGAGTGAAGCAAGCCACAGATCACAGGTATTAGGTACAGAGTGAAGCAAGACCCAGATCACAGGTATTAGGTAGCGAGTGAAGCAAGCCACAGATCACAGGTATTAGGTAGCGAGTGAAGCAAGCCACAGATCACAGGTATTAGGTAGCGAGTGAAGCAAGCCACAGATCACAGGTATTAGGTAGCGAGTGAAGCAAGGCGAGCTTCATCCTTCGTACTAACTGAACATATTACAGACCATCCATGGAGGAGCAGGAAGGAGCGTGAGGGAGAATGATCACATCTCAAGGTTGTTCTTGACACATCCCGGACACACACACACTGTATTTTTGTAATTTTGTAATTTTAATAATTCTGGGATTACTTAGCCCGAAACATACTATAGATTCTAACCACCAAGTGAACCTCAATCTATAACTGAGTTCAGGAATAAAGCGAGTAAATAAAACAATGATTCTATATTACTCTTGTTAAGGCTTTCCGAGAGCAATTGGGTCAAGACGCTGTGTATAGTATACTTTTCTCCTCACCCCTGAAAACAAACGGAGCCACCAAGGTCGACTATTACTGTGGGGGAAGAGGAGGGGGGGATAATAACTACACGGCCCGGCAGCTGGGAGAGTGAAGTAGGTCAAACAAGGTGTAGAGTTTTGACGTCTAGTGGTGAGCACGCCCCCCACGCCCGCCTGGGCGAGTAGGTCAGGCAAGGTGTAGAGTTTTGACGTCTAGTGGGGAGCACGCCCCCCACGCCCGCCTGGGTGAGTAGGTCAGGCAAGGTGTAGAGTTTTGACGTCTAGTGGTGAGCACGCCCCCCACGCCCGCCTGGGCGAGTAGGTCAGGCAAGGTGTAGAGTTTTGACGTCTAGTGGGGAGCACGCCCCCCACGCCCGCCTGGGCGAGTAGGTCAGGCAAGGTGTAGAGTTTTGACGTCTAGTGGTGAGCACGCCCCCCACGCCGACCTGAGCGAGTAGGTCAGGCAAGGTGTAGAGGCTGAGGGGTGGCACCTCCACTTAAGTACCTACGGGCTCACCATAGCCCGTGCTACTTGGAACTTTGTTCCAGGCAGCGAATCTTTAACAACAACTTCCACCAATCACCCGATGAGTCGTCTTTGCAGTGATCACGCAATTGTCTCATTATGGACACCGATTGTAACATTCTCGTTGATATGCATCAGTTCTAGAGCTGAAACAATACACTTACGAATATATCAATATTACGCGGAGAGTTGCTTTACAAGTTGCTATCATTCACCATCTACAGTGTTAGTTAACAGTATATCATTACGATACAATAAGTGTTTGGAAACCCTTAGATTCTCCCGACAAGCAGTGTACGCGAGTACTATCAGTAAGTCACCAAGGGTAAGACTTCTTTGGGCGTGTATATATATATATATATATATATATATATATATATATATATATATATATATATATATATATATATATATATATATATATGTCGTACCTAATAGCCAGAACGCACTTCTCAGCCTACTATTCAAGGCCCGATTTGCCTAATAAGCCAAGTTTTCATGAATTAATGTTTTTTCGTCTACCTAACCTACCTAACCTAACCTAACCTAGCTTTTTTTGGCTACCTAACCTAACCTTACCTATAAATATAGGTTAGGTTAGGTTAGGTAGGGTTGGGTAGGTTCGGTCATATATCTACGTTAATTTTAACTCCAATAAAAAAAAATTGACCTCATACATAGAGAAAAGGGTTGCTTTATCATTTCATAAGAAAAAAATTATAGTAAATATATTAATTCAGGAAAACATGGCTTATTAGGCAAATCGGGCCTTGAATAGTAGGCTGAGAAGTGAGTTCTGGCTACTAGGTACGACATATATATATATATGCGACGAAGCTTAAATGGTCCCCAAGACAATTCGCAACCGAAAACTGCTCATCCCTGAAGGATTCGAACCCAGACAGCCAGGGTTCCATGATCTCTAGCACATCCCGCACTGTACCACCTAGACCATACTGACTGTACAAAAAGGTGTGTGATGTGTGTGTGTGTGTGTGTGTGTGTGTGTGTGTGTGTGTGTGTATTCACCTAGTTGTGCTTGTGGGGATTGAGCTCTGGTCTTTGGGCCCGCTTTTCAACTGTCAATCAACTGTTTTTTGTTTTTGTTTTTTTGCCACACACACACACACACACACACACACACACACACACACACACACACACACACACACACACACACACACACACACACACACGCAGGAAGCAGCCCGTAGCCGAGCTGTCTAACTCTCAGGTACCTATTGACTACTAGGTGAACAGGAGCATCATGGTGATAGAAACTCTGCCTATTTGTTTCCGCCATCCCTGAAGTCCATCCCCCCAGACCTAGGACTATGAATCCCAAGCACTGTCCACTCAGCCGTCAGGCCCTCCCATTTGTGTGTGTGTATTTACATGTGTCTGCAGAATCGAGTTATCTGCTCTTGAACCCCGCCTTTCTACCAATCTATTTTTTATCTATTATATCTACATATATTTCTCTCTAACACACGCACGCACTTTTATTTATTTATTTTCATTTGTTTAAATATACAAGAGTTTTTACATTCTTGTACAGTCACTAACACGCATAGCGTTTAGGGCAGGTCGTTTATCGGAATTTTCACACACATACATATCCCCAGGGCAGCTGTCTAACTCCCAGGTACCTATTTACTGCTAGGTGAACAGTAGCATCAGGATAAAAGAAACTCGGGCCATTTGTTTACGCCTCCGCCGGGAATCGAATCTGGGCTATTAGGACTATGACCCCCAAGCGCTGACCACTCAGCCGCGAAGCCCCAAGTGTGTGTATTCACCTAGTTGAGCTTGTTGGGGTTGAGCTCTGCTCTTTCGGTCAATCAACTGGTGTACAGATTCCTGAGCCTACTGGGCTCCATTATATCTATATTTGAAAGTATGTATAGAGTCAGCTTCCACCACATCACTGCCTAATGCATTCTATCTGTTAACTACTCTGACACTGGAAAAGTTTTTTCTAGCCTCCCTGTGGCTCATTTGGGTACTACATTTCCACCTGTGTCCCTTTATTCGCTTACCACCAGTGCTAAACAGTTTATTTTTATCTACCCTGTTAATTCCTTTGAGAATTTTATAAGTGGTGATCATGTTTCCCCCTAACTCTTCTGTCTTCCAGTATCGTGAGGTTTAGTTCCTGTAATCTTTCCTCATAGCTTATTCCTCTTAGCCCGGGGACTAGCCTAGGGGCATACCTCTGAACCTTTTCTAACTTCGTTTTGTTTTACTAGATGTGTCCTCCAGGCTGGAGCAGCATATTCCAGTATTGGTCTGACATATGTGGTATACAAGGTTCTGAATGATTCATTATAAAAATTTCTGAAAGCAGTTATGTTCATCAGCCTTGCATACGCCGCTAATATTATCCTTTTGATGTGGGCTTCAGGGGACAGATCTGGTGTGATATCAACCCTCAGATCTTTTTTTCGTCCTGACTCCTGAAGGATTTCCTCTCCCAGCTGGTACCTTGTGTTTGGCCTCTTGCTCCCTACGCCTATCTTCATCACTTTATACTTGCTCGAGTTAAACTCTAGTAGCCATTTGTTTGACCATTCCTTCAGTCTGCCCAGGTCATGCTGTAGCCAGAAAATATAAGCAACATTAATCCGAGTACAGAACCCTGTGGGGCTCCGCTGGTGACATCACGCCAGTCTGAGGTCTCACCCCTCACAGTAACTCTCTGATTCCTGTGGTTTAGGTACTCCCTTACCCATTGGAGCACCCTACCACTTACTCCAGCTTGTTTCTGCAACTTATACAACACTCTCTTATGGGGTACTGCTTCAAAAACTTTCTGTCAGTCCAAGAAAATGCAGTCTGCCCATCCTTCTCCTTCTTGCTTAATGCTCGTTGCTTGGTCATAGATTTATATTAGACCTGTGAGACACGACTTGCCTTCCCTGAACCCATGCTGGTGATGTGTTACAAAGTCCCTTCTCTCCTGATGTGCTACCAGGCTTTTTCTCACCATCTTCTCCATCACCTTGCACGGTATACAAGTTAGAACACCGGCCTGTAGTTTAGGGCCTACTACCTATCCCCCTTTTTGTATGTGTATGTGTGTGTGTGTGTGTATTTTACTATTTACCATTTGTATCTGTAGAATCGAGCTATTAGCTCTTGGACCCCGCCTTTCAAACCAATTTATTTTTCCTCTATTATATTTACTGCATATAATTCTCTCTAACGCACGCACACATCCCCAGGAAGCAGTCCGTAGCAGCTGTCTAACTCCCAGGTACCTATTTACTGCTAGATAAACAGAGGCACCAGGTTGAAAGAAACTTTGCCTATTTGTTTCCGCCTCCGCCGGGAATCAAACCCGGGCCCTTAGGACTACTACTCCAGAGCGCTGTCCACTCAGCCGCGAGGCCCCTTAGGTAGGTATGTGTGTGTGTGTGTGTGTGTGTGTGTGTGTGTGTGTGTGTGTATGTGTGTGTGTGTGTGTGTGTGTGTGTGTGTGTGTGTGTGTGTGTGTGTGTGTGTGTGTGTGTGTGTGTGTGTGTGTGTGTGTATTTTTGTCCGCGTGGATCAGGCAGCACTGACAGCAATAATATCATATTTACTAAAGGTGTAACTCAGTCCTCCATCTACCTATATTTCTCTATAGGTAGAGAAATATAGGTAGATTTTCTACCTATATATACTTTGTCAACCTTGGATTGTCTGTGGGTAACAAGTGTGTTGTCGCGCAGGGTACAGTGTGTCAGCCGAGCACTGTAGCAGTACTAGGAGAACACGTAACTTACCAAGATCTAATTTGGATCGTTTGGACTTTAGACGTGTGCTTTCTCGCCCTACGAAACAAAGAGGAAATGACCTCCATAGCTCCTAATATAATCAAGTGACTTGCGACTCGAGGACTATTCTTAGTTCCAAGGGCAAAATCAGAAGCAGGAGAGCATGGTGGATATGGAGGATAGACCCAAGATCTAGGGGCAAGTCCCACGTAGAACATGGGTGTTCAATGACCTTCCCTTCTCGTTCAGTGTCTCCAGCGAACCACCACTTTTGAAGCAATTATCATTCCCAACGGTCGCCATTGGCGTATGAATCATAAATCGAGTTCAGTCAAACTTACGCTCCTCATCTTTCGATTAGTTCAACAATAACAAACTGACAAAGTTTTAGTTACGAGTTCCTGGTTCGTGGAAAACTGTAATCACCCCTGGCACTTCCAGTTTGCCTGACTAGGACTAGATAGAATCATGTTATGTCTCTCATGTTACCGTGATAGACATGACAACCCGTTAACAGTGACAACTGTACGACGACCCCCGGAAAACTTGCTGGTAACATATGTTGAGTAACGCGACGCCGAGTGACTTACCTTGGCCAAGTGTAGATGCCACTGACTTCGAATCCATAATGCCAAGATCCCGAGTATTCCCCCTGTCCCTTGGGACCGGTGCAGACGCCGTGGCCGTGGGCTTTGCCGTCTTCCCACCCGCCGCAGTACGTCCCACCGTCGTCAAAATCAAAACGGCCGCCGTTGACAGCCTTGCTAGTGCCGCTGGCCTGCCCGGTGGAGGCCATGGTGGGGGCCGCCGCCTCTGCTGCAGCTGCTGGCAGCCACGGGCGTGGGCGTGGGCGGGCAGGGCGCGCTGCACGTGGCGCTGCCTCTCCTGACGAAGGGTGTCACGTTAACACTACAGGAGGAACTTATCACTAAGGTGTCACAGCTGCTGCGGCTGCCCCCACCACCAGCGGTCACGGTAACCTTGCCCACTCAGAGTATCCGCAACAGCTGGAGACTTTAGTGCTGCTGCAGCTGTTGAGGCTGAGCAGACGAGGCGCGGCGACGGCGGCAGGAGGAGCAGCAGCAGCAGCAGGAGGAACGGGAGCGGGCGGGCGCCGCGGACACATGCTCCGTCACACTAGCCAAGCCCGCGCGCACCGACCCCCAACACCGCCATTTTAGGCAAGGTGGAGCGGAGGAGCCCGCCAGGGGCCACTAGTGTACAGCGGCGACGGCGGTGAGCACCCGTTGGGCAGCTGTTACACCTGTACACCCTGCTCCTGCCTCCCTCCAGCCCTCACACCGCAACACCTGTAGCTCACCCACCGCTCCTCACACACTACTGACTCCCTGCTCACAACCGCACTCACACCGCATCGATTACGGCGCACCGCCCCCCCTCCCTGAACACCGCCCCCCTCCCACCGCCACACTCCCTGAACACCGCCCCCCTCCCACCGCCACACTCCCTGAACACCGCCCCCACCACCACCACACTCCCTGAACACCGCCCCCCACCGCCACACTCCCTGAACACCGCCCCCCACCACCACACTCCCTGAACACCGCCCCCCTCCCACCGCCACACTCCCTGAACACCGCCCCCACCACCACCACACTCCCTGAACACCGCCCCCCACCGCCACACTCCCTGAATACCGCCCCCCACCACCACCACACTCCCTGAACACCGCCTCCCACCACCACACTCACTGAACACCACCTCCCACCACCACACTCCCTGAACACCGCCCCCCTCCCACCACCACACTCCCTGAACACCGCCCCCCTCCCACCACCACACTCCCTGAACACCGCCCCCCACCACCACCACACTCCCTGAACACCGCCCCCCACCGCCCCCCACCGCCACACTCCATGAACACCGCCCCCCACCACCACCACACTCCCTGAACACCACCCCCACCACCACCACACTCCCCGCAACCCGTTCTCGCAAATTTAATAAGTCAATATTGACTTATTAGTTGCGTGCATAGGTGACATACTTAACATAATAGTTTCCCTTAAAAAGCTTCATAGAAAACACCGACCTTACCTAACCTACTTAGTATGTTAAGATAAGCATCTTATTGCTTCGTAATTACAATTATTACCTAACCTATACCTATAATAGGTTAAGTAACAATTGTAATTACGAAGCTATAAGATGCTTATTTTAACATACTAAGTAGGTTAGGTAAGGTCGGTGTTTTCTATGAAGCTTTTCAAGGGAAACTATTATGTTTAGTATGTCACCTATGCACGCAACTAATAAGTCAATATTGACTTATTAAATTTGCGAGAACGGGTTGCTCCCCGAGCACCACCTCCACCACAAGCGCATTCACATTTCGCAGCTTCCAAACTATCTAACTAATGGCTAGTTATCTATGGCTATCATTGGCAAGCCTCAGAATCCTAAGTGATCAACATGAAACTGTATTTGCCAATATTCTATCCAAGTGTATCTAAATTCTGGGAGTCTTTTTAAGTTATTACCCTTCTTTTTTTATAAACGATCGTGCAAACGACACCTTTCTTATCGTTTGCTGATTTGCAAATACAGCTGTTGAATCCTGTATCTAAATTCTTTTATATATATAGTAAATAACGGAGGCTCCATGACACAGCCTTGGGACACTTTATTTACAATGGTTTCCTAGTTTTCATTCCATTTATAGTAACACCTTGTTTCAGTTCAAGTAATTTTCCGACGATAGCCGTTAAGCTAATTGGTCGATAGTTCGACGCAAGTGATCTATTTCCCCTTCACAAAGATCAGGGTAAATATTGGTTTGAAAAGAGGGTTGTTGATTTATAGAACAAATTATCAAGCGACATAATTGACGGTGGGTTGTTTAAAGGGAAAGTTTTGACGTGCGAGTAAGTTTGGTTAGATATCGATGGGATATCTTCCTCCGATGTGCTAAATAGGCATTCTGCAGTCTCTCTTATTCTCGAGTTGATATATTTTTCTGTTTTCATTATGAAATCTTCCCACCAAACAATCTTCCAATTACGAAAAGGTTTTCTTCCAATATAAAGCCCAAAAGAAAAATTAAGAAACTAGAAAATATGAAACGCCTAAATCGGCTCTAAAAATAAATGTAAACAAAAAATGGATGAAAAAATTAAACTTGAGAAAGAGTAAAAAAATCACCATTTTCATTGAGAAACCTGAATTGGATTGCTGCTGGAACAGACGTGATATTTAGAGTTGCAAGTGTGGAAGACTTGTGGAACAATGGTGAAACATGGCAGTTACCGCAGCAAAACACAGCTGAAGCAGGTGTGAAATATGGCGGGAACTGGCCTGGAACACAGGCAAAACAGGTGGATTCATGGCAGATACAGGTGTGGAACACAGATGAAACAGGAATGACACATGCATGGACACACAGATGCACGGTTACACAGATGAACTGAATCGCAGACGCGTGGATACAGTTAATATACATATGGACCAAATTTGCAGATCAATTCATTCATATTTCCAAGGACACAGTTACAACGAGGTCATTTGACCAGTATAAACAGTTTTTTTTTTTTTAATTTTTGCATTAACTTTATAATCTCGGCTCGACTCCCAAACATGCAAAGCCTTAATTACTGGAGTGAATTGGGCTCTGCAGACCAGCAAGACCACGTGTCCTACACACGGAGAATGGAATACTCTTAGTCTGTCTCCTATCCCTTGTCCAGAAGAGATGCTTTACAAACCACACTTAATGCTTACTCCGACGACACAGTGTCAATTAACAACACCCCAACGTCCCCCACCATAATGAAGTTGTGTGGAAAGGAAGAATGTCGCTCATTTGCTAGAAAATAACGTTCCACAAACTTACACTATCATAAGCATGCGAGAATGAATTCACGGACGCACAGAAACACGGAAGAACAATGATAGGATGACACATGCCAACCCGTTCTCGCAAATTCGTAAAGTCAATATTGACTTATTAACTACGTGCATAGGTGATATACTAAACATAATAGATACCCTTAAAAAGATTCGTAGAAAACACCGACCTTACCTAACCTTGTTAGTATTTTAAGATAAGCATCTTATTGCTTCGTAATTACAATTATTACTTAACCTATACCTACTATAGGTTAGGTAATAATTGTAATTACGAAGCAATAAGATGCTTATTTTAAGATACTAACAAGGTTAGGTAAGGTCGGTGTTTTCTATGAATCTTTTTAAGGGTATCTATTATGTTAAGTATGTCACCTATGCACATATTTAATAAGTCAATATTGACTTATTAAATTTGCGAGAACGGGTTGCACATGCACGGATCTATGGATGTACGGACACATAACCGCATGTATAAATACAGCGGCGGACACATTCATGAGTGTGCATACCTTTAAGCGCACAAACATTCAAGTGCTTGGCTGTAGAGACGAACGGTCGCCGGACGAACAGACTCCTGGAAGCACAAAATTCACTTTCAAGATAAGAAAATTCACTTTCGCAGAGTGGTAGACGGTTGGAACAAGTTAGGTGAGAAGGTGGTGGAGGCCAAGACCGTCAGTTGTTTCAAAGCTAATTATATGACAAAGAGTGCTGGGAAGACGGGACACCACGAGCGTAGCTCTCATCCTGTAACTACACTTAGGTAATTACAACCACGCACAAACGTACACACTAAATATTGTCCCGTTTTCTTCAACAAGTAAACAAAGAAAAACGACATCTACAGGGCGTCCAAAGGGATTTTTGTCAATAATAACAAATAATAACAATAATAATATTAGTAAATGTATGAAAAATACAGAGGAACTGATTACAGAGAATATATACTTATTAGGTACAGTATTTGTAGTTTTGATAAGGCCACTAATTACGCCCAACGGAACTACATAATTAATGCACGTAGCATCAATTATGTAGTTCCGTTGAACTACATTTTTGCTGGAAGTTTACGTAACTTGTGTTCAACAAGTTGTAGCCAGGTACATCGAAACTACCTTGCAATAAACCATAGAGTTTGCTATATACATACTGTCAGTAGATAAATTAAATAAAATAGGATTGAAGCTATCGTACGCATTCATACACAGAATGCGTACGATAACGACTCACCGGGTGCCCCGTAATTTAAAAAGGTTCTTATTTAGCGTTGGTCTTTTTGTATAGAGGATAACTTAACGTTATAAAGTAGCGTTATAACGTGACTTTATACAATAACCACATAACGTAGCGTTATAATGTAACGTTGTGACAAACTGCAAGAGACTTCCTGCAAGAAAATATCAAGAATTGTAACGTCACGTGCAGTGTTGCCAGCCGTTGGGTTTGGTTTACTACAGAAGACGAATAGTTCAGCCTAATTAAACAGCCCAAATTAACAAATATAACCTAATACGTTGCTTTGGTTAATGTATTCTTTACTGATAAAATATACCTAGGTAGATACCATAACTAATAACATTTCACAGCTTACTGTACTATGCTATGTATTCTCACAAACCCAATGTACCTTCTTGTATATAAATAAAAGCTAGCGAAATAGCGTCCGGTGTGCCATGCACATACTGGAGGTCAGAAGAAAATGTATACATCCTAATTAGCATTGCATAAATGAATGTCCCAGTCTGTTCTAGAAAAAATAAAACAAACAAAAAACTGTATGGGTCCATGCTAAAATAATAATAATAATTTATAATTATTATAATTTTTAACAAAGTGCATTTGGAGCATGATAACAGAGGAGTATTCGCAGGTATACAATTCATATAATTTATATAAAGCCATTAATACGCAGTGGGTTTCGGGCATTATAACGCTTATCAGGTCACTCCACGGAAAACACTGACGGGAGGACTTCTAAAAGAAGGGAAGGGACCTATCAGGAGACAGTTACAGCCCCACTCCTGTGCCAGGTAAGTCCAATACGGGCTCACCATAGCCCGTGCTACTTGAAACGCTTTGTTCCGAGTAGCTGAATCTTAAACAACAACATATCAGGAGAAAGTGTAAAGCCATCACGACTATATAACACTTAGAAGAGATCAGGATAAGGATTTGGGAGGAATGGCGCCCCAACCACTTGAACGGTCGGGGATTCGAACGCCGACCTGCATGACGCAAGACCGTCGAACTCGCTAAAAGATCAAAATAGCAGTCACAATACGTTAAGATTGATCAGTGCGTCTTAGGGCGACGGCCACAGATTTAATAAGGAGCCTGGCCTGAGGACGGGTTGCACAAACAGGGAGGTGTTTGGCGGCTGCGTGCTATGAACACTTGGCCTTTGCTGCAACCCGTCCTCGTCAACAAACGCCAAAATACTCGTTAATCCACCAGTCTCCAGGTTTCTTTGTTGATGAGGACGGAGAGAACGACTTAGTACTTTGCGCGAAAAGTTTAGAAGCTAATCAGTTGAAATTCATCTCGAAGTGCGTTCGATTGGATGCACGACGAGTCTATTGGACGCAACGACGAGTCTGGTGGGCGAAGACCAATCTGTTGGGCGCGGGACGAGTATATTGGAGGCAGGACGAGTCTGGAGGACACGCGACAAGTCGGGCTCGTGGCGAATTAGGCAGATGTGGAGCTAATGAGGTGGGCTCTGAGCGAGACAAGTGGGCCGAGGACGAAGGGTGGGCAGCACATGGTCCCGACAAGGACCCACCTCCACTAACAGACACACTCCCTCCTGAAAATAAAAATAAACCCAGAACCCCAACTCCGGGAGGGGTTGCCACGTATCGCCGGCCAGATAGACCTTGATCTATGGTTACAGACGTCAAACAGACGCCAAAATGACATATGTGACGCATCACCCACGTATACCAGAAGCGTATATAGAAATGAGAGGCTGAGAAGGAAGTGTGGACGTCGCTATTGTGTTGAGGCGAAAATAATGTGGCAACATCTTACCTTCTGTTTACCTGATAGGTAGAAATACCTAAGATCCTTGTATCGGAAGAGCATGGGGGTGAGAAAGACGGAAGAGAGGATCCAGACGATAAACAAGATAAAAAGGAAGTTGGGGGAAGAAAGGGAGAACCAACACAATAATGAGGATTAAAGTGTGTGGTGGTGGGGGGAAGAAGATGCAGAGAATGACTGATGTATGGTGTAGGGTGGAATAGGGAAAACGATGATGTAGGGGAGGGTGAGGTGGGGTAAGGGTGATATGGAAGGGAAAGTGGTGTATGGTAGAGGTGATGATGCAGGCTGGGAGGGTGTAAGGTCATTTAATGTACAACCTTGATAACCTCCACCCGCTGGAAAAAAAACTCGTGATTCCATTCACTCAGTAATCGTATCTCCTTGGGAAGAAGAGGCTTGCGATATTAAAATAATCGAGATTAGAGCATTGAATCCCACTCAGCATGTTCCTTCAAGAAATACGACACATTTACCTTAAAATAATAATTATGAGGAAAGGTATGAGTCTCTTAACATGAGATCTGAAACTGCATAAACATTAATGAGGCAAACTTTCTTCATTCCTTTCCTTCAGAAAGGAACTGAGAGCAAAGCACAAATTAAGAATCTGGAATCGTCTAAGTTAGCCAGTGAAATGTCACGCCGTAAACAGAGGGACACTCTGTGAAATAAAGATAGTTGGGGAAACTGAATTGAGTCAAAGAAGGCGAGATGAAGCCTCATTCAGATTCCCTCATCTAGAAAGAAAAGAGCAGACCTGCCCGAAGCTGTACATGCCTAAGAATACTATAATGACAACCCGTCCTCATCAACAAAGGTCAATGTTCATTCCAGGCAGCCCCCAAACCCCCTGTGTAGTAATGAAAAACGCTTTATCTTAACTGATGACGTTCAAACATTTGTTGTACAGTGCTTCACTGACGACCTCTATTCGAATTGCAACCAACTGCTTCCCCCCACGCACTACAAATACAAATAATTGTCAATAAACCCTAACCTAACGTACGTCAAAATATGCACAATATGCAAATCTATAATAATATTTATATGTTTGATAAATTTCCTATTTTGAATGAACAGTATGATAAACTTGATGAATGTGTCACACTACATTCATCAAGTACTACTACTTAAGGCAGCGTCTGGGATGATCACAGACTTACGTTCGAATCCTCGTCACGGCCCTTGTGGATTTGTTCATTGATGAATGTGTCTTTGGGGTCGGCCGCTATAGATGAAATGAACCTAGCCTGAGGATGGGTTGTTGTCTGATATACTGCGTCTTAACCCTACGTTAATTAATATGAATTAAAATAATAATTTTTCAAAAATAGATTGCATAGGTCCATTAACAATATCCGCCCAATTTGTTGCAGTAAGAAAACTTAAGCATGCGAATTGGAGAATGTCAATTCTCTTGTCTGACAGTCGAGCCCCAGTTGGTCTGGCTAGCATACAAGTGACAGGATGAACAACCAGTTTGGCTGTCTTCCAACTGGGGAAGAGTTTTACATGCTGCTGTGGGGAAATGTTAACCCACAGGATGTTAACCCACAGGATGTTCGCCCACTGGACGTATTCCTTGGTTCAAAATACAAAAACAAAAAATATTTGTTCTTAACACAAACACTGATTACTAATATGTCTAAAAACATTCATACAAATTAATAGATTCAATTTGATTTATATTTAGACCATGTTTTTAATGCAATTTAACGTTCTGTGGTTGTAACAAGAAATAAAAAAAAAAACGTCCTCAGACTAAGTCCATTCAATCCAGCAGTCGATCCTAAAGACGCATTAATCACTGTTAACATTCTGTTAATTTAAAATAGGAATTTTCTCAAATATAAATATTATTTAATATTAGCATATTGTACATATTTAGGCATTGGTTTGGCAAAGTTAGATGTTTAGGTTCTGTTGGCGATTATTTGTAGTACGTGGGTGAAGCATTTACCCAAAAGTGATTCCATGCACCCGCCAAACCCCCTGTTTATGAATGAAAAGCGGTTTACACACGACTCACAACTGCTGACGTTCGAACATATCCGGAACAAGTGCTTCACTGACGAATTTTGTTCGAATCGCTACGCTATAAATGCTTCACCCACGTACTACAAATACAAATAATTCAGATTCAGATTCAGATTCAGATGTTTATTCAGGTAAGGTATATACATACAAGTGATGTTACATTAATGGATTGATATATAGATAGAGCTAGCACATACAATGCCTAAAGCCACTATTACGCAATGCGTTTCGGGCAAAATAATCGCCAACAGAACCTAAATACCAAACCTAACCAATGGCTATATATGCACAATATGCTAATATATTATAATATTAATTTTTATTTGAGAAAATTCGCGTTTTGAATGAGCAACATGTTCAAATTTGTGAATGCGTCTGTGGGGGTCGACCGCTGGATAGAATAGACTTGAGTCGAGGACGGGTTGCTGTTCGAAAAAAAATCGGACGAAATTCATTGTAGATTGTGTGTAGTGCTTTTTATTCATCAAATAAAAACTGCAACAAAAATAATATTAGCAGTAATAATAAAGTTAACAATATAAAACATTATTTATAAAATAGTCACACAGTTTAAAAATATATACATCAGAGAACAAATCTGCATAAATATTTATGCAGTATGGCAACAATTTCAAAATCTATAAAACAGTGTTAGCCCCCCTTAAACCATGTTATACAATTACATATACATGGACACATTAAAACATGCATTTTATTGTTTTACCTTACTACTGAATCCAAAAGACATTGTTTTTATGACATTAATGTAATTTTTAATGACTATTTAAACTATCATTTTTATTAACAAAATATTAATCTTGTGACCTTTTCAAGGTTGCCAGAGGCAGTCGACACCAGCTGGGACAGACGGTCGAAAATTCGCAAATCATGAACACAGAATTCGGCAGACAATGAATGACAGGGTATTGGCAGGGAGTCAGGATATCAGCGGGAGGGCGAGGCTATCAGTAAAATGACTAGACTCTCAGGAGGAATGCATAGGAATCGGAGAGCAACTTGAGCCGCAAGTTCACTACGCCGTCAGTAACATCGGCAGCAGCATCAGGCATCATCATCATCATCACCAGCAGCAGCAGCAGCATCAGGCATCATCATCATCACCACCAGCAGCAGCAGCAGCAACTGCAGGCATCATCATCGAGTACGTCAGGACGTCAGCAGCAGAGGTAACACAATCATAACCAGGGCTAATGCAGAGCAGCCCACAGCCGGTGCTCCACTGAAGCACTCCTCGTCGCCAGGTCCGCAGTACACGCCATAATACCCCAACATTCCTCCTGCACACAATACATCGTTCACCTGTTTTGAATACACAAGGTAAAGTAATTATGAGGAGAAAGCGTTAAGTCATTTGACTATATAACACTTAGAAGGGACATAAGGATGAAAAAAAAGTAACAGTACCTAATCAATTGGAGTACTGAGAATGTGTCCACTTCAATTCGAATGCCATATAATAAATAACGGCAATGAATCCTGAACTGCTGCAAGACTGGTCACTGAACTTATAAAACTGAACTACGAGGGAAGCCTTAAAGAGACAACTTCACAACACTGGAAATAAAAACAAAGTGGCGCGACATAATCACAAAATATAAGATACTTAAAGACATTGCCAAAGTGACCTTGAACGAGAGATAACAGATGGAAAGTAAAAAATACAGAAGAACCACAACAGCATAAGGAAGCACTTGTGTGAAAGGACAGCAAGCAAGCAACATTAGGAAGAAGTAGAGGTAAGTAAAGAAAACTCCACACATAGTTTCAAGAGTAATATTATGCAGCAGTAGAGTTGGGAGCCATTACAAAAGCCTTCCAGTGACTAAGATGGGATCTATGAGCTCTTGTAATAGCACTTTCTCTGTAACTAGCTGACATTGTAACTATAAGGTGTGAAGGATAGTAGAAATTGTTTATGTAATAATCTAAGATGAGGTCTGATAAAGACCTTTTGTCCCCTCTGTAATGCTTTGCGCTACCGCTCACAGGATGAGTATGGGGTGCACAATAAACTAGCCGCCTTCGGCGGCAACAATCAAAATGCTCGCCGTGAAAATATAAAGATGAGCACATTCACACATAATCAAGCCGATCATTACAATACCGTGTTCTCCAGATCGAGATCTCCTTCATAATAGCAACCGCAAGCGTCAGCACTGCCGTTGACAGCCTCTGCCACTGTGATGTACTCGGCAAAGGGCTTCTTGTCGAGACACAGTTGGTAACACGCCGCCTCCAAACTCGTCAAGGGCTCATCCACCTCCACCTGCCAGGTGAATTGACGCGAAATCGAATTTTTAACTTTTTGTTAAAAAGTTATGTTACAAATTATTATCTGGACAAATTTAAGTATTCTACTAGTTTCTAAGCTATATATCAAAATTACTTCAATCTTCTATATCAAATTACTTTGCCAAACACAACAAAGAAAGCATTAAAGATCTCACCGACTCACTGTGAAAACGCCTTTCTCGTTAACAGACCCAAGACTTTCAACCATCAAACAAGGGATATATATATATACACAGAAAGGTTTATCCCGCTTTTCGGTGTATATACACTAAAGAATATGTTTTAGTTTTGGACTAAAGTGTACTTGCTGGTTGGTCAGTAAGTAATTGTGGTAGCGTTAATAACCCTCTCGAAGTTGAGAGGCTTTAAGCCCCTAATCAAACCAAGCCGTCAGACATCTGAGATAATGGTTTCCTTAGCAGACGTGCTACGGCGGGGTATAATACTATCTAACAACTATTTCATTATTAAGAATTTGAAAAAATTTTAAACATTTAAAACTTTAACTTTTAATTGTTTAATTTTATATATTTTAAATGTTTAATTTTATAAATTTTACATTTAAAATTTGAATTTTGAAATTTTAAATGTTTAATTTTATAAATATTTATTATGTTCAAAATATTTGCACTTATACTTTCGTTATTTTGTCAATCACTCGAGGGCCCTTACTCGATCTTTTAAATATTAAATGATGTTTTTAACTTAACTGCCTGCTTTACAAAAATGTATCATGTGCCAAAAATTCAATCTGGGCCAGAAATATATTTTGTCCCAAATACAAATAATATGGCCATACAGGCGTGGAAGGGAAGGAAACTATCAGGGGGGGAAAAGCACCAAGCAATTACGATTATATAGCACTTGGAAGGGGTCAGGATAAGGTGCCAGATTCACGAAGCAGTTACGCAAGTACTTACGAATGTGTGCATCTTTTCTCAATCTTTGGCGGCTTTGTTTACAATTATTAAACAGTTAATGAGCTGCGAAGCACCAGGAGGCTGTTTATAACAATAACAACAGTTGATTGTTAAGTTTTCATGCTTGTAAACTGTTTAATAAATGTAACCAAAGCCGTCAAAGATTGAGGAAAGATGTACACGTTCGTAAGTGCTTCCGTAACTGCTTCGTGAATCTGGCCCAAGGATTTGGGATGGGACGGGGGAAAGGAATGGTGCCCAATCACTTGGACGGTCGGGAATTGAACGCCGAACTGTATGAAGCAAGACCATCGTTCTACTCACCAGTCCAAGTGGTTGGGCAAAACGTTGACTATGTTCATAGACATTACTTTGCAGTAAAGTATTTTTCAAAATTATGCATTCTAATATGCATTCATGTGAACTAATATTCATTCATTCTTCTTTTTACTGACATATATCGATAAATTAAATATTAAAACAAAAAATAATCACCATAACTGCAGTACAAATCGTTCCTATACAGACTAGTAAAATGTGTCTCATTCAACTGTATTTAAATATATTTGGTTCTCGCCACTGATAGAAAAATGTGTTCCTAACAATGCCTTCCCCAAGCCCAGAATGAATAGCATCTATTACCCCGTGTTCCTCTTCTATGAAACACAAATTAGGAAAGACCCCGGGCCATCTGGGTAAGGCTGACAAACATCTCCACCAGGCGTAAGATTGAAGAAGAAGAAGTCCATGCATGACTGTCGAACAACAACGCTCCCATGCGCAAGACAGACGGGCAACAACTCCCCTCCATGCGTAAGACAGACGGGCAACAACTCCCCTCCATGCGTAAGACAGACGGGCAACAACTCCCCTCCATGGGTAAGACAGACGGGCAACAACTCCCCTCCATGCGTAAGACAGACGGGCAACAACTCCCCTCCATGCGTAAGACAGACGGGCAACAACTCCCCTCCATGGGTAAGACAGACGGGCAACAACTCCCCTCCATGCGTAAGACAGACGGGCAACAACTCCCCTCCATGCGTAAGACAGACTATCAACAACTCCCCACCCCCCATGCGTAAGACAGACGGGCAATAACTCCCCTCCGTGCGCAAGACAGACGGGCAACAACTCCCCTCCATGCGTAAGACAGACGGGCAACAACTCCCCCCCCCCCCTCCATGCGTAAGACCAATGAAGAACTCCCACCTCCTGAAGGTTGACAAACATGAGCGTGCCGGCGAAGTTGGTCTGGTTGTGGAGGCAGCCCATGTACGTCTGCTCGACGGGCTTCCACCTGCGAGGCGCCCTCGCTGCCACGCCCTCTGAAGGCTCGTCCTCGTCGTCCTCCTCTGCGTCGTCCACTTCTGCGGGATAGTAACATTACTGTGAGGCAAATACTGGCATCAAATATATTTAACAATTAATATTCCCAGACTATAACTGCGTTAATAATAACTGAACTAGTAGTAACGATGGCGAACGAGATTATAATGATTGCAATGATTGTTATATTTAGCAGCATTATTATTATTATTATTGGTAGTAGAAGTTTGATTATCAGCAAGTACTGTATCATTATATACTGCATATATGATTTGTACACGTCACTAATTGAAGTTTGTTCCTTGAAAACAACATATAAATTGGAATATACCACATATGTACTTACTAATAAGCCAAATATTGACTATAAGCAGTAAGTTATATATGTACTGTCTTGTGCGAGAGCAGGTTGAAACGTTCATATTATATATATATATATATATATATATATATATATATATATATATATATATATATATATATATATATATATATATAACTGAAAACTCACACCCCAGAAGTGACTCGAACCCATACTCCCACAACTGGTATGTACAGGGACGCCTTAATCCGTGGTACATACCAGTTGTGGGAGTATGGGTTCGAGTCACTTCTGGGGTGTGAGTTTTCAGTTGTATATAGTCCTGGGGACCATTCAGGCTTGTTTGCATATATATATATATATATATGTCCCAATTATTCAATGGGACGCGAGACCGTCCTTGTCCATTCAGCATTAATCTACTGGACTGTATTTGTTCATGCCATATAGTTTTCATGAAAGGAAAACAAATACACTCCCCCTATCATCCAGATCACGCACCGTGGTAGTCGTAGTTTAATGGGTGGTCCGGGGTGGTTGTAGTCTGTGTGGTGGTGGTGATGGTGGTTGTATGGTGGCCGCCCTCGCCCAGCTGGGCGTGGACATAACTAACCAGGCTCCCGGCTACCACCACCAGTAGCCACTCGCCCATCATCGTCTCCCCGCGGAGAGGAAGGATGGTTCACGGCTCTCTGGTAGTATCTCCACAGCAAGAAACAGTATGTCAGTTAACATAGATTTATGAATATTAAACACAGAATTATGTATAGTAATCGTAGTAAATATCTTTGTAATACATAGTAAACATCACTGTAATATTGCAAAATGACATTTGAAATTGAAATAAGTTTATTGAGGTAAAATACACACAAAGGGATGAGGTAGCTCAAGCTATTCTCATCCCGTTCAGTACATCGTGTTCATACATATATAGACACACATCACAAACAATAAACATATTACCAAACATTCTGAGAGATAAACATCTACATTTCCTCCTTTACACAAGTAGTATGGTAAAAAAATGACATGGGCCTCCCTAATTTACAATTTTTTTACCAATGTTGTTTAGCGTTATCGTAATTTTGATAAATCATTATTGTAATAAGTTATAATATTAAGATATTAATATTTTAATATTGTAACTATTATAACGTAATACCTTGTATTACGTTAGGGGGTCCAGGGATTTGTATAATATATAACATGTGACCACGTAGGTAAGTGAGGGCGTGTCAGTGGGCGTGTGCGCGTCAGCTGCTTGACCACACGTTTTCTATGTTCTCGCCAAGTGAAGGGGAAACGCCAGTATTGTTCTCTCCGCCTTCCTGCTCTCTTTCTCATGGCGGAAATACCTTCCTGGGTACTTTCGCGTAAGCCTACTGCTAAGACAACATATATGTCATCTTCTATGCAAACCACTTGTAGCTTGTAGTCTCCATGTTCGAGCCTTTAAGGGTTCGTACCTACACCGTCAAAGTGGAGGTCCAGTATTAAATCCACTCTGTCACTTAAAGGTTCAGAACATGGGGGGTGGGGGGGGGGAGGAATTCCCAGATGCACCTAGGTCTCTCTATCCCCCATCCCCGTCCCTCTCTTTCCCTAGGCCCCTTCTCTTCCCATCCCTCTCCAACTTTCCCAAAAAAATCCCAACTTTCCTTTTCTCCACCCTATCTCCCAATTTCTCACCCCTCTCCTTTACATTCCCACTCTTACACCTCTCCACCATCTCCCCCAATGGACCCCCCCCCCTCTCTCGTCTTCTTTACATCTGTCTCCCCCTTTCTCTAAACATTTCCCTCTCTTCAATCATCTCTCTCCCCTCTATTTCTGTCTCAGAAAATGTAACCCCTAAACTTTAAATAATATTGACAATAATTAATTAAAAAAAAAAGAGTTCACTCATGGATGTCAACCAACAAACTCACACTAAACATAGTGTGAGTTTGACTTACTGCATTTTATTTGGTAGTAAATCATCAAGTCAGACTCAAGTTCAGATAGACAATGTTAACATTAGCAATAAAAATTAGGAAACGTTCCTTGGTCTATACATAGACAAGAGACTGAACTTCAGCACCCACATACAACACATAGCCAAAAAAAAGTCTCAAAAACGGTCGATATACTTTCTAAAATCACATTATGTTCCCCACTCTGCTCACCTCTCATTATACTACGCGCTAATCTATCCCTATCTTACATACGGTATCTGTACATGGGGTTCAACCACTGCAAGTTCTAGACGTGTTAATAGGCTTCAAGTCCAACACCAAACAAGCAAATATGGCTCGTTGAAACACAGATTCCACTGACATTCACAAACTATTTGACAACTTAAATCTAAAAACATACATAAAGTTCTTTCAATATACAAATGGCAATATTATATCGATGTATGTATTTTAGCAGAGTCTCCTCTGATGTGTTCTTACGTTAGACTACTGTACACGGCACTGCAAATTCTCCTTGGAACTTGCCACCCAAATGAGTTTTGGGGTTTATTTCTAGAGTTTATTGTGTCTAACTTTTCAATTATCGCCAAAGCATGGGTATGGGGTGCATCATAAATGAATATAATTCAAAGTTAAAACATATGTTATTAATTATGCAATACAGAACACAAGCTTAGAATACATGAACAAATCCACAAGGGCCGTGACGAGGATTCGAACCTACGTCCGAGAGCATCCCAGACGCTGCCTTAATCGACTAAGCTATAACATGGTAAAAAGAGCTAAAACCTTTAGAAGTTCTACTGAACTTGGATCGCTGAATTCTACTGAATTACTTACTTGAGTTTTTACTGAACTTACTTGTTCATTTGATGCATCACGCTATTGTGATTTCTGTATGCTTAGAATACATGTTTTAAGTGAAGTTCAGTTTTTAATTACATAGTGAAGTATGTGTATATTTCTGCTAAATTTGCTTACTGTAGGTGCAGCCTGCACATGACCGTAAAGCTGCCGCCCAGTTGGGTGGGTGTGGAGCAAGACTAGTAACTGTGACTCACCATAGATGTAAAGTGCCTTATATAATTATTGTTGTGAGCCTCTTGTTGAATCACTTGATATAAAAAGATTATTGATATGTATATGTATTTGTGTAAATGATTGTATATATATATATGCACATGTGTATGTAACATTAACAATTGTGTAACTAGCTTTAAAAGATTGTAACTTGCTTAGGTAAAGGAACCATGGGGTTCAGTTCCTGAACCCATTAGGTGCCTCTGTAATCCTTTCCACCACCGCCCACGGGATGGATATGGGGTGCATAATAAAGAAAAATTGTTGTTGTTGTTATAGATTCAGCTACTCGGAACAAGTTCCTAGTAGCACGGGCTATGGTGAGCCCGTAACTTACCTGGCACAGGAGCGGGGCAAGTAGCACGGGAAGAAAAATTTAATTGACAGTTTATATTAGGTCTTGATCTACTTCAGTATGTGGTGCAAACTCCCAGAGATGCTTGTAGCCGAGCCTGAGTCCATAGTAGTAGCAACGTCTACCTATCCTACCCCGTCACGTTAGGAAAGAATGCCGTGTTAAAAACGTATAAGACAGAAGGCATATCTATGGCCAGAAATCATTGAGATACTCACCTAGGGGCCTGCAAGCGCCCTATATCCACACGTCCCTTGGCTGGTGCTCCCTCTCCAGTCTACGAAGGTATTTTGGAACAGCCTTTACCTCACTTAAAACAAAGTATTAATCGGCACAAGTTTTCTGGCGTTGGATGTACATCCTTCCTCGCTTTGGTACTAATGTTTGGTGGCTGGCACGTTATCAACCGCTTATCTACGGCCACACGAGTCTTATCGGCCAGATCCCGTTACACAAATTGCACTAAATTATACATTCACAGATATTACCAGAATGAAGACGTTAGCTATCGGGGCACACACACAAGAGAACACTGAGGAGCGTCGAGGTGTTGATGTTTGAGTATGGAAGTGTGTGTACATCAGCAGCAGCAGCAGCAGCTGGCCGCCCGGGTCTGCATGACTCAGGGACCTGAGTCATGAGTCAGCCGGGCTGGATATGACGCTTCAGACTTCCTCTTATTAACGCTTACCCAAGTCTTGCCCCCTTCCAAGGATATACAAGGTATCATAATAATTTACCGTGTGACTAATTTAGGAAAAAAGTAATTTAGATTATGCTAGAGTGTAATGTAAATAGTGTTATTCATTGTTTATAATGAATATAAACAGTAACTGTTAGCAAGCATGTCATCAGTGCAACAGATGATATAATATACAAAAGATTGTGCACCGTACACTCTTAAAATAATTTACACACAGTACACTGTAACACACACGATGAAATTGCTACAAGTTCAACATATCTTCACTCAACAAAGCAACATTCCTCAGGCATTTCCTTCATCTGGACAGCAAGTTACGCAACGCCTCCGGAAACACTCTAGAGTATTGTTTTTATTTAACAGGTCGCCAAAGGATGGGTTAAATTTCTATTATCAATCATTCAAGGATCAGCGAGCGTAACCGTGAGCCAGACTCATTCAAGGGAAACGTAGAGTGGGTATTGGTGGGTGGTAGTGGGTGGTGGTGGTGGTGGTGGTAGTGTGTGGTGGTGGTGGTGGGTGGTAGCGAGTGGTGGTGCTTACCTAGAACTGCCTACAGGAAAAGTCTAGCCCTTTATCTCCCGCCTACTAGCCTTGCTGTACCTATTGCGTTATAATTTAACTTTCTATTTCAATCAGTGCATTCTACTTGTTGACCACCAGTACAGAGTACGAGAATGTCCTTACATTTTTTTCGACTCATTTGCGTTTCCAGATTATATCTTTGCGCACTTCTACTTTCACTCAGTATCTGGTATGTATTGGTCACGTCCCCTCTTTTCCTTCTCTCCTCTAGAGTTGTCAGATTAAGTACCCTTGTTCTGTCGTCATACCTTATTCCCCTTAATTCAGGCACTAGTGGTTATAGGGATGTTAGCTGTAGGGTGTGGTGTTGTGGTGGTGGGGTAGAGGTGTGGCTCCAGGTGGGGTAGAGTGGAGTGGGAGTGGAGGTTGGGGTTGTGGTGGGGTGGAAGTGTGGTGGTGGAGGAGGTGAAAGTGTAGTGGTGGGGGTGGAAGTGTGGTGGGAGTGGTGGTGGGGGTGGAGGTGTGGGTGATAGGGTAGACTCCGCCCATTGCCGTATTGATTGCTGGAACACGTGGCCCGTCTCCCTCCCCCCCCCCCCCCCTCCTTTACTCCTCGAGGACACATGCACTTGCTGTCCACCTTCTCCAACACTAATTATCCATCTCGACCACTCCCTGTCCACCTCCATCACTTCATATCCATCTCCACTTCTCGCTATCCACTTCCAATGCTCCTTATTCACCTATACCACTCGGTAACAAATGTTACCGACTATCGCCTTCTATCACCGGCTCAACTAGCTATCCGTTACCACTGGCTATCAACCACCAATAGCCAGTGGTGGAGGTGTGGCTCCAACTCCCTCCTTTACTCCTCACGGACACATGCGCCTCCAGGAGCCACCACACCACCACCACACCACCACCCCCACCAC
The DNA here is from genome assembly GCF_040958095.1 of Procambarus clarkii. Taxonomy (NCBI): domain Eukaryota; kingdom Metazoa; phylum Arthropoda; class Malacostraca; order Decapoda; family Cambaridae; genus Procambarus; species Procambarus clarkii. Next base: position 6,704,977 of record NC_091232.1, read on the forward strand.
TCCACCCCCACCACCACACCTCCACTCGCTATCTACCACCAAATGCTATTCATCAGTAATCGATGGGATAATCGGGAAAATGGATAAGGGCAAAAAACAAAGGGTCACAGTGAGTCGTGTTGAGCTAGAGTGACGCGACAAATGGGCCCGACAGCGTAGGCTCTGTCCTGTTCCCGCTGAGGGCATTGGGGAGATCATGTCCTTCAGGTAAATTCAGGTAAACTCAAGCAAGTGGCCATGGGAGTGGGTTCGTACATGTCGATGCTTGTGGATCGGGAGGGTAGAAATAGCCTAAGCTACTCAATCCCTTTGAGATGTATTTTTTCTTGTCTCAATAAACATACTTGAACTTGCTTGTGGATGACAAAGCAAATGAGGACTATACATAATCACGAGTGGGCTGATAAATGGATATTAGAGTTCAATTTCAACAAGTGTAGGATAATGAAGATTCGAATGGGAGAAAGTTATGTACGTTATGAGAAGTCAAATATTGAAATCAGAAACAGGACAAGATTTAAAACCTTTTTTTTCACTGTTGCAACCAGGGGCGGCTATAGAACTGTGCACCCATACTCATCCTATGAATTGTAGGGGGGGGGGAAGGTTTACAGAGGATATAAAAAGTCTTAATCAGACCTCAGTGGTTATTTTTACATTTACACTTTCGCCTAAACTCTACACCATATCTGCACACCATATAATTATGATGATAATTAGCAACAATATTTTTGCACTGCTACATCTATGTAAATTTACAATATATATTACTATAAAAAGGGCGGTAAATCTTTTGTTAATACATAAAATAATTTTCAATTGACAGGATAACAGAAGAGTTGTTTCTGATTTTTAGTCTACACACTACAAGTAAAACAGATAGTCTACACACTACAAGTAAAACAGATAGTCTACACACTACAAGTAAAACAGAAACAAGCAACACTTAGCAAGATTAGTGCCAGAACTAAGAGAGTAAAGCTACAAAGTTAAGCTTAGCGACTCTTGACTGACTACTGACTCCATAATGTAATAGTCTATGCCTGTCATCCTTGAGCATCGCCTTTTTTGTATTAATTTTTTGTCCTTTAACGTCTACACATTCTTTTGCATTATTATTATTATTATTATTATATCATAGATTAAGGGCGCTAAATCCCACAATCCTAGTGGAGAATGAATATAATCACTACTTACAATATACTGATAGACAAAATGGATAAGGAATGCATTTCTAAAACTCGAGAGATGAGAACAAGAGGACATGGGTGGAAACGCAAATAAAATATAAGAAAATATTCGTATGCTGTACGGGTGGTCAATAAATGGAATGCACTGAAAAACGAAGTCGGATAAGCCACTCCCATCTGCTATAGGGATAGATTTGACAAAGAATGCAATCAATAGGAAAGTTACATTAAACGAAACAGATCTAACTAGGTTAGCAGGCGGGACAAATAGAGTGACACCTCTATTCCATAGTCATTGTTAGGTTAGGTCAGCACTACTTTCTATCTACTACTAGCTCTAGCTATTCACCACCACTTCTAGCTATCCACCACCATTCGTGGTCCACACTACTCGCTATCCACAGCTCCCTTTTCAGACACTTGGTATCATGACACCAGTTGGACAATTCCTATGCTATATTGCAGTTCCACGTGACCCTACGAGATGGCAACACCTTACTTATTGATAACCAATCACGGAAGCGTGTCGCTCTGACGTCATATGGGAGGATGGGGGCGGTTGCTTTTTATTTCTAGAAAGCATACATTAATCTTTACACGAGGCGTCAAGGTGTCTACTACGCGATTCAAAACCAAGTCTATATACTTTGTCATAATTAAAACGCAGTACCGGAAATAATGTGGAACGCAATATATGAAAGTGTTACAGCAACCAGTGATTAAACCGAACACACAATTTACTGATCAATCAGTACATAATTACTTAGTTGACCAATCATTTGCGGTCGGTCTGGAGTCCATTGTTAATGTGACTAAGTGCATTGAATTTTGTAACTTGCTCATCAAGACTGTAACTTAATTTTGGGGTTCAGTCCCTGAGCCCATTATGCAACCCGTCATCAGACCAAGTCCATTCCATCCAGCGGTCGACCCCAAAGACGCATTCATCAATTGTAACATTCTGTTCATTCAAAACAGAAATTTTCTCGAATACAAATTAATATTATTATATATCAGCATATTGTGCATATTTTGGGTATTGGTTAGGTTAGGTTAGAAGTTTAGGTTCTGTTGGCGATTATTTGTATTTTTAGTACATGGCTGAAACCTTTACAGCGTTATAGTACGAGCAAAAGTCGTCAGCGAAGCACTTGTTCCGGAAGTCTTCGGACGTCATCCATAGTCAGACGTCAGCTCAGCCACAACCAGGAGCCGGTGGCTGAGCGGACAGAACACTGGACGCGTGATCCTGTAGTCCCAGGTTCGATCCCGGGCGCCGGCGAAGAAACAATGGGCAGAGTTTCTTTCACCCTGATGTCCCTGTTACCTAGCAGTAAATAGGTACCTTGGAGTTAGTCAGCTGTCACGGGCTGCTTCCTGGGGGTGAAGGCCTGGTCGAGGACCGGGCCACGGGGACACTAAGCCCCAAAATCATCTCACGATAACGTCATCAGTTGTGAGTCGTGTGTTAACCGCTTTTCATTCATAAACAAGGCGTTTGGCGGGTGCATGGAATAGACTTTGGGCCCTTGTTTAGAGGACGAGCTGCATTATGTGCCTCTGTAACCCTTTCCACTACCGCCCACAAGATGGGTATCGGGTGCATAATAAATAATCTAAACTAACTGACCAATCAGTGCATGTGGTTATTGAGTTTATTATAATTGTTATTTTTATAATCTAAACTTAAAAATATCATAAGATGACACTCGTTCAGACTTTGAGAGGACTTCTGTAGAAGGTATCCTGTTGGACACCTGCAGAAACCACTTAACTCATGCTCCCCAAACAGTTGTATCGATTCCTTACTGAATTCCACTGAAACGAATGGAAGGAGACAAGGTATGATAAACTCTTAAAAGCCATATCCGTGTAAGTGATAAGCCTCTCCTTGAAAAGACGACCAATGGGACCAAGCAACGCTCCCAATTAGACTTGGGAGGATAAGGTATACGCAAGGAAACACAGCTATGCCTGCATTCTTATCCTTTACCTTGAGGTTACCTTGAGGTGCTTCCGGGGCTTAGCGTCCCCGGGGCCCGGTCGTCGACCAGGCCTTGACCAGTGCTGCGAGTACATTACTGAAAGAGATCCTACCGGAGTATTTAAGAGACTTCCAATTGGGATTCATAATCAGCACGCCACAAACAGCCCGGCTCCTGTTCCAGGTAAGTCCACTACGGGCTCACCATAGCCCGTGCTACTTCGAACTTTTTGTTCCAAGTAGCTGAATCTAAAACAACAACTGTGAAAGTTCCTAATGCTGGGAATGGTTCAGTTATTCAGGACAAGCAGCCGACAACCAAGTAAGCTAGAAAGCAACCACAAGCACCAGACAATTTCTACTACCAGATATGTGGTACCAGATACTACTGTGGTCCAGGAGCTAACCACTCAAAAGACCATCAGTCAGCCAATACAAACAACAGTTAACAAGCAACCACCATACAACCAACAGTTAACAACACTCCCCGGGAAACTGCTTTACAACCAAACACGATAACAAAAATATGTTGCAGGACTGGAGCAAACATCAGTAGGTATAACCACAAGGCCATCATCAACAAGCAGTATTGCCGCTATACCAACACCCCGAGCACCGCTATATTGCCAATCTCCATCGGCAGACACCCACCACCACCATCAACAGACACCCACCACCACCATCAGCAGACACCCACCACCACCATCAGCAGACACCCCACCACCATCCGTGACCAAACAATATAGTGAAGGGGCGGGGGGGGGGGAAGGAGACTCGCTGGTCCAAATCTCAACCCGTCCTTGCACTATGGCTTAAAGCAGAGACCGTCCTCCCCAGACACATTCGTCAATTTTAACATACTGTGTATTTAAAAATTGGTTTGTTCTCATATATAAATTGTAACAGTTGAGGTGACTTGAGTAGACTGGGGATGGTACCTGACTTACGTGACATTCACAGGGAGGTGAGGTAAGGTCACACAAACCTCACCTACAGTAGTTTCAAAGGTTGGAAGGCTGTCCCTTGTCACCAGATTCAAATCCGTCCATTCAATGGAATTTGGGGATAGACGGGTATAAACGCTTGTCACGAGAGAGGGAGTGGATTACGGGTTATTCATGCCCGTGCCACCTCTTGGGTGACTTAATCTTTATCAATCAATCGAGGGAGAGGAGAGTTGTGTGCTGTGTCTCAGTCCAGACAGGAGTCTGGTGTGTAGTGTTGGGCATCACAGGGGAGAGGGAGACTGACGATCTGGTGTCTACACGCAAGCTTCATCACTACTGTATCTTGAGTAAGTACTGGTCCCTTATGTTCTAAACATCACAAGCAATTCAATTCAATCAATTTCTTGCTGACCAGACCACACACTAGAAGGTGAAATTACGGGTTATTTCGGCAGTCTCCGTGGTGTAGTGGTAAGACACTCGCCTGGCGTTCCGCGAGCGCTATGTCATGGGTTCGTATCCTGGCCGGGGAGGATTTACTGGGCGCAATTCCTTAACTGTCGCCTCTGTTTAACGCAACAGTAAAATGTGTACTTGGATGAAAAAACGATTCTTCGCGGCAGGGGATCGTATTCCAGGGACCATAGGATTAAGGACTTGCCCGAAACGCTACGCGTACTAGTGGCTGTACAAGAATGTAACAACTCTTGTATATATCTCAAAAAAAAAAAAAAAAAATTATTTCAATCAATTTCTTTCTTTATTACGCACCCCATACCCATCCCGTGGGCGGTGGTATGATTGGGGAGCCCCCGGAGTCCCTCAGGGTGACAATTAAGCACCGGCCCCGCCCCATACAGAGAACACTGGGTAGCAAAACCAAAAACTCGGTCCCCAACTAAAAAACAAAAGTTATCCAGTGTCCTCCGGCAGAGCAGAAGCCGGTCCCCCATCACGGCACACCAGGAGCCCACCAAGACATCACCCCAGGCATCTTGCGGCCAAGCCGGCCCCCCGAACACCGTCACCCCGCCGGGAAAACTAGCCAGAACACGTAAAAAATCTATCAATAATCACGTGATCCAAGGCGATATATGCACCAGGCGTCGTAATACCGGGCCGTTGAATAGGGATGCCAAATGGTAGTAGCAAAGCCAAAACGCGAAAACAGAACGTGATCAAGTTCAAGTTCAAGTATGTTTATTGAGATAAGCAATAAATACATCTCAAAGGGATAGAGTAGCTTAGGCTATTTCTACCCCCCTAAGAACGTGATCAGGCGGCTCCCAGGCGGAGGAAGTGTCCAAACGTCCGCTCGTCGTCAAGGTTGAACCAGGAGTCCGTTGGGTGTTTAGGTTCTTAATTTTGTTCATTTATTATGCACCCCACACCCATCCAGTGGGCAGCGGTGGATAGGTTACAGTCACTTAGTTACTACCTCCATTTAGCAAACTGGGGATATTTTCTGTTGGCAATTATTTGTATTTGAAGTACGTAGGTGAAGCATTTCAACCCGTCCTCGACTCAAGTCCATTACATCCAGCGGTCGACCCCAAAGACGCATTCATAAATTTGTACATGCTGTTCATTCAAAACGGGAATTTTCTCAAATATAAATTAATATTATAATATTAATTATTGTGCATATATAGGCATAGGTTAGGTGTTTAGGTTCTGTTGGCGATTATATGTATTTGTAGTACGTGGGTGAAGCATTTACAGCGTTGTGGTTTGAACAAAATTCGTCAGTGAAGCACTTGTTCCGGAATTGTTCGAACGAAATCAGTTGTGAGTCGTGTGTAAACCGTTTTTCATTCATAAACAGGGGGTTTGGCGGGTGCATGGAATCACTTTTGAATCTGTTTGATTCAGCCCGTCCTCCAAACAAAGCGCACCGAGCATGTGCAAATACCACAGTGCATGTGACAGCCTGTATATGTTTAAAGAAAAATCTTACTGTATATAACTGAAAAATAGGCAATACCTCTATATTCCCTTCCAGCCCGTGTTGATTTTGTTTGATGTTGGGCTGAGAGCCATCAACCTCCGGAAGGATATTAAGGCCACGTAAGCGCTTCCTGTCCAACCAGCAAGTATACTTTAGTCCCGGACATAATCCAGGACTAGAGGGAACTGTGTATATACACAGAGATAAAGCATACACCGCTCGGTGTATTTGTGCAGCCTGTATAAATTTTCCCGACATTTCACCCGGATTGCTGCAGCACCCTCGTGAGCATGATTAAATTACATCTGCACTCTCCCTCCTGCTCGGCCCCGGCTGCACTCTCCCTCCTGCTCGGCCCTGGCTGCACTCTCCCTCCTGCTCGGCCCCGGCTGCACTCTCCCTCCTGCTCGGCCCCGGCTGCACTCTCCCTCCTGCTCGGCCCCGGCTGCACTCTCCCTCCTGCTCGGCCCCGGCTGCACTCTCCCTCCTGCTCGGCCCCGGCTGCACTCTCCCTCCTGCTCGGCCCCGGCTGCACTCTCCCTCCTGCTCGGCCCCGGCTGCACTCTCCCTCCTGCTCGCCCCGGCTGCACTCTCCCTCCTGCTCGCCCCGGCTGCACTCTCCCTCCTGCTCGGCCCCGGCTGCACTCTCCCTCCTGCTCGCTCCGGCTGCACTCTCCCTCCTGCTCGGCCCCGGCTGCACTCTCCCTCCTGCTCGGCCCCGGCTGCACTCTCCCTCCTGCTCGGCCCCGGCTGCACTCTCCCTCCTGCTCGGCCCCGGCTGCACTCTCCCTCCTGCTCGGCCCCGGCTGCACTCTCCCTCCTGCTCGGCCCCGGCTGCACTCTCCCTTCTGCTCGCCCCGGCTGCACTCTCCCTCCTGCTCACCCCGGCTGCACTCATCCACCTGCTAGCCCCATCCAAGGTCAGGCTTCATCAAGCATTTACGCAGCCAATTACTAAATCTGTACATCTTTCCTTAATCATGACGGCTTTGTTTACATTCATTAAACAGTTTACGAGCTTGGAAACTTTACAACCCAAGGTTATTATTTTTATAAACAACCTCGTAGTGTTTCGGGGTTCATAAACTGTTTAATAAATGTAAACAAAGCAGGCATGAGTGAGAAAAAATGTACAAGTTTCGTAGGTGATTGCATAAATGCTTGATTAATCCTGGGCCAAGTTATTTTGGTCTCTGTAGTACTCTTGGGTTCGTTCTTGACTCTAAGTAGGAAATCCTGGGTTCGAGTCCCGGTCGGGACAGTAAAAGCTGGTTGTTTCCTTTCACCTAGCAGTAAATAGTCAGTCAGTCAATTGTTAAGGAGTTGCAACTTGGGGAAGGTCAGTAATTCAACCTTGCGGTGAGGTGAGGATCTCGATACAAGTCAAAAGTAAATGTGTGTCCCCAACAATACGAATTAGTTATTATACGCTGCACTTAACTTATTGGTTTGATACAGAATTTCAAAGCTAATGGGGACTTTGTAATATCCTGTACTATTTTCCTCAATGAACTATTTTGTTGATTTAGAAACGGCCCTTCATAAGACTGCGACTATTGTAATGACCGATAAGTTGCCATACCAACATACTAAATAACCATTCTGCAACAAAAGCTTGCCATCCCATTGGCATTCATACCGTCTTAATAATGGTAGTTTAATACTGACGTGGCTGCATTCACCCAATGATGAGCTGTGACTCAATGAGACTTAACTCCACTGTAGATACCAGATACAAAGACGTGGCTCACCATCCCCCCCACTATACCAATACCATTTCTTTCCACTGTGTAAATAAGGCTGAAAATATTATTGGGCTGAAAGCAACCAGGTTCAATAATAGATTGATCCCACTTTCCTGTACTTGGATGTGTTGCAAAACAGTCCTGAACAGTTTCCAGAACCCTTGACATATTTCAAGGGCTGTGGCAAACACTGCTGGACCCAGAGTTGGGAATGGAGAGCATTTCATCCAATAGTCAATACCAATCTATATCTATTCAAGAGAATGTCTAAGATTGAAGGCCAGCTTCTCTCAACTTTTCAAGATGCAACATGTGTGGTATGGGAGTCTCGTTAGCCAGTCAGGGTTGACCCAAATGCCACCCTTCGAGAAATATTGACTCCTATAGCAAACCCGTGGTTTTCATGGTCTGAAATGGGGGAAAAGAGGTGGGGGGAGAGCAGAAATAGGGAAGGGTGTAAGAGAAGGGGATGGGGTAATTGGGGGAAGACACAGTTTGGCATCCCATCAAGTACATTCAATTAAATGCTTTATTAGCAACTTAATTCACAAATTACCTTATGATGCATCTTAACCAACTGTACTTCAAAACTACCATTGAGAACAGCGCTGTACTACAGAAATTAGTAAAAAGCATACCATACATATTAAGTAAATGATTGGAAACTATAGTTTAGCACCATTACAAAAATTAAAAAAAAATCAGGTATCATTTGGAACCATATATATCTTGAATGGAGATTCCTAACAAGGAAGGTTAGCTCAATTCAACTCTTTTTGGACACAGGCAGCGTGTATGTGGACTTTCCAAAGTCAAAATAATTTAGTTAAGTAAATTAGGAATCATAGTATTACTAACTCATCAAGGACTCTATATCTGAATAGGAAGTCATAACTACAAACAGCATTTTTGGTAAAACAAGGCAAATGCAGGTCTATCATATCAGCCATCTTTACAAAACAAGTTGCATGCTGTTCATGTTAATTTGTGTAGTGTTGGCACTTAAAAATCAACGGCAGTATTTGGACAAGCAACAGCAGAAACTTGCCTTTGGCTAGTTAACATTTCAATCACAATCATTAAAACAACAAGTATTCTACCGAGCCAATGTCCCAGTAATCCTTATTATATACAAGTTTTCTTGCATTGCTCTATAATGCGCTCACAATATGAGCAGCAAGGCTGTGCAAATGTGGCAACACCAAATCATCAAAGATGAATCATCATTATTAACATTAATTCAACATCGACCCAATGCCTCTCTGATGGTGCCTACGAGGTTGATTGTACACTTTAGGTTCAAAGGTACAAGCACTTTCTTTTGGTTGTCAACAAATCATGCAGTTCCTTAACTATACTGTAACTTAATGAATAAAATACACTCGGGTGTGAAAAGAATCTCAGTGGCCACAATATCAAGTGCAACAATAATTCAACGTTATCAATGTTGGACTAATGTTGATTGAACACCAAGTGACTTTGATATTGTGCCCATTGGGATGTACAGGAAACTAAGAAAAAGTTGCAAGCACTTTGGTAACAATGACAATTTACTTTTAACCAATCCCTTTTTCAGCAATGTCAAAGAGAAACGGTTGAATAGATGCAATGATCAAGGTATAAATAATCTTTATTCCAAAGTGCACCCTACTTCTAACATGACTGCAACGTCATCCAGGATCTCCTCTGGTATATATTAATAATTACGATACTCTGCTTTGCATTAAACTTGTAATTTATAAGATGACCAAAAAAGATTAGTTACAAATTAATTATGCATTTTCGTTAATATTCACAAATGAATGAAGCAAGATGGGAGCAACTGGGGAGAAGCAAGAGGGGGTGAAGGAGGAGAGAGAGAAGCAAGAGGGAGGAGAGAAACTAAGATGGGGGCAGGAAAGGAGGAAATGAGAATGTGGCCCAAGAAAATAAAAATGAGTGACAAGTGCATACAAGTCACAATTAGTCAGACATGTCTCAAACACACTTTCCAGTAATGTTTACACAAGTTTGAAAACTTTTAAAAGGTAACTGGGAAACATTTGTACACAATAAGCCAGTAAGATAATTTGTCATTAAATTTGTAATCAATAGTGATAATGGAAGTGCACAATGTTAAGTCAAAATAAGATGCACAAAATCTTTAGACCAAAGCAAGTTGTTTAACTAGTATGCCTAAGTAGTTAAAGTCAGCTTGCACCAGTATCTTTTAGATCTTAAGATCCTCTTGTAGGGCACCCAGTTTAATACTTGGTGTACTGTACCTGCTATTTAAATGTTTTTAATTCAATATATTCACCACATTTTCCCATACTTGCCAGACTATTCACCCCCTAAATGTCGACAAAATTAAGTCATTACCATATTAAAAATAGAATAAAAAAAATTGCATTTTTGGGGGAAAGGCTGTGGGGAACGTTACCATTGCATTTGTAGTAGACTGCTTCAGTTTAGTAACAGCCATAAAAATTCAAATTATTTTCCATTTATGCCAAATGTAAAGTTTGCCAGCAGTATGTACACTGCCATAAGACTGGGTTACTTTAGTCGTTAAAACCTTAAACGCCCAGTCCTGTCATGTCAAATACCACTATCACATACTCTAAGACCCCCCTCCCTTCACGCCCAATAATCAACAGTAAAAAATATGTGCACAATTACAATAAAAAGGAAAATTAAAAGAAATTATTGTGTTATCCTTTAACCTGGAATGACTTACATATGAAAGCATACAGATGTCAAGATAGTTGGACAACTTGCATATCCCAATGATGGAAAGCAGTGCAAAAAGTGACCAGCAGTTTTAGCATAAACAATAAAGTACAAAACACTATGGCATGCTAACCAGATTTAATACCAAATGATAAGACCCACTGATCAGATACAGTAAATTCTCGAGCATGCTAACCCACGTGAAAATTGAGCGATGCAAGTAGTTAGAACAGAGTCCGTCAATATGCATTGTGTGACATTAGAGCTGCAACTCTGAAAGTCAATGATGTTTTTCTTAAATAATACGTACCACATTTCTTCATTCCCATGTCCTCGTGAATATTAAGTTATTTTTTAAATAATGTGATCTCTTAACCTCTGCATTTATGCTAGAGAGGACTTGATATGCCTACATTGGATTATACATGCATACATAAGGTTTAGACTGAGGAATGTCATAACACAGGGTTGAAGGTCACATACATACTAAATTTGACTTTAAATATTTCATCATATAAATCTTTATAAAACAAATAGTTCTTTAACTTTTTATTCCTCACAATCCTGACTGCCATGATTTTCAATTTTCAACCAGCACAACAAATACAAACCAATAAAAAAATTAAATACCACTCACTGCCATCTACACTGCATGCACAATGCCAATATGAAAACAGTCGTGGCAGCTGTTCTTAAAACACTTCCAGGGAGACGGGAAACAAGCAGTGAGCTAACAATATCAAAGCAGCTTTAAATCATTAAGAATCACTAATTAGCCTTCTCTACACTGTATAGTGTATATTCACAATATTAATTACAAATTTTCTTTTATTTGCAATAAAAAACTATTCATCAAATAATTCATTACTTTGGTATAAACTCATGAAAAAAAATATGATGGTGAACCAACATGACTTCTTCATGAAGTATTTGAGGGCTAGCTCTAGGATCACAATCTGGAGCTCCTAATGCCAGCAAGTTATGTCTGGAAGGCAGCACATATGAAGGGTTATGGTGGTGACTGGTCCAATACCACAGCTGCACAACCCATAAGCACCAGCCAGCTGCTGTGTTTACATATCTTCATCACCCAGATTGTGCTTCACCTTGCTGAAGTCAAAGTCTTCCCCAGTTCCTCGGCGGTAGATAGAGAGCACATCCAAGCACGTTGTCTCAAAATGGGACGTAGCATCATATGATTCAGAAATAAATATCTGGTTTTCCTGACCATCCTCAAGAGGCTTATAGATGGGAGAAACAATGACGAACCTAAGAAAAATAAAGGAATTATAAATTACCTTAAAGAATCAAAGTCTACTTTAAAATTGGTGTTAATCTTGCATGGAATTTAAGCACATCTGATAATTCACTTACAACATTCAGTATTACATATCTATACCCAGAATGTCTTTTTCCTACTCAAAGCATAATAAACTTACTTCTATACCCAGCAAACACTTCTTAAATAACCAACTGAAATTCCTTCATTTTGCCAAAACCAATCACTTCAAAACCTTCTTGATTGACTTTAAATAATTATGAAATACCATGAAAAACATGATTGTGTGAAACCGAAACTGAACTTGAGTGCATTTCATTAAAATTAATATTAATCTCATGTGCATGCGTGTGTGTTTAGAACACTTATTTGTACTTTTATTCCTTTAAAGACTTCTCAAACCAAACACCCACACAGGGTTAGTGCTTAAAGATGAAAATATGAAGGGGCGAGATAAAGCTCTATTTGGAAGAAAAAATAAGAAGCACGATCCATATATGGAAGGAATAGTAACTAAGCCTAAGAGGTTTGGGGGAACAGCTATCAGACGACTGAAGGTCGATTTTTCCAATTGTTCAATGTACTTTAATATGCAACACGTTTTTATTTTACATCAAGTTAATTTTAATGCTCACTTTTGCTTAATGGGTCCCAAAAGGTTGAGGCCGGGCAAGATTTCTGCTTCAGGGTTATCAGTTTCCACGGTAGTGCTCACCATGGCCACAAACCAGCCCTTGGCTGCCACCTGATGTGTGTACGACACCAGAGATACATAGATATCTGAAAAGTACCAAATTCATCAAAATGTGTTATCCGTATATAATAGTCCAATTCCCACTACATGGCTATTACATTCTATTATACTGTACAGTACTTTTGAACCAAAAGCATTTACACTATCACCCCAACTAAACAAAACCCTAGTGGTAGGGCTTCCAACTGCTGCAACAACTTATAAAATTCATTTATCTTCAAAATTTGTATTTCTTACCAGAAGTCCTATTAACTTGTTTCTGTGGGATGATGATTTGTGTCGAGAGAGCATCCTTTGTGTTACTAATTGGGTGATCCATCAAGCAGATTGCACGTACCACTTGCCCAACCTGAAAAATAATTTAATTCAACTATGGAGAAAAGCAAATAAAAGATGAAACATTCACCCAAAGCCCAGGATTATAGGAAACAATTTAAAATTAGCTATTTTCAGCCAGTAATTTACAAATCACACAGTTCATAGAAATGCCACCAGGAGTAGACTGAGAATTTTTTGTCTTTGAACTTTGACATATATAAGGTTGGCTCCTGACAAAATGAACAATGTGGGGCAAAAGTGGGGACAAGATTGGAATAAAGAATTATATCCATTTTAAGTTCATATAAAATTCATCAAGTTGCAATACCTTGCAATTCATCAAGTTCATCTCAAATTCGATCAAGCCCTTGGCACAATATTTAACACCAACTAATCTAAACATTTCTCAACACTGTTGCCAGTACAAAGTCTGGCAACAGTGTTTTGTACAACCATCCACAGCTAAATCAGCATACATTTAAACTAAATTTCCAGTCACTTTTGAACCAATTTCTCTCGCTACATGTTTTGTTTAGAGAGTACACTTAATTATACACGCTTTCAGAGAATATAGCAGCAGTCCTAATACTTACATGTTCAAGGAACATTAATTTTATTAGCTGAATTTCATTATCCAAAATCAGGTTTCATTGACATTCTGAATCAGGGTCACCACCTTCAAGAAAGTATTTAGCAATATTCTAGTATAGCTTCAAGCAGATTGTTTAAGCATAGCATCTGACCACATCGATCATATTTATACAGTATCTTAGATGTATACCTTAAAACGGCATAGAATTTTTGTAATCGGCTTACTGTATTCAGCACCGTTTGATCATAAGCCAATTTGATGTGTATTGCTGCAAACACAAGCTGATCATGATTGCATTAAGCTATGCATGATGCATATATTTACAATTTATAAAACTTTGAATGCACTGCAGGGCATTTTTCTAACTACATACACACATGTCTGAAGTAATTGTGTGTGTGTGTTTACTGGAAAACAGTTCATGGCACAATCTGCCCTATAGCAGATATAGCAGCTAAACATAGCTCATCATGTAATTACACATTCTGTTCTTCGGCCAAGTAACTTTTTCTTCTTTATTGCTTGCAGCTCTACTTCTCAACCCTGACTGATTAGACCTTATCAAGTTTCTTTATTAGTTTCTTCTTCAGTCATTAATCATAGCTCCAATATTTCTTGGGTCTGCTATAAACAAAAATCTGGCATGGTATGACAGCAAGTGTTCCAATGATGCTAAAATATATTATCCATTTCAAAATGCCCCCTTGTGGGCATAGCTTATCAGCTGTATCACCCATAATTGCTCTGCTTGCTAGAATTATCATTATGCTTTGTAAATTACCTTCTGGAAATGTATGAACGTTTGTTAATTTTCTATTCACCTGGGTTCTAGGAGTCTTTATTGTTCATTATCTTTATCCAGCAACATATCAATGATGTGCAGATGTTATATTTTTACTTTTGTTGAAAATTTTATGAGGACTTGAGAAATATGAGGAATGCTTAAATGTTTATACAAATGTTTTGATTCAGCCCAGTCATGTAAATTCTATTATCAAAGCATTTTGCATCTATACTCGAACAAATTCTTTTGTGAACATTTTGACACCAAATTTATATCAATGACCCAAAACCTAACAGAAAACATTGAGTATAAATATTTTAGGTGTTTGAGCATAAATCCCCAAGATGCCTGGAATGTGGACAGTCTAGAATGCACCCATGGATCGTGACATTTTAAATGTCAAAACCACCCATGCCTTCCAGTCATTATGCTATAATGTACTTTACTGACCATGTTTGTAACAGGCCATTATTTGTATGCACAATTAATGAGATGTTCTTTGTAATGAAAACTTAACAGCAAGTCAAAGGCTCAACACCAGTCCATGTTTAACACTAGTAGCATCCCTCAAAACTGTTTAGTTATACTGACCTTATCAGCAGGATACAGATACTATCATTAAGCGTAGATACTATCATCATTAAACGTAATCCAGACATAACTAGAAACCTAAATCACAAAATTTATGCTAAACTGACATGCAAATAAGAGGAACATTTAGAGAAAACTTGGCCAAGTATTTTCCTAACATGGTATAAAAAATACACCACAAAGAAAAAGAGGTGCAACAAATCAATTAAGCATCATACCTTCTCCACTCTGTCAGGCACATAGGTTGGGTCACAGTACACTTGCTTGCATTTGGCGGTCTCATTCCCTGATCGTACACCAATCACCTTACCACCCTCCATAACAATCTCGTCAATAGGCTTGTCCAGCATATAGGTACCTCCATAGATTGCAGACAACCTATAAATTGAAAATGGTACTACAAATGAAAAGTTTATACAAGGCATGTTTCCAGCAGGTGTAATACAAAATCAAGAGCATCCACTAAATTTTTTTTTTACTATAAAAGCATGGCAGCAAAGCTACCAATTTTTAGTTTAAGATTTATAACCATTCAATAGTATTACCGAATAAAAAAAAAACGATTATATATAACTTGAGAGCCTAGAATGTTTATTTCTTTAAATGTACATTCCATCGTATGTTGTTTTAGGTACTATGCAACATTTGAAATTCCTACACAATACACTATTTGAGGCATCCAGTAAACATCTGCCATCTTTAAAAATTACTAGATTTGTGCCGTTTTCTTTTGCTCCAGGCACAGTTTTAATATAGGAAGAAACCTTATTTTGAATACCATTTTTCTGTGCGAAAGATAATGCCCTATGTAACCCTTGTATAATGTAATGGTTAAAACATGATGAAAATAAACGTGAATCCATTATCAGTTAAGTAGACATTGTTACGAAACTTTCTTCATAAACTTGGCACCTGGCAACTGCAAAGTTGCCTACTCACAATGTTGAGACTGTTGAGGCCAGAATAGCAATTCCTCGTTAACTAACAGGACCTGAAGTTGCAATTATACCAAGATGGAAACGTGTCACAAACATTGCGGATACATTTGAATCTTTTTTTTTTTTTTTAAGTTACTGAGGATATAACTATACTACCTAAACTAGCTTTAATTGGATTAAAAACAAAAACCACCCGAGAAGATTTGAACTTGGGACTGCTAAATTCCTTATTCAAATAGGATAACTATCAAATACATTTAAAGCAAGCTACAGGGATTGGCAAGGTAAACAAGAGTAAGAAAACTGTATAAGTTATACAGCTGAATAAGGAGACATTACAAGATATGGTTAGAACTCACCTAGCAAAACCTTGAGGAAGTTCACCAAGACCGTAAAGAGGATAAAGGTAGGGAGATTTGCCGTAGCGGGCAAGGGAGTCGCTGTACAACTTGATTCTCTTGAGGGTGTCACTTGCTGGCTTATTTAAGTAATCATCATCTCTGAAGAATATTAAGAGCAGTTAAAAGAACTTACTTATTACCATTACACACAGATCACACTAACGTGATGCATCAAATGAACAAATGAACAGATTTGTTCATTTACTTATTACCATTTTCCTGCTTATGCGAGTCAGGACATCAGACGGCAGGAATCCAGAAAACGGTAAATATTTATCAAAATATTAATTGTGCATTTATTATATTAGTCCCACTATTACAGATAAACTTCCACTAACTCCTACATATGTCCACAACAGCAGCACTTTAGTTTCTACTTGACAGGTGCAGTGCTAATTGTAAATTATCCAACACAACAATGCATTTAATTTAATCCCTAACAAACCACTTCTACTGAGCCTTGTTCCTTGTATCAATTCTTTTAAATAAAAAAAATTAAGTAAAATTGTACATCTCATTTAATATGAAATATAAAAGACACTATTAGTAACCAACCCACAGAAGTGAAAATGACAATTTATATTAACTAAAGTCTAGCTACAGTGATAGGGAGGTGTAACTTTTAACATTGAAAGATCTTACCTGTAGAGTGCCAGAGCATGTCCAGTAAAATCAATGGTATTCTTGTCAAGGTTGAAATGAGCAAACACTGCACTCATATTTGTGTTCTTAGGATCAAAACCTGGCATGGCTTTCCATGTTGTAGGATCGTCATCACGGTAATCCTGGGTGAAAACTAGGAAGTTCTTGAACCTACGCTTCTCAAACATACCCATCAGATCTAGAGAAAAATTAATCAAATTTAACCAAAATGGGAAAATCTTTTACACCACAGAATGTATATATAATTTTATCTGTTCTTACTTTTAATGGGGTTGGAAAATATCAACAAAGAGGGGTATAAGAGTTTTTATAAAGAATGGGGCATAAATATAAGACAAAGGATGAGAGCAAGAGGGAAGGATGCAGATATGGAAAAAAATACACCAGTGACAATAGGTGTGTATATTTTGACCTATTCATTACTCCCACTAGCCTGTCGGTGAATAACTTACGGATACACCCAAAAAAGAACAGGAAGTAATCAAGCAGCACATTAGGGTTTTATTAACTATATACCATATATATATGAAGGAAGATTCAAGTTATGATCACAAGTGACAATATTGACAATGCAGTTCGTTATACGAAGGATTTAACATGTCCTCACCTGACGTTAAGGCTTCCTTTTCATCAGCAGGAACTTTGGAAATTTTGTTGCCCTTGTACACATAACTACCCTCAATCGACTTGAATTCCAGGTAACGAGTGACACCAGTATGGATGAGAAGTTTTACTAACTGACCATTAGCCATCAGAAATTTGGGAATGAGGTCAACATTCCAGTCCCTGAAGAGAAAAATACTCAAGTTAAAAAAAAAAATACAAAAAATAAAAAAAAAATTGCCAAGTCATAACTTATACATGAAGTAATGAATACGGTAGTCCCATAAACCTGATACGACTATTACAACATGCTATTATAGCACAAAATTATACATAGTAATGTGTGCATGCCATCATTAGTGCAAACAGACCATGTTTATACAAAAACAATCACATTGAAAAACTACATAATAGGGTTCCTTTCAAGAGAACACACTTAAAAGGATTTACCTTGTACGACCGTATGTCTCTTCTGGTGGTGGAAGATTGAACTTTGTGAAGAGGTCCTCCAGGGGCGTAATGGAGGCACTCTCTCCACCGTAATACTTGTTACGGTCCATATGCAACACTTTCTTTCCCGATACCGACAACATGCCAGAAATGATACATTCCTGCAAGTGAAAATGCACAATGAAAATTATGCATAATGTAACCCTTAAATATACTGTATAGTGCACCATAAATTATGCTTAATATGCTATTGCAACATGAAGTGACATTTTAGTTCATTTTTTAAATAATACTGTAGCTATAAACAGTAACAATTGGCAATGGGCCAGGCAGAAAATCAAGGTGGCACATAATATATCAGGGGGAAAGTGCCAAGCCATTACGACTATATAGCACTGGGAAGGGGTCAGGATAAGGATATGGGATGGGACGGGGGAAGGAATGGTGCCCAACCACTTGTGGACGGTCAGGGATTGAACACCGACCTGCTTGAAGCGAGACCTTCGCTCTACCGTCCAGCCCAATTGGTTGGGCTCAAGGTGGCACAGAAGCGCACTTGCTTGCTGTCCAATGACATTTAATTTGGCACTCAAAGGAGGGAAAGTTCGACGTGTTCGTATTAATAAGCAGGTGTCAAGCAAGGTACTAGCATTTGTGTTTATTACTTGTGCATCTTCATCAGTCATACCTAATGGCATAGTTTGAGTAAGGAAACTTACAATCTATGTAATATTAGTACCTTATTAACTTTGAATATCAAAATGTGATCATACATCATGATTCCATAATGATCAGTATTAATAAATTGAATTCATTTTAGGATTATAGTATTGATAGAACAAATATTTACATTATTAAATCCAAAAATTAAAATATAAAATGTTAAAATTTGAAATTATAACATACAATTCATTGGATCCACCAAAATCAGAGCCTTCATATAGCAGTATTCCCTATCAGACCAAACCCACATACTAGATATTCCCTAATAAATTTGGATTTGACCAAGACAATACAAATCCCAAAGCCCCCTAGGCAAAATCCTGATCATCAGCATAAAGTAATTTCAACCAAATACTGTACAGTATTTGTTTACAGATGAGGAGCCACAATAATGTGGCTGAAGATATGATGAATAAACCACACCACTTTACAGTCTTTGGTACCCTTAACCCTCTAAATGTGCACCTTAAATTTGCTAAATCTCCTGGGGTGCATAACAATATATATATTTTTTCTTTTCTGTATTAAAGCATTGTTTCTGGGGGTACCAGTAGAATTTTTTAATTCTAATCAGTTTAGTTTTGCCGAAGCGAGGACAAGGGTTGTAAACGTCAAACTGAGAATTAATTTCCAAATTGATTTGTAAGAGACTTCATCATTAATATCTTATTATCCATACAAGTAAGTAATTTTCCAAAAAACGCACCAAACTGGGAAGGCTATGTAGCACCATCAAATGTGCAGAATAATCAGAGGGAGCTAAACATCAAGGATGCCAATACAAGAACAGAAACGCATAAAAGGCAAACGATATCAAACTTGTTATCCATACAAGTCCTTGAAATTTTGCATGGCATCAACGGTTTCGAGCACCAGTAAATTAATGGTGATTCATCCAAAAGTGCCAAGTTATTTTAAATAATTTCCAGAAAGGAAGCAAAGGTTTTCAGGATTGTTTCCAATACTGTATGATTAACAATTGTCAAAGGTCTAGTGTTAAATTGCATCCATGGAATCTTTAGAACTTGAAAATTTTAAATAACCTGTACTGTACACATACTTATTTTGATTGAACAGCATAATCCATTCATTGATATGCATATTGCATAGTGAATTTACACAACGTTTTAGAAAATACTGTACCCAAGCATATACTGTACATGTTTGACGAGGTAAATAACAAAATTGAAAAAGCTCAGTCCCAGATACTCCAAGCTCATTATGTGAGATTTAAACATGACCTGGTATGCTTAGATTAAGCTAGAGGTGGTCATACATACAGGTACTGACACATTATTGAACAATTTTTAGATTTTATTTGGTGCACTGGAAGGTACAGGAGCAGATAACTTTCAACTCTTGCTAACAGTAGTCAGATTTATTAAGCCAACACGTTTAGGGACATACAAGAATGAGGTGGTAATGATGTGCCAAGCTTCACTGAAATTCATTGAATGAATCAGATACACTGTACAGCAAGTTAGACGAGTGAAGAAAGATCAGGAGCAACCATCAAAAGATGACCAAGGGTGAAGGACAACTGTTTATAGCATTGCATCTATGGAAAATCAGGTTTTGAGTTTAAAACAGCTGACTTGTAAATAGTTTTCAAATGTATCCCCATTCATAAATTAGGAGATTGCCCACATTTGAATATAGTAGTCATCCATACAGCCTACAAGATGACTATACACTTATAGTAAATAACGCTAAAGTATATGAATAAAATAAAATCAATAATTCAGTGGACGTTTATCTACATTAAGCCATATGTAAAATACTCTATATTGTAAAGAAAAATGACATGACTTAATCTGCGAGAAAAAGTTAGTGCCAACTCTTATGCAAGATCACCATAATGACAGACCCCCACAATGATTCAAAATGTTCATGACCTGCATACCTTATTATATTGGTTACCAATAATTTCTACAAAAGTTATATTAAAAAAAATCATTAAATATAATTTTTGAAATAAGTGAAATTTGGAAAGTGCTGAAATATAAAAACCAAATAAGAGCAATGTAGGGAAAATTTAGTGTTCGATAAGAAAAAAAAAAATTGTGACACGTACAATGGGCAAGGGCCAAAAATGAAGAAAGGACCTAATTAAAAAATGGTCGAGTCAATATGAAGCAAAGGACAAAGTTAATGGAATATGCTCAAAGAGAGAAGAATTATAAATAATTCAAGCTATGCTAACATTCACTGCAACACAAGTTGAAAGATAAGTTATACAGCAACTTGAGGAATTATATATGAAATAGATTTAATGAACTGAAACAATGTTTGGGAGGCTTTGGGAACCTGGTCCACATTATCTCGCTTGCAAACTCATTTATAATGTATCAATTATTTCTCCACAACTTTAACCTTCATGAAGAATACCAGCAAAAGATTACTATTAAAATATTAAAACAGTTGCAATCATAGTAATTGGCCATTTTTTCCAATTAGCCATACAATAAAATAGGGAAGTATGATAGTACACTATTATATAATATTTAGATGGAACTATACATTAAAGATCTTAAGGATGTGTTGCTACCCCAAAGCTTCAACAGCTGGCAACTCTCACAAATGTAAGACTTCAACACTTGAGTAGCCCACGGCCATGACTCGGCAATACTTCAACAATACAGTAGATCAACATCAGTCCATTTAGCCATGGACACTGTAAAACTATGACTTGGAAAGTTATCCTAAAACCTTTAGAGCAAACAAAGCCGTCAGAAAATTGGCTGACCACGAAATTTTTCAGTCATGAACTAGAAAGCTGTGTATCTCACATCAAATTACAATGTGAGCAAATTAATGGTAATACAGTATATACGGATGTGAAAATTTCCCGCATTCCTAGGCGTGCTGTTCGTGGAACAAGTACTGTACATCCTATTTCTTCACACTAATTTCCTGTTTAAAATAAGGCCTATTCCAAATTTGCAATTAACTATACATAGGAAACTATATACATTTAGTACTGTACTAAAAACATAGGAAAGTTCAAATTCAGATGCCAAACAAAATACTAGCAGCATTAATTCAAGTGCAATGTATTGACTTGACATGCAGGCATGTGTGCAGTGTGCAATGGCAGAGAGGAGACTGACACACACAGTTGAGGCTCACGCATGACTGACTCCACACCACCAAGTGTGACTCATCCCCTTGGGGTTGCCAAACTCCCCCTTTTACTTTCCACTTCCTGATAACCATGTAGTCTGAACAATACTTTACAAATCAATATAGTGCAATTCCCAAGCATATTTATTTTGTGCAATACATTAAAGGATAATTGTCTTTACTAAAAATTAAATTCTGCTTCAGTCTCCTACAAACCCAGACAACCATTACACCCCCACATGGCTTACAAAATATAAAGTGAGGATATGAAGACCACTTCCAGTCACTCCATCAGAAATGGGTAAACAGGTCATTCTTGTACAAAATAAGTTTTATACTTTAAGAATACAGTACCAGATAACTAATGAAAAAGAGTCAATGACTTGCCAGATGCTCAATCATACAATCTACACACAGTACCAACACTTTAAAGTATCAAAACGTAACTAAACTAATTTTTCAACCTACACATGCAAACAATTGCAACGGGAATTGAAAACAGGAATTTGAAGAGTATGTAAAATATATTTTTGAGCACAATGTCATCAAATGCTTCATTATCTTTAAGAAATTGCCATGGTAAGAAGAGTACATGGAAAGGTTATGATTAAAATGTCAAGGAATAATGGAAGATTGCAACAAGAACTACACAAACTAAACAAGAAAATGTACTCTAGGTGTATAGGATATAATTGGTTCTACGTCAGCAGTTGAGGGGCTGGCCTGGATCAAACTTTCTACAGCTCATGTACCAGAGATCCAACATTGACAGGCTTTAAGATTGCTTGTCAGCGAGCCATTTGCTGAAACTAAACTCGTTAGCCAGTACTTGCCTACATTTTAAATTTCTATATTAAACCTCATTCTCATTCAGTCCCCCCCCCCCCTCCCAGTAATGAGGTGGAAATTTGAAATAAAGCATATACTAACTGCACAAAACAGCCTTCCCATTCACCAACTTTCCAGAAAACTTATTAAAGTGTAAAAACATACCTAGCTCTTACTCTTACACTTTATATGTAGTTCTTACACTTCAGAATATTTCCAGGGTTTGTGCTACACAAAATAAAAGGGAGATGGGTAGGGAGGGAGGATAACTGTCATTCTAAGGTGGTCACTAGTAGTGTATGAACTGCCCTAGGTATACATTTCAATCACAGCTGATTGAAGGAGGTATTATCAGCTCCCTAGGGTATGCCAGACAAGAAGAAATGTAAAGCCTCTATTTCAAAAATTATTATACCTTTTCTCTGTAAATGCCATATATATTATAAAATATGGACAGAGAATTAATGGGCATATAGTGGGTGAGCATGTGGGGGACTGGAAGTATTGGTATAGGAAGTTTAGATATGGTATTCCTACTTAATGCAAGACATACTAAACATCTAACATTTTAAAACCTACCCGGCCTTACCTAACATACCTGCATATAATTATGAATTTTTAAACTAGCCTTGTTAGACACCTGTGTACAATTTGACTGTACCCCCACTGCTTATTACAGTACCGTAAGTACAAAGTTATTCAACTAACCCTCAAGAAGCTTTCAGATATCATCCACCTTTCAATTAGGATTTGTTTACTTCCTAACAAAAATCATAAGGAATCAAGTACTACACATTTTAAACAAAAGATGGACTTCACACACAAATATTCAGTTGAACTAGTCACTGTTCTTTAAGCTGAGGCCACAAAAAACTAGGGAAGAAGACATTTCCCATCAATGCAAAAGCTGCGTACACATCTAAACTATTCCCTATTGAACTGTCAATAGCTTACAAATAGTGAAGATGGGGATTTTACAACTATACTGTGAACACTATTAATGTAAATCATGTACTGTAATTCACTAGGTTATTTCTGAAGTCACATTTAATAGTTAAAGTTGTTAAGTTATTAAACATAACGCACTATGTAGGATAGTGAATTTTCCCTTGGAGGGGAAGGCTTTAGAAATGGCTTACACCAAGTGTTTTACAAAACTAGGTGAAGTTAAGTGCAGAAAAAATCAAGCTTATCCTATTTTATATAAAATTTTCAAACATGCTACTTTGGAATGCTTTTATATATGCAACTCATTCATGTTCTTTCTGATGATTTGAAATTATTTTTTCTAGCCTACGATAAATGTTTGAAAATAACAGTACACATCCTTGAGTCAAGTATCTGAACATTGATTGTCAATTAGTTAACCTGCAATGCAGCATACCACTTCAAAAATTGCTCTTTTGGTGCTCTTCCCCCCCCCCCCCCCCGAATTATTTTGCGCAATAGTGGCTTCATAGGAACAAATCCACAAGGGCCGTGACATGGCTTCATAGTTTGTGTAACTCCTGTCCCTACAACTTGTACATTACTCCTATGCCCATTGTACACACATTTTGAATAAACATTGTATTGTAGATACTGGTACTGTATAATATCACCACTTTATTTGAGCAAGATACAGTTTTAACAATGGACCAAAACATATGACGTCTTTATCGCATGCTTCCTTTTGTTTTCATGGTCACGCGCCTTTTTTTTCCATGGTCACACGCCTTTTTTTCCCCATTCTGAATGTACAATACTGTATTTCAAGAGGCATGGAGAGACCATTTGGATTTTGGAACTGTAGAATACATAAATGTATTCTACAGATACAAATGAAGCATAATAGTGTTGAGAAAGGCATACAAATTTTATTATAAAATGTTTAAATTTTATACTTAAAAATCTCTTGTCAAAATGTATTGTACAGTATAACAGTATCTGGCTGATACCATTTCTTTTGGTAGGTGATATCAATATGAAATCACATTTTGCACTACAATGCATTTAGACTAAAGTGTCTAGTAATTGCAGATAAATTTACAATTTACATTTATAGAAGAATAGGATTTTACAAAATATAAAAATGGCAATTTTTATTCCACTAGAAATCACGACAAACTAATGAACTAAATTGTTCGTCGCTTCTGAAGCCGAAATACACCCACCACCCATTCAAATACCGTAGTTATCTAAAATATTGCAACATTACATCCTTTTCAAAATACTCGACACTAAATGTAAGGTAATTTATTGATTTATTTATAGGCACAAACAATTTAGGTGCCTAGCGAACTTACCCAACATGCTCGTCCAGCTCCTTAGCCTATAGGGCTCAGTCTCCCATCCATAATACAGCCACATAAGTTACAGGTAAATTTTTTTTATACATTTAAAAAAAAAAAAAAAAAGCATGTTACATGCCGACAATAATAATCACTTTACCAAATAAGGCACTCATTTGGGAATATTTATATACAAAAACCATTCAATTGATTTTTTTTTTTAATTTTAGATGCCCAACTGCCAGAACCCTCTCTAGGCATGCCATGCATAAAATGTGGTTCGTAAAGTTTTACGTGTTCAATATCCTTACAAAGATGAAATAACCAATAATAAAAAATAAATAAGACATGATCCAAATGCTGTGTATAAATCAATTGGCATAATATTCAAATACACCCAAAAGGAGCTTACTTAAATTTTCATTCCGATTTTACAGAAAATCTTAAGCCAAGAAATCTGGGAGGTTATCCGTCGATAACCAGATAACGCAGAACAGACAGAGGGGCGTCCGCAGATAACTGGGCAGCACAGGTGGCAGAGGTAGTGGTGATCAGTGAATAACAGGCAATGGAGTTAGTGATCAGCGGATACTGGGACACAGGCTGATCAACTAATAATGGGACATGGGCAGATAATGATCAACTAATAATACAATACAATTTTATTTAGGTAAGGTACATACATACAATAAATATTTACAAGGATTGTTTGACTTATAGGTAGAGCTAGTACATACAATGCCTAAAGCCACTATTACGCAAAGCGTTTCGGGCATAAATAGGACACGGGCAGATGATGATCAACTAATAACGGGACATGGACAGATAATGATCAACTAATAATGGGACATGGGCAGTGGATGTGGTGATCAGTGAACACCAGAACACGGCCGGAGGAGATCAGTGGATAATGGAACACGGCCAGTTCAGTGGATATGAGGACACGGGCAGTTTAGTGGATAATGGGACACGGATGGTGGCGACCAATGGGATAAAGAGACACGGACGGAGATAATCCTCGGGTAACGGGATTCAGGTAGGAGGAGGAGGAGATGCAAAGCGGGGTAACAAAACACAGGAGACCAGGAACCACAGCACACTGGGCGTGAGCGTGTTGGGGCGGAGACCCACAGATCAGCTGATCACCTTTCCCTGCCCCCTATCCAATCACCCCTCTCACAACCACGCCATACAACCACCCGTACAGCATCACCTGTGTGGCAAGGAGCTAATCCCCAGCGACAAACGCCGCCAGCACAGACAGCAAACCCCCTACCGACACATTCCCATCAAATCCCTGGCTGCTCCAACCTGCCGCTTCCCAAATGTCAAGCCATACTCGCGCCACCGATCGAAGCCAACTTCCTCAAATTAATGGCCAAACTTGCCCCTATCGCAGCCGCTAAACATGCCCCTTACCTTCAGGCCGGTACCAAGCACGATACAGTCGTATTCCTCATCCATGATGTCACGCTAGGAGTTCTAAAAGGAGAAATATATACACCGTTTCTACACCGGTGACTCCCTACGACAAGAGGTTGTCACGACCGCCGCCCCGCTGCTCCTCTCACAGCCCCGCCTCCACAACTAGTCCCTCACACTCAAACCTTTTCCTCCTTCCCTTCCTAATAACGCAACATCATTTATTACCCGCTTTAAATTTAACTAAAACAAAAAGTGGTATATTTAATTTAAATTAAATTTAGATTTGAATTTTGGGAATTATTGCCTTGGCTATTGGAAGGCGGAAGAATAGGGTTGTGGGGATGGTCAACAGATGGCAGCAGGAGGCAGCAGGGGCCGTCGTCTGCAGCTTGACGCAGACTATCATAAGCTGTCACTTTCTCTCTCTCATGTCGCAACTGTAACCCTCATGCACAGTACTGCCACGTGCAAAGCTATTCTCTTTTTCAATACTACGAGGGACCTCTGCCAGCTACCCTTCCTCATTATATATATATTAACAATCAATTCTTTGGAGACCTCACTAAGGCAGGCATTTAAACCCTAAGTCGGCAATACTAGTGACATACCAACAATGATATACAATAAATGCTGCTCAAGCGCTAATATCTACCATTGATTTGCTCCTCAATAAATCATTTAAATACCAAACCTGCCCCGGATATACAAAAAACAAACTAGAGTACCTCCAGTAGGCATACACAAAGGATGTGAATTGGTTTAGCTGATTTATTATGCACCTGATACCCCTCTGGTGGGCGGTAGTGGAAAGGGTTACAGAGGGTTATACTGGGCTCAGGGACCGAACCCCAAAATTCATTTAATTAAGCAAGTTACAGTCTAGATAAGCTAGTTACAAAATTTAATAAGGTATATTGCTACGTCATCAATGGGTTCGAGACCAACCACAAGTATACAGTCTCCACTTCCCCGTCAGAGTATGAGACTTAAATATATATGTGAATGTATATGTATGTATGTATGTATGTATGTATGTATGTATGTGTGTGTGTGTGTGTGTGTGTGTGTGTGTGTGTGTGTGTGTGTGTGTGTGTGTGTGTGTGTGTGTGTGTGTGTGTGTGTGTATGTGGGTGGGTGTGTGTGTATGTATGTATTCAGGATATATATAAGCTGGTCAGAACTGCATTTCACCTTTGTAAACGCACATTAATCACATTAAGAAAAACAGCCTCGAACACTGTTTATGTGAGACAGATGTAAATCTATGTATTTATGTATGTAGGCTACATGTGGCCTTTAAAAGCACTGCAATCACCTTCTGTCTTTAATTGTGCAATAAATCACTGAATTATATATTCAACAAATCTCTAACCCTGCCCATGGAGGACTGATGAAAATGTATATATGCTGGTTGGCCTTATAAATGAATGGCCACGTTTGTGGTAGAAAATAATAATGATAATAAAAAATCTCCAAGATAGGCAACTTACATATGTGGCAAGCTAGTGGCACACTTATCATGTTTATACTGCACAATGCCTCCTGTCTAGTGAGCAGCGGTGGATAGCTTACAATCACTTACATTTACTACCTACACTTAGCAAACTGGAGATTTTAACAAATTGGCTAAACCTTCTGATAGTAGATCATTTTTATGAAATATTTACACATTTCATACACATCTGTTATAGAGTTGTCTCTAAATTCACGCATATTTTCGCACTACATCACATAGTGATGAGTATGAGTATACGAATCATTTTGTTCACACAGAGATACAGACCTTCCTGTATTGATATAAACCACAGCGAAATAAATTCTACCAATATTATGAAAACACAAAGCTCACATGTAAAAATCATTGTATTAAATTCCAGCCAATTTGGTTCCAGACTTCTAGAAAAGAGCGCCAACAAATCCATAATAAACAAATGTGTGTGTGTGTGTGTGTGTGTGTGTGTGTGCATGTACTTACCTATTTGTGCATGCGGGGGTTGAGCTTTGGCTCTTTGGTCCCGCCTCTCCACTGTCAATCAACTGGTGTGTGTTTGGTGGGTGGGTGGGTGTGTATGGGTGTGGGTGTGTGGGTGGGTGTGTGTGTGGGTGTGTGGGTGTGGGTGTGTGGGTGGGTGTGTGTGTGTGTGTGTGTGGGTGTGGGTGTGTGTGTGTGTGTGTGTGTGTGTGTGTGTATTCAGGATATATATATAAGCTGATCAAAACTGCATTTCACATTTGTAAACGCACATTAATCACATTAAGAATTTAATGTGATTAATGCAAGGCAAGTTTCCTTGCCTGATGTGCTCAACGGTCGACAAAACTGACTAACCAACTGGCCTCTCCAGTGACCTAAGGAAAGCTTTCGATACCGTAAATTACAATTGATTCATACTTGACAGAATGCCTTTGGCAAGATTCCGGCTTCCTGCCCCCTTCGTGGCCACTAAATATAAAATAACCCTCAGGTAAATTCAGGTAAACCATAGACATAACAAGGCAACATGCAAGGAGATCTATATGCCTAGCTTATGATACTGCCTTCACTTTCTCCAACCCGATACACACACCCTAAGTGATGAATGCACTGAATTCAATGAATGATGCACTGAATTATACAAAAGAGAAGGGGTACCTCGAGTTACATTGGCTATGCAAATTGTCATCAAGCTGTAAGGGGTAAACACGGGTAGTAGTCTGACAACAGTACTATAGTATATATTACTATGGTCAGAAAGTAAACAAGAACAACTCTGTAACCAGTTCAACAATGCTGTAACATGTTCATCAGTGCTGTAACTATCTTATAGGTAGTTTGTTCAGCTACTGAGTTAGTTCAATTCATATATTATGCACCCGTACCCATTCTGTGGGAATAATAAACCATAAACCACGGACTTATAGTTTATTATTCTATTGATGAAAAAGCCTCTCCGTGTCTTTTGAATTGTGGGATGATGATGGGGGTGGAAGGGAACTATCAAGAGAAAGCGCCAAGCCATTACGACTATATAGCACTTGGAAGGGATCAGGATAAGGATTTGGGATGGGACGGGGGGAAGGAATGGTGTTTGATGACGCTGTTGTCCCTTGTATGCGTTACACGGAACCTTATAAAGAAGTGGTAATATTTTAAAGAGTAGTATCTTCCAATTTGTTCAGTATTTTAAGGGTCTCGATGATATAAGTTCTGTCATGTGTGATCGCTCTGCATATAACTTTCTTCAAATCAGCAGTTAATTTGAAGTTGAGATCTCTGTGCTTGGATTCACTAGTCCAAATGGGCCGCATCAAAAATTTGTACAGCTCAATAAACACTTTATTTTCTTTCAAGAAAGAGGTTCGCTTAAAATACAGACCTTTAAAATACTGAACAAATTCCTAAGATTTGTTAGCATTTTCTTCACCGCAGCTCCTGCTTGCTGAACAACTTTCAATAACTAGTGCATCATTTTTCCTTATCAATCTGCTGCGTGCTGTTGATATGGTAGATATAACGTGTATTATTATGCTCTACATTTATAAGGCTTGCATTTTTCAAAATTGATAGGCATTTGCCACTTTTCTGACCATTATTTGTGGAGTTTTCGTACATCGTTTTACATGGCCACAAAATCGTTTTCACTTCCTATACTTAACCATAAATCTTTGTGCCATCTTCAAATTTAATGTGGTTTGTGATTTTCTCGTCTATGTCGTTGATTTATATTACAAAAAAGACGCAACCTTGCAGTACTCCTCTCACATTTGTTTTGCAGTGATAGTCTTTTTCATTAAAGGTGATATTCTTCAGTTTTTGTTTTAAGCACTATTTTATTCATTCTATATTTGTTATAAATTATCCCATATGCTTGCAGCTTCTGTGGCAGTCTTTTGGGTGTATCTTATCAAAAGCTTCAGAAAAGTATACAAATCCTCTAATTAAATAGAATTTAAAATAAATAATACAAAAGTTAAGAGTAAATCGGTCAAAGATTCTCAAGCCTATGCTTTGATAACAGACGTATACTTAGTATTCTTAGCTGAGTTAGAATGATGGTGAACTTAACTTATTTATTACTAGGGTTGAGTCTGGCTAGCAGCTAGATGGGTGACAGCGCGGAGAGCCTCGCCCTGGGTTAGATAGACAAAAAAAAATTTACTCCATTACAGCTACACGTCAAGAACGAGCTCGGCCAAGAATTATGAAGTATTTACTCATCGACTCGTTCATCTTTCCTAGAGTACGAAGGCTGTGTTTACATTTATTAAACAGTTAGCGGGCTTCGAAAATTCATAGATCAATATTAATATTGTTATAAGCAACATCATAGTACTTTGGGAGCTCATAAACCGCTTAATAAATGTAAACATAATCGCCATGATTGAGGAATGATGAATAAGTTTCTTAAGTTACGTCTGATACCATACTACCTGTGCAAAGGAGGAAATGTATATGTTTATCTCTCAGAATGTTCGGCACCATGTTTATTGTTTGTGATGTGTGACTATATATGTATGAACACGATGTACTGAACGGGGTGAGAATAGCTTGAGCTACCTCATCCCTTTGTGTGTAAACTTATTTCAGTTTCTTACGTAAATGCGTAAATGTATCATGAATCTTGGGGTCGCCATGGACTGAGCCAAAAGGGAGATAATTCTTCACAAGTTTATCAGGGGATACACACGCCGAGTGATAACAGTATCATATCATGCCAACAGAACCAATGTATAGATGATGCTCTTATCGTATGGCCAGTGTATTACGGATCTCACATGGATATCTACATGATCTCACACGAGAATCTGAATTTACCTGATGGCCACCATCTCTCAAGTGGCCTCGACGAGGACAGGAAACCGGCGGCTTGTCAAAGTCCCCTTATTTTGTCCATCAGGATAAATAAGAGGACTTTGACAAGCCGCCGGCTTCCTGTCCTCGTCGAGGCCACTAGGGTGAATGGATACACTATCCATTGATTGCCATCAGGTAAATTCGGGTAAAAAGTTATCAATCAATGAGTTTTATATATTAAGTATTCAGATTATGAAATTACTGTGTTTTTTTTAGTAAATATCATAAGCGCTGGTCTTATCTTAATTAAGTCTCCTTAGTAAATACCATAAGAGCTGGTCTTATCTTAAGTCTCCTTAGTAAATACCATAAGCGCTGGTCTTATCTTAAAGCGCATTAGTATTGATTATATGAGGGGTCCCTGTCGATGTTCCCGCCTGGAGACTGCTAGTGAAGTAACTGACAATATTTGGCCTATACTTCTGTAGATGGCACTTCTGTAAATTGAACTTCTGTAAATGAAACTTGTGTAAATAGTACATCTCTAAATATAACTCCTGTAGTTACAGGAATTTACCAGAGGGCCACTATCTTCCTATAGAGACTTCGACGAGCACAGGAAGCTGGCAGCTTTTGCACCGGAACTTCTGTAAACGGAACCGCTGTAAATGACATCTTTCTATAAATGGTGTAGACGACTAGTTTTGGAGATGACCCTCGTCTTGCTCAGCTTCCAAATTTGCCCATGCTCAGAACCTAGCTTGCAACTTTCCCCTTTGCTCAAGACACAGCATGAAACCTTGCACTTATTGACGCTTGCAACCTTGCAACAAGCAGTTTACTCTGAAGCACCATGAATTACGATGAATCTGTGAAAATTATACTAAGACCTTACAGTAAGATCTACACAAACTCCACAAATGGTCGGAAGACTGGCAAATGCTTTTTTTTAATATAAAAAAGCTCAAGGACTTGCATATGGGGCATAACAATGCACAACTACTGAATCAGTAACATGAACTTGCAGTAGATTGGTGAAGAAAAGAACCTTGGAGTCAAAAATCCATCAATCACTGAAAGTTGCACAAGTGGAAGCTGTAGTTAAAAGAAGCCAACCAAGCCCTAGGAATAGTTAAACGACCCTTTGACGTCAAGGAAAAGAAGGTAGTTATTTAACTATATCTGGTGCAACATTTGGACTGTTGCTTCCATGCATGGAGCTCTCATCTTCAGAAAGACAATATCTGCTTAGGAGAAAGTTCAACACGGGGGGACAAAAATCTTGCTAGAACTAAGTCGACTCTTATTCTTGTTTCGGTCCGTCCCGGACCATTTTCAAGTCGATGAATAAACACTGAAAATAAATACATTAGTAAATGTATTGTCTCTTAAAATACTGAACAATTTGGAGGATAATGTGCAGGCTAATATATTAGACTGGCATTTCATGTTCTCTCCCCCGATTCCATGTATGACTAACCATCCTGTGAGATGAGGATATTAGATGAACTCATACCCAGTATTTTATCTACACTGTAATCCTTCATATAACTGACAGCACTGACCACTTCGTTAAATGATCAAAAGTAACACACACACACTCAAGGAGCAACGGCTCCAACTCATCAAGGTGAAAGCGCTAGTCATTACGACTATACAGCACTTGGAAGGGATGAGGGGCATAAGGATTTAGGATAAGACGGAGGAAATAAATGATGCCCAAACCACTCGGACGGTCTAAGAAGGTCATCGCTCTACCGCAAATGGTTGAATCAATGCATACAGGAAAAGCTAAATCCTTGTCCCCTTTCCTCACGTCACAAGACACTAACAGTTTTATCTCAGAAGCCATTGAAACTCTTGTGTAAAAAAATAATTGGGAACACTTAATTTAGCATCACCTAATGCAGGAAGAGAAAACAATCATTGGGTACACGTGACACATATTGCGCGCGCAGTGTTTTGCCTGGTTCATGTGTTGTGTTAATGTGTCGTGTTATGTGAACCTTGGTACTTTGTCTGAAAATTATTTATATATGAAGACGTCTGGATAATTCGAGTCTAGAAAATATTATTGGACTTTGCTTTATATTCTATAGTGTGTGTGTGTGTGTATGTGTGTATTTACTATTTGTGCTTGCAGAATCGAGCTATTAGCTCTTGGACCCCGCCTTTCTAACCAATCTATTTTTACTCTATTATATCTACTACATATATTTCTCTTTAACACGCACACACACGTTCCCAGGAAGCAGCCCGTAGCAGCTGTCTAACTCCCAGGTACCTATTTACTGCTAGATGAACAGATGCATCAGGGAGAAAGAAACTCTGCCCATTTGTTTCTGCCTGGTCCGGGGGTCGATCCCGGGCCCTTAGGACTACGACGAATGAGCACTGTCCACTCAGCCGCGAGGCCCCTGTATTCACCTGTGTGTGTGTGTGTGTGTGAGAGAGAGAGAGCGAAAGAGAGAGAGAGAGAGAGCGAGAGAGAGAGAGAGAGAGAGAGAGAGAGAGAGCGAGAGAGAGAGAGAGAGAGAGAGAGAGAGAGAGAGAGAGAGAGAGAGAGAGAGAGAGAGAGAGAGAGAGAGAGAGAGAGAGAGAGAGAGAGAGAGAGAGAGAGAGAGAGAGAGAGAGAGAGAGAGAGAGAGAGAGAGAATGTGTGGCTAGTGAGTAGTCTGAAACATGAAAACCATATGTACCCCATTCAGTCATCGCTGTGCTTTAAGCACACTTTAACCTAATAAAACCTAACTTAACCTAACCAAAATAAGAGGAATAACGTGTTTTATATATGGTGTGTGTTCGAGGTACATGACGTCACTCTGACGTCATAATTTTCGGTACAGGTTTTAGACCCTACTGGGCGGCAGAGTCGGATTATATTTCTGACCCCTTTGTTTCATACCCAAGAGATGACCCCCTCACCGAGGACATCACTGTGCCAGTTACTACAACGAAACGGACCAAAGTGTTTTCTGACAATCAAGTAAGGCACAGTCAGCCCACCACCACGTTTACATATGGGGGATGAAGGGGGAATGGTGGGGGGTCCTATCACCCCCAGGGAAGGGGTGGTGTGTGTTCCGTCACCTGTTACACATAGGGAGGGGGATATGGGGGGATATGGGGGGATATTGGGTCCCCATCACACGGTAATATTGCATCACCACGCGGCTCTCTGGTTGGTCACCTCTTGTTAGTGACTCAACGCTTTGAACAACCACGTCACTTTTCAAACCTGCCACGCACGCGCGCGCAAACACACACACATACGTACGCGTACACATGACAGAATGCCTTTAACCTAATGCCTCTCTTCACCTAGTTCGAATATGTACCAGGGAGTTAGTGCAGCTGCTATGGGCTGCATCCTGGGGATGTGTGTACTCACCTAGTTGTGCTTGCGGGCGGTTGAACTTTGGCTCCTTGGTTCAACCTCTCAGCTGTCAATCTACAGGTGCACAGGTTCCGAGTTTATTGAGCTACATTTGAAACTGTATGGAGTCAGCTTCCACTACATCACTTCCTAATGCATTCCATTTAATAACTAATCTAACGCTGAAAAAGATCTCCCTAATGTCTCTGTGGTCCATTTTGGTACTGAGTTTTCACCTGTGTCCCCTTGTGCGAGTACGACCCGTGCTAAATAATCTGTCCTTATCTACCCTGTCAATTTCCCTGAGAATTATGTATGTGGTGATCATGTCTCCCCGGACTTCTCTGTCTTCCAGCGACGTGACGTGCAGTTCACGCAGCCTTTCCTCGTAACTCATGCCTCTTAGTTCTGGGAGTAGTCTGGTGACATACCTTTGAACCTTCTCCAGCTTCGTCTTATGTTTGTCAATGTATGGACTCCATGCTGGAGCCACGTATATACATATATATAGATACGTGTGTGTGTGTGTGTGTGTGTGTGTGTGTGTGTGTGTGTGTGTGTGTGTGTGTGTGTGTGTGTGTGTGTGTGTGTGTGTGTGTGTGTGTGTGTGTGTGTGTGTGTGTGTGTGTGTGTGTGTGTGTGTGTGTGTGTGTGTGTGTGTGTGTGTGTGTGTGTGTGTGTGTGTGTGTGTGTGTGTGTGTGTGTGTGTGTGTGTGTGTGTGTGTGTGTGTGTGTGTGTGTGTGTGTGTGTGTGTGTGTGTGTGTGTGAAATATATGTAGCAGATATGATAAGA
This sequence comes from Procambarus clarkii, assembly GCF_040958095.1. Lineage (NCBI taxonomy): Eukaryota > Metazoa > Arthropoda > Malacostraca > Decapoda > Cambaridae > Procambarus > Procambarus clarkii. Next base: position 6,740,189 of record NC_091232.1, read on the forward strand.
GAGAATCATATGGTCAGGAGTCTTTATTAGACAACCGACGGTAAGAAAGGCAGGGTCCAAGAGCTAGCAATTGATCCTGTAGGTACAAATAGTAAACACACACACTCACGCGTGAGCGCGCACGCATGACTCCCACCCATGTATTTAATTATTTTCCCTGACTTCTTAATCAATAATTTAGGTGATAATGTTTAAAATATGTTCACAACATGTCCTTGTATGTCTCGAGGGACCCAGAGAAAGTTCTTATAACAGCAATTTAGTTCAGTTCATTAATTATTATTCACGCGATATTTCTCCTCCCTATAGACAGAAGGCATATTTAATTATTATAGTATACTAAATATACAGTATATACATTTACTTGCTGTATATATATATATATATATGTGTACAGACAGTATATTTATTTACCATCTGTCTTGAAATACTTGACTAGAATTTTGGGTAATCTGTCAGCCCTGGTTAAATAACTGCACATGTATTGAACATTAGTGTTTGACTTGTCTCGAAATTCCTGGATTTATTTTTACATTCAATTACGAATGCAGGGTACATGAATATTTAGACTCCCAGCCTAGATAAAGGGTTATTTATTTTCCTCTGGCTATCTGCGATACAATTGTCTACATCACCACACCTAAAACGATAACACCTCACCCTCGGGTCTCAACCGCATACCTCACGACCATACCTCACCTTTACTCCCACACCTCATCCCTCATACCTCATCCCTCACACCTCATCCCTCACACCTCACTATACCAAGACTCACCAACCTTGGTCCCAATATTTACCGCGCCGACGTCCTCATTTTTCTCATCTCCTCAACGATCGCTCACCTTCGATATCGGCATAGGCTTCCAATTTTGTTTTTTTTGCCGTACATTTCTTTAGCTGCTGTGAGATGATAGTAGCAGATAAGATGAGGTTATTGAGTACTGGTGCGTCTTTATCTTGTAACGGGATGAATAGATGAAACTCTTGTATGTGGGATAACATAATTTTACGATGTATAGCTATCATGCGAGTTCTAACTTGTATTTGTAATATACACAAATAATCTGCCATTAAATGTACCATGTGTAGATTATCTGTACCTTTAAAAATTAGCTGAACAAATATTGCATATAAGTGTCGATGCTTCCAAATTAGAACCTTTTACTTACAGGAGTTTTTTTTTATTATTTTCTACCACAGACGTGGCCACACATTTACAATGTTAAACAGCATATATACATTTTTTTCTGCCTTCCATGGAGAGGGTGAGAGATCTGTTAAACATATAGTTCAGGGATTTATTGAACAATTAACCACAGTAGGAGATTGCAGTGCTTTTAAAATGCTAATTTAACCTACAGACATAAATATAGACATTCTAAACAGACATCTTATATACAGACATTCTAAATATAGCAAAAAAAAGTTTCTAAAACTGTTGGCATTCTTTCTAGATCAGACATTATGTACCTCGCACTGCCCTGGTGACGCTCTATTACTCTCTAATCTATCCTTATCTCAACTACGGTATTTGTGCTTGGGGTTCTACTACCCAAAATCATTTACGTCCTCTAATTACTCAACACAAAGCTGCTATTAAAACAATATCGAACTCTAGCCCCAGACATCACTCGGTACCCTTACTCAAATATCTAAATATGTTAGATATTAAGTCACTGCATATCCTCTCATGTGTATTTTATATATTTAAAACTCTGAACTGTAATGTCAATCATGACCTTAAAAGCTTCTTAGAAGGTTGTAACAGAACCCATGGGCACCACACCAGAAACAAATACCTATTTGATATTCCAAGAGTACGATTTAATCAAACTAGAAATGCTCTACAAATCAAAGGACCCAGAATGTGGAATGACCTTCCCAATCATGTAAAAGACTGTACCTCTCTCAACCAGTTTAAGATAAAAACTAAAAACTACCTAATAAACTCCATGTAACCTACCTTACCCCTAAATGTCAACCAAGTCTTACTATTGTAATCAATGTCGTTTGTTGACCAAATTGTATAATTGTTATTTGTCATAGCAATTATATTAATTGCTATGACAATTGCTATGACAACAATTAATATAATTGCTAAATAAATATATAAATAACAAATATTTATATATTTGTTATTCATATATTTATTTAGGGAAATATAGTGTGTTCCAGTATTCATATAGTAGTTACAGAGTTCAGCATACCTCAGTCCAGGAGGGCGAAAGTCAGTCAATATGGGACATTCTACACACATGATTTGATTTGATTTGCATTTGAAAATATTCAAGGGAGTGCATGTTTTCTCTTTCACAAAGTTGACACAGTTGACACATACTCAAGAATGCTTGTGCAATTTATTTCCCAGGAGAGTCGAGCTGACCACAATATTCCCAAACTTCCTCTGTATCACTCTACATCTAACCCTACTTTTACTCTCTCGAACCTCTACTAGACATTTATATGCAACATAGTATACAATAATGACTATCTTTTACAGCATTTAAATGAATATATGTCTACATGTAGTAGTGGTAGAGCTGGCATCATGATCAGCCACCGACCCATGGGAAATTTACACTAATTTTAAAATTGCTGAAACTTCATGTCATCATACAAGTAATGGATTCAGTCATTATAATATATGGGGTTCTTCTCTTCCTTACATTTATTGTTATTTATATATTTATTTATTGATATACAAGAAGGTACATTGGATTTGTGAGAGTACATAACATTAATGTTCTTACATTCTTGAAAACTGGGGACGGGCTTCCTTCAAGATAACCTCAAGATTGAACCCCCAACAAAACGAATTAAACCCATGGAACTACATACCCCCCCAAACCGTAAGTTTACCTGAGAGCTACAAAACTAGTGGCCTCGACGAGGACAGGAAGTCGGGGGCTTGTCGAAAGTCTCCCCATTTGCCTTAATGATCTTTTCCATCTGTACTATAAAGGTTAACGGATTTTTTGCCCTTACGGATTCGGCGGGTAGGCGGTTCCATGGGTTAATAACACACTGTGAGTGAAAAAACATCTGTTCTCAGTTCTACATTGTGGCTTGTTGAGCATTAAAGGACCAGAGTCATACTATATTAGCACTTTTTCCTGATGATTAACATACTCATACCATATATGTTCATACCATATATGAACTAATATTTGTTTCATGTCATGGTAATTTATTTAAATTTAGTTTACCATGGTTATTGTAGTAGTTCTTATAGTAGTAGTGTAGTTAGTTATTGTAGTATTGTTAGTGTAGTTAGTCTTGTAGTGTAGTAGTTATTGTAGTAGTTGTGGAAAATATGCGCCAGAGGGCGCTTATATATAGTTGCTCACTTAAGTTGGTCGCTGGAAAATGTTCGCTCGTCAGCTGGTGATTTGTTCGTGATACTGATTCACGGAAAAACAAAACATTGATGTGTTTTTGTATTTGTGTAGCTTATATGGAATTATATATGAAAATGACGCAGATGAGGTATGAATAAGCGATAAAACCTTGAATATATCCGTATTTTAGCCCTTATGTCTTTATTCCGACATACACAAAACTGATAATCGAAACTGGAATGAGATTAATAATACAGTAATTAGATTTTCTCTTTTTACAAAATTATTATGAATGCAAACCTAAGCTTCAAATAACCTCTACAGTTTACATGATTTCTATGTTAAATCTCCGAGGATGTCCAAAATCGATAATATATGATAATTCTGTAATCTTTAATGAGATTCTGTATTGTCAAGGACACGATAAATTTTTATTATTTCTGAGTGTATTCTTTACTAAAACTGTGGTCAGTGTGTTTGCACAAGATTAGTTGGCAAGAATGTTTAACAAGCACAGTCTTAATTATATTTTAGGAATTAGTGCACCCTATTAGGTGAGGTAAGGTTAGATTTGGTTCTGTTCTATTTGGGTTTGCTTGGCTTGGTTTGATCCAGGTCATTTCACTTTATCTTGGCTTGATACGGTTCATCGCGCTTTATCTTGGCTTGACCCGGTTCATCGCGCTTTATCTTGGCTTGACCCGGTTCATCTCGCTTTATCTTGGCTTGACCTGTTTCATCTCGCTTTATCTTGGCTTGACCTGGTTCATCTCGCTTTATCTTGGCTTGACCTGGTTCATCTTGCTTTATCTTGGCTTGACCTGGTTCATCTCGCTTTATCTTGGCTTGACCTGGTTCATCTCGCTTTATCTTGGCTTGACCTGGTTCATCTCGCTTTATCTTGGCTTGACCCGGTTCATCTTGCTTAATCTTGGCTTGGTTCAACTTGATTCGACTTCACTCATTTCGGTACTATCTTTTCCCCTTCCTTTTCATATTTTTAAATACTGTATATACAATTATCAAGATAGACATATTGAAACTTGACCTATAATGCATTGTATATCAACAAACAACTTTTAATTTTATTATTTTCGGTCTCGTGCATTATTTGGTTCTTTCCGGTGTTTATTCACATTGTCGGGGGGGGGGGGATCCCCTGATTATGAGTCGAGAACGAAGCCAACTTTATTCCTGTTTGCTTGGTTGACTGGTCATCAAGGTGATTGAACAGATGTATTATATATCCACCATAAGGCTGAGGTATATGAAGCCTTATAATACTGGGTGATGATGTTTTCAACAAGTAGGAGAGTATCACTCATGTTTATTTTTATGTTTATTTATACTGTTCCAGGGTATATATAGAAGGAAGTACACTGGGTTGTGAAAGTACATACGTCAGTGATTTAATGATACATTCTTGCAAAGCCACTAACCATAATATTTCAGCAAGTCTTTGAGCTAACACTGAATTTGCATTGAATTTTCAAGTACAAGGTGAAACAGTCAGTCTTGAATATAAAACAAATTTAGTGACAGTTATAAATAATGAACAATTTAGAGGATATTGATAGACTACTACTTCAAAATGTCAGATATAACATGAACAAGGAGCAATGGTTTCAAGCTCAACAAACAACGATGCAAAACAGAAAACAGGAGATGCTTTTCCACCCATTGGGTTATAAACCCAATGGGTCGAAACTACCATAACCATTTGAGCCGTAAATGCCAAAACGCTTCTACAATATAAGATCCAGCTTGATAAAATTATCAGGACAATTGGGGGGTGGGACCTTTGATAAGCCACTGTCTTCCTGTCCTCAATGAGGCCACAAGAGAGATGGTGGTCCTCGGGTAAATTCAAGTAAATTATATTAATGTAAAGTGCTGATAAGAAATTATATTAATTAAAGTTGTATTTGTGATCTTTGGATACAAGGTAACACTGCATGGGATATGATGCAGTGAATAATGTGTACATCAATCATTCAGCAGGTTATACACTGTTGGGTCTCTAAAATAGGTAAGCTACAGTATACAGCATAGGTCAACATGGTTTTTGAGCAGCAAGATACTAACAGGACTCTAAGTTATACAGTGAGGGAACTTTTTTATGTTACAGTACTTAAATTCAATGTGATGCACTGAGCGAAAGTATACAGGGTATTATCAGAACTTCTTTATCACTGATGTAGCTTATCAGTATGTCATTGTCTGCTGTTTACCAGTTATTAGTCAGTGACTGCTGGATAGCTTGTTACTCAGTCATTGTAGAATCTGGCAATCTGATAGTTGAGAAAGTGGCAATACTGTATTATTCATACTCGGGACTCTGCATATTAGTTTCATGTTTGATTTTATGTTGAGGTTTGTCCTATTTCTTTCAGTAAAGGAGAATGTGAAGGAAGTAACAATATTTATTGGTACCTTTCCAAAGCTTCTATAGTATGGCCAGTCCTTCCAGTGCATAAAATTTCTGCACCTGAATTTGCCTAAGAGTCAAACTCTGTAGTGGCCTTGATGGGGACAGGAAACTGGCAGCTAGTCAAAGGTTCCCCATTATTCCTGAGGATTCTTTCCTGCTGATTTTTGAACTGGAGAACTATTTTGGCATTTACAGCTTCAGCGGTTAGGCAATTCTATTGGTATATTTTCCTATGGGATGAAAAGTATCTCCTGTCTTTTTATATTGTTGATAAGCTTGAAGATGTTATCCCTTGTGAGCTTTGCATTGGACCTTTTAAAGAAATGGTTTGGATTAATATGTTCCTATTTGTTCAGTATAGTATTTTAAATGCCTCAATATGATCAACTTTGCTGTATTTTGTTTATAGTGTTATTTAGACCTGAGGCCTTAAATCTTTTCTGGTATAAGACTTAGTTATGGTATGATTTTTGTCACTTTGTACATAAATTTCATCGTCTCCATGCTTGGATACAGTAGGTGCACACCAGATATTTGTAAAACTGAATAACAACTTTCTTTTCCTTAAAGTCAAAGGTCATTTGATTATTCCAAAGATTTGGTTGGCTTTTATTCTCTTGAGGAAGTGTGTGTAGATCAAGTATTTTCATTGAGACAACTTGTAAAGAGGCATTTATATATTTAAGAATTACTGTACTTATAATTTTATTCTAGTTGTAATTATGGCTGAGCCAGTGGAGGATGATGTAAGCATTCTTGGAACTCAAGAAACAACAGAATATATTTCACCCAGCTCTGATAGCCAAGTCCCTAGCACCGAGTATCACACAACTGCTTCAGACTATCGAGTGCCTGAGTACCGCCCGGCTGGGGCACTCAGAGCACCAGTTGTTCCTCCTCAGCCAAGGCAAGAGAGAAAGCACTCAGTAGGGTAAGTTTTGAAAGTATATAATAGATATAACAATAGTATTGATTATATATGACTGATTTATGCACCCAAATTTGGGGCTAGATGCTATTACCTTACTGCTTGATAAAAATACTGTAAATTTATATGTTATAATGAAATTCATTGTTAACTTCAAATTCATTTGCCATATTAAATTTTGTTTGCCAAGGATCTTGTGCAATAAAAAATAGGCCTCGTCAGAAAAAGAGTCTGTAGGCAAGATATGAATTACACGTAACATCGAGATATTCACTTCAAATGTTAGCTGTTAGTGATTATTTAGACTATCATCACCACCGCTCATATTGGGAGAGAAGCCTGGTAATATTTAAGGCAGTGACTTGGTTAGTATGTCGATGAGAGGGAGAGGGGGGGAGGTACATTTTATTGTTTTCCATTTGTTAGTTTGAGCTATTTCATGGTCAATCATAATTTCACATTTCCATAATTATTTCTGTGCATTTACCTTTCACTCCAGTTGACTTGAGCTGCCACCTGGTGGCAGTAGGGAGATTTGGGGTAGGTGTAGTTGCCAAGTATCAGTTGAGTTGTTTGGAATTTTCATTCTTTTCTCATAGAGATGTTGATGATTAGTTTAGGTATTCAACTTTCTGAGCAGTTTACTTAGATTATGGGTTCATCTTTCATCTGTATGTGCTTCCTTTGCATCTTTGAGTGTGCCAAATATCAGTCCTGGTTTCTGGTAGGATGAGAAAGTCTCAGGGGAATGTTTTAGTATCTTCAACTCTTTGTTTTTACCTCTATTTTATATTAAAAGTTATTCTCTGAATCTTTTTGATTTCAGGCGGAAGGTGAAGAAATTTGGCCTGATAATGTTACATGGTCCTTCTTTGTCAACATTGAAAGGATTAGGTGCCACTCAATTTTTATAACTATTTATCTAGCTATTTGATGTTAATTTTCATTGTATAAACTATATGTAACTTTAGACATGTGTTACCTTGCAGTGGATCAGACCGAGGCACCCCATATTCATCCAGCAGTCCTGTAGCCAGCCCACGGACTCCAGAGAGAGGTTCTAACTATAACATAGACGCTTCAGGCTCCACTTACGCTCTACAGGTAAAATTGATGCAAAGTTTCTCAGCATATATTTATTCCATATAGTGTTAGTACATGTATAATAATAATAATAATAGGTGCTTAGTTTTTTACATGCTGTGAATTTCCCATATTTTTCATCCTTTTGGGCTGTTTATGCATTCCTGCTTATGTTAAGCTTTTTTGTTGCCATTATTTACCATTAAGGCATTTGCTATTTGCTTAACTTTGTTTGAGCTTGAGTTCCCTTAAAACATTGCTGAAATTTAAAGAAGGATAGATGAAAGTCTAGAGTTAGTAATGTATACTGAAACTCTTAATAAATGTCAAACTGAAGAGCTCTTTGATGACTCATTGGAATGTAAGAATTAAAAAATTCTGATCAAGTTTATGAGTAATATGTGAGTTTAGCATGTAAGAGGAATGATACAAGACTTCATATTAGAGATGAATTTTGTATGAAAACATTGGAATAAATGTAATAAAGTTTTGAACAAATTAGCTTGATTAGTAAATGAAGAAAGGTGGCATTGAGTTAGGTTGTGATGTATAATGTTTTACGAGCAACACGCAATTAGTGCCTATGTAATAAAGTAGTATCCAGGAAATTTGTCACAGATCAGTGCTCAGGGCTGTGAGAGATGGTATGGGTTCCCATTGTTGTGCACAGGGAGCAAACATCTCGCTATTTCTCAGACTGCAACCTACAACAATAGACTAACTTCCAGGTACCTATTTGCTGCTTGGTTAACCGAGGCATCAGGTGTAAAGAAACATGATAAAACATCTAGCCTTGACTGGGACTTGAGCCCAGGACAAATCAATTGTGAGCCTACTGCACTAATCACTGTGCTGTGAGGGATTAAGTGATGTAAGGATTGAAGGAAGAGATTTCAGTAAGAGAGTAGATCAATTTTAAAAGATTGTGCGAGTACATGTACATCACTTAAATGATGTGTAAATGTGAGTAAATGCAAGAATTTGCATGGTTTGCTTTGCTGTCTGTGTAACATAGAGCATTTAAAATAAATACAAAAAGAACTGTAATACAATACTGTACTTATGAATGTTTTTGTTTTTGCCGAGTTCACTCGCTTAACTGGATGTGCATGATATTGCTGTATCTAACCACGACGTGCTCATTCCACCTTGCTTCAGGTTGCTCTTAGAAACATGAAGGAGCGATACCACAAACTACAGAAGAAAATGGCACTCATAGAAGATGATAACCAGAGACTTATTAGTGGAAAGTCTGAGCTTTTTGGAGAAATTGGAAAACTGCAGGTACAGTATTTACCTTCTCTTAATGAATCATATAATTATTTTGCCTGAAAAGCTATCCTGGTGTCTTTATAGTCTACACAGGGTCATAATTATGTGGCTAAAAATTAGTAACCCAATTCACACACACACATGAAAAGAAAGAAAGAAAAGTGACGACATTTTGTCCCATCCTGGACATAAACATTGTTGTTTTCCTTTCCTTTCATGTGTGTAGGTTGGGTTACTTTTTTTTAGTCTCTTTAGGAAACATCATCCTTCCAATACATGTCCGTCAGTTTCTGTGTTCTAGCACGGTTTTCGCACAAACTATACTTTGCTGTTCTGATCGCAAAGCATCCTTGGAATAATCCATTCATATTGTTAACTCATTCAGTGTTGAATGGTTATAATCATAACTGGCCTATATTGAGCAGACTCTTGGTAAAAAAATAATTTAAATGTATTAAAATCACTCTTAGCTTGATGTTTGTTGTGTTTGTGGATTAGTGGTGTTTTATTGGTTTGATGTGTTTGTCTCTCCTCTAATTTGATATACTTCTGGATTACAATACCTCTAGTACGCAGTACAATTTGTTTTCAGTATCAGTTGCCTATCATTGGCTTTATAATATCAATACAATACAGTACCTTTGGTTTACAATATCATTGGCTTATATAGCAACATGTTTAGAATACTGCAAACAGGAAATATTACTGGTTATATCCACTGGCTTGCAATATCAGTGGTTTACAACTGACTTAAAAAGCCTTTGACTTCAATTACCTTATCACTGACTTAAAATAATTAGTCTACATCTGCATCTACAGTTTCAGTTTACACTGTACATAGATTAGTTTAGATTAGTTATTAGTGTACGCAAATCTGTGTGATAAATTCCAGTTCGGGTCAATATTTATCTTTCTAAAGTGGTCATAATTTTATTATCATATAATCTTATACTGTTGAGTTAAAAGCGAACTGTAGAAAAGCATGGCCACAATCTGAAATGCAGACAAAATTGGTTATAACAGTGAATGGTGGAGTGTGAGGTAGTGTAAATGTAATGAGGATATTAGTATACAGGCCACTCCACCACTGGCCTGTGGTAAGGCCACTCAAGTGGCCACTGGAGGCCAGTGGCCACTGGATGAGTGGTAAGTGGGAGTGGGAGTGGGAGTGGGAGTGGCCTTACCACTGGAGTGGTAAGGCCACTCCAGACCAGGCCGACACTAGAGCGCAACTCCATAGTCTCCTGAGACTGATGGATGCCTACTACTACTATTAGTACGGTAGTGGAGTTGTAATGTAATTATGAAACAATGACGAAATGAAAGGTGGAGTTGTGAGGTGGTGCAGACACAGTGGTGAATAGAATGCCTCTCTCTCACTTTTGTGCATAGTACTGTGTTTTAAGTAAATGTTGTACTTCCTCATCTGTTTATTTGGTATTATATGTTTTTTCCATTATATTTACAGGAAAACAGTATTAAACTTAGAGAGAAAAACTTGCAGCTGAACCAGGAGATACATACAAAGCATCAAGAATGTTGTTCTCTCAAGGAGAAGTTTTCTTCACTATCAACAGAGAATATGAATCTCACAAGGCAGTTAGCCAAAACTGCACAAGAAAACAGAAGACTCACGAAGCAGGTATATTTTCTTGAGTTTGATTTGCATATTTAAGATTAAATTTACAATTACTGTACCACTGTTTTTGTACTTTTTACTCATTTACAAAATGTAAGTTTTTAAGAATACATTATTTTGTACTTATAAATTTTAACACAATATTTTTGAGATACCGAAGATATGGAATGTAATTGATGAATGCCTGATTATATAATGCTTGGTTAATATAAGCTGGGTTTAAATTCATAAATACTGTACAGTAATGGATAATTTTTTTGCTGCATGGTAAATAATTAATGTTTAATCTTTTACACTTTAAATGACAAGTACTGTAGTTTCTGACACAAATGTTTGTTAAAAGTGAAAGTAATAATTTGTTCAAGATTCTTATATTCTCTCAAGATATGTTATGTTTTAAGAAATATTCCTTACTGTATGTTAATCAGGTCAATCACCTAAACGATGAGAACAAAAGATTGAGAGAAAAGCTGAGCCTTATAACCACACAAGTCAAAGGTCTGCCGGCAGGAGTGGGTTTGACAGTGTCAGCAGCACAGGTTTTGACGCCTCCAAGGACCAAGATTGTTCCTCTCTCGGGTTAGTTGTTAATAGCAGGATTTTTTTTTATATCAATATGACAGACAGGACCATAATTCCATAGAAGACAAACCCTACAGGTACGTCGGCAGTCAGGAATAGAGGTGACATGGTCAGGAGGTCAAGAAGGATAAGAGGACTTGATCCTGGATAGCAATCATATTAGTTGTTGAGATGTCTCGTCTTAACCATATATTCAGACCTTGATAAAGCACTCAGGCGAGTGCAAAAGACTGTGTAAATCTTTACATAAGTGTGGGTTTCTATCCTTCGTTTACAATTTTGAATTCTGACCCTAATGAAAATCTGGTTTTCATCTTTGTATACTTTCAACTTGTGTGTGTTGAAATAATATTTGAATTATGACACTTTGGTAATTCCTGAGGCAAGATCCATCCTGGTTCCAAAGGAGTGGATCATGACAGTGAGGAGAAGATTAACAGTCTGTGCCTATGCAATAAAGTTTTTTTTCTGGAGAATGCTCAATCCTAGCTAGAGTGACAACAGAAAAGTTACTAAAAAACAATTAAAGCCTTTCCCATCCCTTATTTGCATAACAAATATTATCAAGTTGATCTCTCACAAAATAAACGTTTTCAAACTTGTCCTGTCATAAATCACTCTGTGGAACCAGGATGGATCTTGCCATAAGGAACATCTGCATATCCTTGGCAGAAAGGAGAATTTCATTTTCAATTATGGCCTTATTTTTCTCATGGCATTTATATATTTATTTTCAGAGGAGCTTGATAGCTTTGATGACCCTCCATCTAGATTTATAGCATCATACAAAGATGCTCTAGATGAATATGAGCAGGTATGATTTTCTTCACTACAATGTTTAAGAATTCTGCTAGCATTTACTGTGTGTGTGTGTGTGTGTGTGTATTATTTTTATATTATATATTATATATTTTTATATATATATTTTGCAAGATTTATATATATATTTTGCAAGATTCAATGCACATTAATAGGTTTCCAAATCTAAAATAATATTTGAGAAGTGTAAAATGTATTTTTATAATACTGATATATTGTAGCATAAAGTCAAATTTGTTAATTTATGAACGAATCCACAAGGGCCGTGACGAGGATTCGAACCTGCGTCCGGGAGCATCCCAGACACTGCCTTAATCGACTGAGCTACGACATGGTTAAAATATTGTTCATTTGATGCATCACGTTAGTGTGATCTCTGTGTGTGTTGTTAATTTATCCCCCTTAAGAATTTAATTGAATTTGATGAGTTATTCCATGTGTATGCAGATAAGCAGTAATGAGCTGGGTGATCTGGACTCACCATGGGGTGTCTCGGAGGATGAAGACGAACAACTGGTGATGTCACTACAGTCTGCCACACGACGCATGAAAGATTTGCTCTCTAATCTACAAGAACAAAATCACAGTCTGGTGCTGCTCTCTCCTATCTTGAATTCTCTTCCTTCTTTGTGTGGTTCTCAAACAGGTAAATGCATGTATTAAATTAAATTTGTTGTCACCTAACTTTTTTTGCTGTATAGATAATATCTTCACATATGCTTTAAGGCAAAATACAAAAAAAAAATTGTCATTTATCTTAATTCTTTCATAATACTGTATACAAACTGTAAACAATTTAGAGTTTTTCTTTAGAGGCTATTGGAATAATTGTTTTTTAAAATTAGTTGAATTACCAAATGCTTTGAAGGATAATGAGTATTGCATTTCCTAGGAATGCAGTGTAATATATTGGCTAAGACCTTACAGCTATAACATTCCACATGGCTGCACTTAATTTATAGTTATTTTATATTATTTATATGTTCATCTGACTTTTTCTTATCTTTCCCCCTAATTTCCTCACAATCCTGATTCATTTTCTCTTCATCTTATTTGTTTATTGATTTCTTTTTTTTCTGTTTGTTCAGTCTTTCAAAATTTGACTTAGTCTACTAAATATTATCTGCTTACCACATTACCTCCTTTTCTCAATGCACATTGAAATTATGAAAGTGAAGGTTATAAATGGAAGTTACATAAAAGCATTCATGGTTTTATGAAGCCTGTGGTTGCCTAAGACTAAGTTTCTAAGACTAAGACTGTGGTTTCTAAGACTAAGGGGCAATGAACAAAAAATATACTTGGTTTATGTATATGTAGGCGTACACCTGGCTTCTGTGGTGTCACCTTCATTGTTCCCTATTTACATGGATGGGGTCTTAGGGAAGTCGGACTACGAAGGTGAGAAAAATGTAAGCCTAGTGTATAGGCCTAATATGTGTAATTGATGTAAGTTAATTTTGATGTATTCAGTTGATACATTTCTGTTAGCAGAGAGTGATATTTATGTAGACTGCTTAAAAGTGGTTTTCCATGTGTGTGAGAAGACTTAAAAGGGCAGGAGGGAACTATCAGGGAAAAGTACTAAGCACTAACAACTATATAGCACTTGGAAGGGGTCAGGATAAGGATTTGAGATGGGACGGGGTAGGAATGGTGTCCAACCACTTGGACGGTCCGGGATTGAACGCCGACCTGCATGAAGTGAGATTGTCGCTCTACCGTCCAGCCCAAGTGGTTGGGTGTTAAAAGGGAATGTGGAGAAAAGTACAGTAAGGTTATGGTGGTGGAGAGAAGGAAATTATGTCAGTTAAATAAATGTAGGGTGAAGAGCTGGAAGTAGGTGATCAATTTAAATACATGGGATGTTCAGTTGATTAAAAGAGGATTTTTTGAAAAAAAACAAAAAAAAAATTGAGAATAAGGCAAGTCATGGAAGGATAGTAGTGGGTGTACTGAAAGCCCCAATTAGAACATATTACGATTGGAATGCAGTTAGCCAGAAGGCTGTATGAAGGAGTACTTACGTTGATTTGTATGTACAGTACTGTATATAAATGCAAGTTGACAGTATGGTATGTGTGTGAAAAATTAATTATTAGAGCAGTAGAAATGGAGAGTTTAGCTGTGACAGTAGAGGTCTTGAAGCTGACTGCAGGTAAATTACAAGTAATGGCAGGTGTTAAAAGAACTGAATAAGTAATGAAAATATCATGGAGAAATATAGCACAACAGTTAATAAACTGAAAGATTGAAGAGAGAGAGTTTAAAGCAAGCTGTACAAATGGATGATGGTAAGTTGGTGAAGAGAGTGTATTCAAGTTTGAATGAATGAAAATGAATGAATAGTAGGTTTTATATGAGAAACTTTGTCCTACTGTTTTTTCAGAATGCTAACTACTTGCACATTTTAACATTTATGTATGATTTAGCTTCTCAGTTTGATACCAACTCCGAGTATAGTCATCAAATCATGCCAAAAGATGGAACTCTTAATCAGCGAGACCGTGACTTGTCTACCCTGACAATCACTCCTTCCACTCAAAGCCAGTTTGAGGAGGGAACAAAAGATGAAACAGCAGATGATGATGGAATGTGCCAAAGCCGACTAGCAACATGTGGATCAGTTCTTAATACCAATTTTACATCTGCCGGAATGAATACGTAAGTACTGGTATAGAATTTCAGTCACGCTGTCAATTACTTTCTTTAATCACTTTGAAGCTCTTAGGTTTTTTCTTTGCATATTATGAAATGCTGATAAAATAATTTTACATGTCTGTGTTGTGATAAATTTAGTTGTATAGTTTGGTTTGGTTTATTGAAAAAAGTGTATCATTATATAATATTTCATGTTACTTTAATGGTAGATGACCAGTTTAGAATCTGATGAATCCATAGTCTCAACCTTCATTACATTTCCCAGTTTATTATATCCATATTAATTAAAGTTTTCTTTAAAGTCCGCTGATGGATGACAGCAACGGTGATAATAATGTTCACATGGATGCAAATAATACTGTAGAGGATCGACCAAACAGTCCGTTTGATTGGAGACAAGTTCAGGTAATGATCTCTTAACATAATGGGGATGTTTGTTTCTCATACCAATTATAGACAACATATCTAGAAATATAAATAATAACAATTATTTAAAATTAAACTTAAGTTTGCTTTTGTGTTCTTTTTTTACTATTTGCTTCATAAACTATATGAAACTTGTTTTCTTGTATTTAAATTTTTACTTTTGGTAAATTTGCTGGTCACCAGACACTGCAGAAAGTTATATTCTTGGACTGAAAAATAGTTATATTAGATTTACTGTATTGCAAACCTTCTCAAGTGAATCAAGAGAAGAGACATTAATTTACAGTCTATAATTACACTAGAATGAGCACTGTATTTAACATCAAGTAACCAGACATCCTTGGTGCCGATCTCCAGATGGCAAGGCATATTACCCATTTGTAGAGGAATTTTGCCACTATAATTTATATTATGATCTGTATTATATTTCTCTTCATTTTCATTCTATTAGGCAACACTTAGATTCACATATCTGGTTAACAAGGGTTATTCTAGTGGGTATCTGGAGAATAGTGTTTGAGAGTGTGTGGAGGTAAAGGCCAGGTATTCCCTTGTTTGCTGGCTCTTTCCATAGAAATCAATGACTGTTAAAGTCTGATATTAATATGCAAGGTAGCATATTGCGATTGGAATGTGTTGGAACCATTTTCACTTGATTTAGAGATGCAGTTTCTACACACCAGAAACAAATACCTAATTTGATATTCCAAGAGTGCGACTTAACCAAACTAGAAATGCTCTGCAAATTAAGGGACCCAGAATGTGGAATGACCTTCCCAATTATGTCAAAGACTGTGTACCTCTCTCAATCAGTTTAAGAGAAAATCCAAGTACTACCTAACAAACCCCATGTAACCCATCTTACCTCCTAAATGTCAACCTATGTCTTGCTTTTTTCAAACAATATTATTTATTGACCAACTTGTTTAACTGCTGTTATCCGTCATGTATAAGTTTTAGTCTTAAGTGTTTTTCCCACACCATGCCCAAAATGCTGAGTGAATTAGTGGCTTTATGCATAGTATGTACTAGCTATATCTAGAAATCCAACATTATGTTTGTAGCTCATTTTGAATATGTGTTCTTTTACCTGAATAAACATTATCTTATCAGTGTAGTACTGTAATTGTTTTTTTGTATTAAAATTCCAGAAACATGATTGACTACTTTAAAGTCTCTCAAACCCTGTTTAAATCCATAATGCTCCTTTCTAGATATCTTATCTTTGTGCCATTACTGTTCGAGTATCTTACAGCTGCCCAAAAACAAAACAGGACTAATCAAATATAATCTCTTAAATTTGCCCATAAAAAATTTAAACTTTCTGATGATTTTTACAAAATTTTTACTGAACCATGGAAGTATTTATATTATAATATTCATTTTAACAGGTTTCTATAAGATACCTTTCACATTTCAATATGTTTTTGAACTATACTAGTATTTACTATATTTTATTCGATAATAATGTCTGGAGATTGGCAACTTTACCCTTAGTGTCTTATGAGCAGACGTGGAATCTTCCCTTTAATTCTTGTGATGGATGATTGTTATGGTAACCATTCACAGCAAAGCTATAAGAATCTGAATATATTCTCTGGAGGAATCTCTCAGATAATTATAGATAATATGACAACATCCATTCTTGATTTGTCTTGTACATTAATCCTTGGGACATAAAAAGTATCACAAGTGTACAAACTGCAGGACTACTTTGTGAACCTAAAGACATGTCAGATCAAAATGAAATATGTTTGCGTAGAAATTGAGCATAAAATGGTCAACAGTTTTGAGAATCGGAGATGGTAGTTAAGCAAAGGAAACTTGGCATGGAACGAAATGACAAATAAGTGATTTCTTAGGGTAAAGGTTGTAGCTTTACTTAAGTATATGATAGTTATGATTTTTAATTTTTCTTGTTTCACTCCAAGGTGAGTGATGATGAAGGGCGTGAGAACGATGTGACAAGACCTTACACACGGACAGTGAGTACGTCACCGGACCCAGCTCTCGAAGATGAAGAAGACCGCATATGTCCTATGTGTAATGCTGTATTTCCTCATATTATTCCTCAGGAATCATTTGAATCTCATGTTGTCAGTCATTTTGAAGTTGAGAATGGCTTTGAAGTTATTGCTTAAGCATTTTATTATGATGATGAGGTTACAGTAATTTCATGTTTTGTGATAGTGATAATGAACTTTTTTGGTTTTAACTACAGAGTATGTTATTAGTGAAAAGTACCTCTTGTATTATTAGAGAACTGTGATTCTTGAAATACTCTTGAATTAAATACTTAATAGTGATGATATTTAAATCCCGTATAATAATAATTCTGCATTTATGTACAATACAAATACATTTAAGTAAATACAGTATTATTTATGGAGGAGTCTTGTAAATTTCAAGTGACTCTGAGCAAAGCAAGAAGAGAAATTTGAAAACAAATATGTTGAATATGATATTAGAAACTTACATGGCTTTGTTTTTTATATGTAAAATGAAAGGCATCTTAATTTTTATCAATGCTGGAATCAGACGCTGACTGTATGCATTTTAACCACAGTATTTGGGAAAGAAATACTCTTTAAACCTTTTGTGATAATATTTTGTATGATTTATAGTAAGTATAGAATTATTTAAAGTATAAAATAGTTTTAACATATCATCATTCTGACATCAATGCAAGAACAAGGTGTTGTATGTAGTGAAAGGTTCTTTGCTGATCTAGTGCCTCAGTTTCTTCCCAAGCCAGATCCTTATGACTCGCCATGTATACCTGGTTGATACCTGGTTGATGGGGTTCTGGGAGTTCTTCTACTCCCCAAGCCCGGCCCAAAGCCAGGCTTGACTTGTGAGAGTTTGGTCCACTAGGCTGTTGCTTGGAGCGGCCCACAGATCCACATACCCACCACAGCCTGGTTGGTCCGGCACTCCTTGGAGGAATAAATCTAGTTTCCTCTTGAAGATGTCCACGGTTGTTCCGGCAATGTATGCAATATAAATGCCATAATCTAGTTGACCTGTCGCCCCCACTGTGGCAACGTTCATTGTACATGGTCTTGTCAAGTAGCTAGGATGGGGAGACAAGTGAAGAGCCCATCTTATTCTATCATTGAATGACTGCTCACTATCATACAAAAGAACAGAATTATACACTTAACAACTCTTGGAAACAATTATTGGAGTTACAAGGAAAAACATTTATGGTGCTGTTAAATTCTATCTTGTAACTAACTGCTACACCAGTTGTCACTAAATGGCAACATGGACATAACAATCAAGGAAGCTGACAGGCATCACTTGAAGCCATGCAAGCATGCTTGGGAAAGCAGTAACCACTAAGAGAAGGAATGGGAGTAACAGAAGGGATTTGCTAAGGGAAGAGTATTTGATCATATTTCTGAGCTATGTAACCATTTGGTTGCTCACCCAGTCTACCTTACAATATCAGACCATTACTTTAAAATTAAAAACAGTTAACAGAAAGCTTTCCCGAGCTGAAGAACAAAGCCAGTGCACATAGCTCCCTAACAGTTAACACGACTCGTTGACCCTCGGTTCATGTTCAGTGAGAGAGACTGAACAGACTTGAGCAATGATCTTTGTGGAGCTTCAGAGAAAAATCTATAACAATTTATTGATTTATGTATATTGTAACTTAAGTTTTTTTTTTTACTGAATATTTGTACATTTTGTAATAATATATATATATATAAATAATAAAATACAAATCTGGTAGTGATTGACATTTCACTAATTAATCAATATTTAATGTAATAAATTTAGCTGCATAAATTCTAGTTAATTTCTGTAATACTTCAGGGTTAGAGTTAGCAGCATTTGCTAACCTGCCGGGTGCATTCACCTAGTTGTACTCGCCTAGTTGTGCTTGGGGGGGTTGAGCTTTAGCTCTTTGGTCCCGCCACTCAACTGTCAATCAACAGGTGTACAGGTTCCTGAGCCTATTGGGCTCTATCATGGGTGTGTGTTGAGGCCTTAGTACATTTTTGCAAGTGCAGCATGTACCTACATTGACATACATGCCCATTCACATGCAAATGTATACTATACATATATGTATGTTGAGTATGTATGCAGTGCTATATGTGCTGTATCATCTTGCCGTACTGTGATTTGCAAATATTCCGTCCACAGGTGTGGAAAATCAAGAGGTTTTTAACATTTAAACCAAGCCTGTCATTATGCCTTGTTAAAGGAATATGACCAATTATATATACCTATGTATATATATTTTTGTTATCCAGTGCAATTGGAAAGATAATACATACACTCCCATAAAAAATGTACATGTATTTCTTCACCTGATTCCTCTGATCACCTAGCAGTAAATAGATCCCCAGGAATTTGGCAACTGCAGTGGATTGCAGCCTAGGGGGGGACCTTACACCTTATGTCACTGTTCACCTAGCAGTAAATAGTTACCACAGGAGTTTGGCAATAGTTGTGAGTTGCAGCCTTGGGATGGTCCTTAGTTGACCTAGGGAGACTACGATAAATCTAGCAGTCTTCATATTTCAGACTAGGAAATCATCCTGGATTCATCCATTCCAGTTGCAGTAATTTTCTAGTTCCGCTCAAAGGTGTGTAAATAACTTTAAACTCTGAGCTTTTAGTATTGTATATCTAGTGCTCATTCCAAAGAATATTCACTACTTAGTTTGTAACAGATGATGTTTATCAAATTTATTATTATGTTTTAAATGTAGTATTATCTTTTATTTAAATGTGTTGGATAAAAGACCTTCACTTTAAACTGATTTTTAATAATAAATTATCTGCAACAATTTCCGGTGAAATATAAATAATGAATTGTACATTGTTTAACCTAAATGCCAGATATGTTGATGATCAATTTCTGTTTCTATTCCATATCTTATTGTCATTCTTTTTGTATTGAAACTAATCTATTAATGTAATAATTATGCACTGCAAGATATTTCCTGCAAACTTTTCAAAGATTTGGGGCATGTAAATTCAGACATGCTGAATTTGTTAATTAAACCCACGTTCAGAGTGTTATCATAGAAGTTCACTCATACGCAAGTTAGAGTGCGAGATTCTCACAACCAAGGTGATACTTTGTCGCACGATGCCCAGATATCACACACACTGTATTGTATACACTTTTTAGATTTCTTTCTTGCATTATGGCAACTCCCATGTGTTCTGCACTTAACATCTTATTATATATGTAGGTGTAAAGTGGCAGATTTGTTCCCATTTTTTTTGTTCTTGTTTGCTCCCCTTGGTGCAAGATTAGTCAGGAACTCATACAGTATATGCAATGTATGTATATAAATTCCTTAACAGTGTATGCATAGTATGTACAGTATATGCAAGATACATATGTATGGTACAAGTATGTAACAGAATAAGATTTTTTTTTTGTACAGGACTGCTCTCTGTTTCACAGCATGTGATGCATAGTATACATATATTTTCACACATGTATGCCATTATATGTATAGTACAAACAAACATTAAACATACCTTACATATATATAATACATTGTCACAAACTAACATAATAGTGCTTAACAGGCTTCACTGACAACGTATAATGAGTCATTGTCACCAGTTAAACAGGAGAGTGATTGAGTGAAATTGACAGGTTGGTAGTTTTTCTGCAGAAGCTTTTAAGTATGCAATCAAGTGTGACAAAAAAAAACACAATATAATGTTGAATTAGTTTAAATATCAAAGTTATTAAAAATTATCACATTATTGTGAGTTTATAAAAAAAATTGCATTGGTAATGTTTGGAAGTTAAACTGATAAGTGTATAATTGAATATAGTAGGAACCTAAGTTCAATGGGCTTCATTAATTCCCATCTAGAGTGTGTATGTGTGTGTAATTATCTAAGTGTAGTTACAGGATGTGAGCTATGCTCGTGGTGTCCCATCTTCCCAATACTCTGTCATATTACACTTTTGACCACCACCACCTCACTTAGCTTGTTCTGTCTACCACTCTGTTTGCAAAAGAAAAACTTTTTAATAATCTTTCGACACCTCTGTTTCCTTGAATCAGTGTCTCTTGTTCGTGAAGGTGTTGGTTTCAGTAATTCCTCTTTGTCATTTTGGTCTATTCCTGTTAGTATTTTGTAAGTGGAGATCATATCACCTCTTTTTCTTCTTTCTTCTAGTTTTGGCATGTTTAATGCCTCTAGTCTCTCCTTATAACTCTGTTTTTCAGTTCAGGAAGCCATATTTTAGCATGCCATTGCACCTTTTCCATTTTATTTATGTACTTATTGAGATTTGGGGACTGCACAACTGCTGCATATTCCAGTTTTGGTCTCTCAAAAGTCATGAACAGTTTCTTTAGTATTTCACCATCCAAATATAATTAAAAGCAAGTCTGAAGTTTGAAAGCGATGCATGTGCTCCTCTCACAATTTTCTTTGTGTTCCTCTGGTGACAGCGTACTATCCAAAACCACCCCTAGGTCTTGTTCTTTATTAGAATTTTGTAATTCCTTTCCATATAATATGTAAGTTGTGTGTGGTCTATTTTCTCTGATTCCACATTCCATAACATGGCATTTATTCACATTGAATTCCATTTGCAACTTGATGCTCCAAGCGCTTATTTTATCTAGATTAATTTGAAGGGCATTACAATCCTCTGCGTCTCCTATCTTCTCCAGTATCTTATCATCATCCACAAACATGTTCGTATAATTCTATATTCCTTCTAATAGATAATTTATGTAGATGATGAACATTACTTGTGGGTGTGTGTGCAATGTGTACTCACCTAGCCGAGTACAACCCTGTGTGTGAAGGTTGAGCTACGTCTCTTTGATCCCATCTCTCAACTGTCAATCTACTGGTGTACATGTTCCTTAGCTTATTGAGCTCTATCATATTTATCTGACTTTACCTGAGGGCCACTAATACTAGTGGTCACGATGAGGACAGGAAGCCAGCGGCTTGTCAAAGGTCCCCCCCATTTACCCTGATGATCTTTTCTGCCTCCACCACATCATTTCCTAATGCATTCCATTTATTAACTACTATAACACTGAAAAAGTTCTTTCCAATTTCTTTGTGGCTAATTTTTGTACTCAGTTTTCACCCGTATTCCCAAGAGAGCGAGTGAGTGAGTGTGTGTGTGTGTGTAATTTTATGCTAAAAGATTTAGCAGTTATGTAGAGCAGACTTTTTAAAATAGTTTATGTTAAGCTTCCACTAACAATGTTTAGAACTGTATAAATAATGAAGTTACATTGCAAGCAACTTACATGTACAGTAGAAAATAATGCTTTTCTGTTAAAGACTAGACCCTCAACAAGAGCAATTATTCACCCATGGTACGTATGGGACAAAATGGGGTGTTTTGCAAGTCATCACAATCATTGGGTTGTGTTGTCACAAA
Organism: Procambarus clarkii; assembly: GCF_040958095.1. Taxonomy (NCBI): domain Eukaryota; kingdom Metazoa; phylum Arthropoda; class Malacostraca; order Decapoda; family Cambaridae; genus Procambarus; species Procambarus clarkii. Next base: position 6,762,773 of record NC_091232.1, read on the forward strand.
GACAGATAAAAGGGCTGTAGGAGAGCATATATCTCTTGTTTGATGAGATACTGTGCACCAGCTGGTGAGGATGTAATTCACAGTTGATCATTAAAAACCATGAGAATATAAGAACAAAAGAAGAAAAAAAATCTGTTGGTCCATGCAAGACCATTTCTATTTATTTCCAGTCACTCCCAATCGTGTTCTTATTCAACTTATGCTTGAAACTTTTCATAGAGTTTGCTTCTATAATGTAATCTTGTAAATTGTTATACTGATCTACAATACTATTTTACAACCAATGTTTATACTGGTGTATTTTCTAAATCTAAATTTTTCCAGTTTGAATCCATTGTTACATGGATTCAAACATAAGTTGGTTGTCATGAGGGATTTGAGCTGTAAATTACATAATTTAATATATTATGTCTATGAAAGGTTAGGTTGATATTTTTATAAGTTTCTTGCTTTATTGGTTTAGCATATTTAACTCTGTTATAAACTTCAGATGGGCATCACTGATGTTGAAAAATGTGAAAGCTTATTAGTTTTCACTGGCCCAACTCTTTCTTCTAATTTTAACTACAGTATTCTAAACAGATCCTTAAAAATACAATTTGCACAACATTAAAGGGAGATGTTCATATCTACTTACTTCCCATGCTCTATGGGTAAATTTACTGAGTGAAATCATACTTTCACCTCGTCTTATTATGAATGATTGCCAGGAAAACTCACCTCTGCATAGTTTTCAATCTCATTTCTGTTTTAAAAATACAGTAGTTCCATGACTCGTCCAAGAGGGCGAGCTAAACATTAAATTTAAAATTGAAACCAACCATAGAATTTTATTTTATATATCTGTATGTCAGTGGCTTCCCATAACTCTAATGGCTTTTAATATTGTTCCCATTGATGGTGATCTTTATAAATGCATTCAGAGCACTTATCATATTCTGTATCTGAAAATATTGAACAAAATCTCGATTTCATTGCCTCGTATGATGAAAGTACACTAAGTAAACACAACCATACAGTCTTTACCCTCATCCTCTCTTTTCCCTTGGAGAACAAAGACTTAAGACTTTTGTTTTACACGACGAAGTTGTTTGTACTACTGTATAATGTGTAATTAGTTATACAATTCAAAAAATGCAAAATCATTATTGTACATTTATTGCTAAATAAACCTTTTCTTTAACTGTCTCTGTTTTTTATACAAAAAATGTTTTTGTTAAGGAATGCATCCTATTTTCCCATAATCTTAATAAATACTATAATGTGCTGGCAATAGCCAACCAATTTAACACTATTTCTTAAGAATACATTCACTCATAAACTAGGGATTCTCGTGTACAATACATATCGTGTTCTGTGACTGACCACCACCTGATATGGCAGCTTGCCTAAAATAAGAGGTCCAACACAGACTCAAGGGTGGAAGGAATCCTGCACTTAACAGGTTGAAAGACGACCAAGTCTCAGCTGCATCTGGGTACAGTTAAGTGACAGGATGAACAACCCAGCTGGTTTTCTTCCTATTAGGGGAGTTGTTGTATATGCTGCAGTAGGAAGTGTATTATGTAGGTAATATACTTGCCCCATATTTTCATTAGCGTATGTGAAGATAATGAGTTTGGCCTGTTAATTCTACATAACCTATCTCCAAGTTATCACATTCCTAAAAGTCCTACAATGATTCTTGGTCCACTAATTACAATTTCCAAGTGTACAACTAATTAAAGTTAATATCTCTTCCCAACCCGCTAGATGATGGTCAGTTTGACTAGGTGAGATGGAAGCTTGCAATACCGTACAGTATAAGCTTCGACAGCACATCATTTCAGTCATTAAAACTCAAATGGTTGAGAGATACCACACATGAGATGACGAGATGAGGAACTTCCTAATGGGAATACCATGGGAAAGAGAACACCTACAAAATTCTCAGAGGAATTGACAGGGTGGACAAAGACAAACTATTTAGCATGGGTGTAACACGAACAAGGGAAGACAGGTTAAAATGTAGTACCCAACTGAGCCACAGAGACATTAGAAATTTTTTTTTTAGTGTCCGAGTAGTTAACAAATGGAATGCATTAGGCAGTGATGTGGTGGGGCAGATTCTATACACAGTTTCAAATGTAGATTTGATAGAGCCCAATAGGCTCAAGCATCTTTACACCAGTTGATTGACAGTCAAGAGGCAGGATCAAAGAGCCAAAGCTCAACCCCTGCAAGCACAACTAAGTGAGTACACATCTAAAACATTCACCAACAACAATGTAACACTCGACAAGTCCAGTTCAACCTTCGCAAGATTCGTCAGCCAGGACACAGAGCAGACAACCAGATTTCGGAGCCTCCGCACTCTCGTCCCGCACTCGAGCTTCTCGACGCCACCTGTTTTCAGAGTGCCACGCTCTATGCACTCACCCTGCATCCGAGCTCACTATCCCCAGCCTCACTCAGCTCTCTGCCCTGCTACAGGTTTTGTCTTAACTACTACAACACTTCACTACATTACCAACTAACCGATGGCTGTAACCAAGACTATACAGTACTAATAAATAGTATAAGAAATCACTAAACTCTTTGTTCCTAATCACCAAAACACATACACATACAGTAAACTAACGTTATACTGATGTGATGGTACGTTCCCTCACAGGATGAGTGGCGCTGCCGAATAAAATGACCCTCTGGGATTAAAATTAGAAACAAATAGCCAAGTGTGGGGTTTCTAACTTTACCTGGCTAGAAGGAGGCAGGACTCCATAAAACCATCACTACTACATGGGCAACAATGAAAAATAGCACTTTATACATGTCCTGTAATTAGGCTTAAAAGCTCAAATCTTTATATTTATCTAAATGTTGTGTCTGTCTTTTATCCTCTGTTATTCTAAGTATCTATCAATGTCTTTGCAGCACAGCAAACCTATCTGGACATTATTTAATTAATGGCCCAAATTAATAGTACCATTTTGTAAGTTTCATAATATTAATAATAAGTAATTATTTTATTCATAATAATATGCTTACAAAGAACAAGACATGTATAATTGTAGGTACTGGGATTGCACATAAAATGACTCTTCTGTGCAAAGTCATGAGAAGATATTGGCTGTTAATGAGCTATTTTATTCCTTGTGAAATTGGATCTATGTTAATGAATTAACCATCATATTATTAACATAATGTGATGATATTATTCACGTGATATTTATAATATTATTCAAGTGATGATTATAATATTATTCACGTGATATTTCTAAAATAATATAGATTTTTTAAGACAATCATGGGGAAATTGTCTAAATTATATTTTAAACAATCCGCCATCTTTTAAGCCAATCACAAGCAAGTTGACGTTCTCATCATAAGCTACTCACCAATCAGAATGTAGAGTTAGGCGTTGTTTATATTCGAACCCCAGTTGGAAACAGACCCAACTATAGGATGGGTTAACCCAAGTATCGCGCTTCCAAAAGGGTCGCCCAAGTTGGAAAAGACGAACGCTGAAAGAATATTGTTGAAAACATCTTGATAACTGATTAAACCAAAATTATTTTTTAGTCAGAAGAAAGACAGAAACGCGATCTATATGTAAAACCTCTACCAGACAAATATTTTAAGTAAAACCAAAGATATTTGTAGTTGTATAAAAGTGGCAGTTTTCATCGCTCGTCAAACTCGAAAACCGCAGCATTCATCTCAGAACCATGCCTATTTCACGCAGATTCCTTAATAAACGTAAGAGTTTTATATGCCACAAGAAAGACAGATATATAAGCTTCGTTCTAAATACCTTACCATGGGCATATTTAAATTTAAAGCGAAGATACGTGTACTTTTATAATAGCCGAGCTCCGACTCCGGACAGATCGATCGACGGAGCAACTCTCTCAGAACAATGCTTATTTCACGTAAATTTGTAAATAATCGTAAATTTTTTATATGCCTCAAGAAAGATAGGAATATAAGGCTCATTTTAAACACTTTATCATAGACATAATTAAAGTTCTAATGAAGATTCATGTATTTTAATAATCGCCGAGCTCCAACCCCCGCATAGACTGAGCGACAGAGCAACTCTCTCAGAAGAATGTTTATTTTACGTAAATTCGTTAATAAACACAAATGTTTTACACGTCTTAAGAAAGATAGAAATATAAGCTTTATTTTAAATACATTACATTAGACATATTTAAAGCTCAAGTGAAGATATATATGTTTTTATAGTGGCGTTCAGTAGCTTTTCGGTCATGGAGTGCAGACGCCTACGCACTTGCCAATATGTTGTGTAATTAACAAAGATACGCTAATAAAGCCTAAAATATTACATGCCTCCAGAAAGACAGAGCTATAATCGTTATTGTGAGTGCATCAAAGGAAATATATCATGTTGGAGACCAAGGATATAGCAATTTTAATTTAAGTTTCGAGTCCCGCCCGGTCGAGAGAGATGGGGCGACTCTCGCCCCATCTATTGGAGATTCTGTCCACTAAAGACCCAAAGCTACTCAAACCTTCCTAGCATTACGTAAGCAATGAAGTAATATGGTATATTTACTCACTATAATGTGGATGCTGGATGCAGAAAATGAGAAAACATAATTTTACTCTGAAAAAATATCATTTCATAACAAAATAAGATGTAAATATGTAATATCAAAGGAAGTCGATGGTCCAAGCAACAATATCGTGGAGCGACTTATCCAAGATATATTGCTCTCTGGAAAGTGTTTGCTGGCATATCAACCTTCTGTACACAGTGATCCAGTCGTCGAACTTCTCTGCTCAAATTATCGCAAATTTAATTTATGATGTTAACAAGTAGAATGCGTATTTTTAATCAAATCTAACGATATTAACAAGTAGAATGCGTATTTTTAATCAAATCTAACATAACTAGCCAGAAAACGTTAAAGATTATTTAAAAATACATGGAAGTTAAATCAACTCCATAGAACAATATTTTTGTTATAGATACTAATCGTTATTTGTTGGTATGCGTTCGCTACTTAAACTATCATGTACTGTATTTATGTAAAATCTCCCTGTTTCTTCGAACATGGAACACGGAACCTTACACGCTCTCTGATTTACTGTTTAATAGAGATTCACAAATAAGCTTATGATTGTATACGTTATCAAAAAGGCAGTGACAAAGTCAATTTTGCATTTTAATCACAGAGATTAGATCTTATAAATAAAATAAATAAATATGTTTATTCAGGTAAGGTACATACATACATACAAGTGATGTTACATTAATGGATTGATATATAGATAGAGCTAGTACATACAATGCCTAAAGCCACTATTACGCAATGCGTTTCGGGCAAGAAAAACATTAATATCTAGAACTTAATACTAATTGAGCATAAAGAATAAAAAGTGTTGAGAACAAATACAAATAAAGAAAAAAAAAGGGAGAACATGACTGAAAAAGCAGCACAAATACAATAGGTTGACAAACAGTGTTGATTAAAAAAAAAAAAAAAAAAAAAAAAAATACAGACATGGGTTGACAATAGAGGAGTGAGGTAGGTTACAGGGAATTTATTAGGTAGTGTTTAGTTTTTATCTTAAACTGGTTGAGAGAGGTACAGTCTTTAACTTGGTTGGGAAGGTCATTCCCAACACTATCTTAGTGAGATAGGAAAGATATTCATATTTTAAAGAAGGATTTTTGAACCATCGCTCTCCCTATCGATAGAAACTAACTTTTTTTTTGTTATTATTAACAAGCTTAGGTATACACAGTGTAGCGAGTAGATTATCCCAATAATATACTCGCTCCAAATGCATTGTTAATATTCCTGTCAACCTTTGGAGATGAATGAGGTGAGGCGTTGCCCGGGCAACACGGTGAGGTGTTGCCCGAGCATATAAGCAGCAGAATAGCAAACATTAACCAGAGTCTACTTTCAAGTGTGGTCTAGAGCAGACACTTGCGAGATACTATAGAACCGTTACAACAGTAATGTTCTGCTACCCTATTCTATATGAAAGATTACACAGTGTATATCAAAAACTAGCTATAAGTTCATTAAATATTCCCATCTCACAGGATGGTTAGTTATACATGGAATCCTATTCTATATGAAAGATTACACAGTGTATATCAAAAACTAGCTATAAGTTCATTAAATATTCCCATCTCACAGGATGGTTAGTTATACATGGAATCAGGGGATAAAATACCAGCCTCAATAAAAAAAATCAACTGTGACTAACAAGAACACCACTTACGGGCTATTCATGCCCGTGCTACCTTTTGGGTAGCTTAATCCTCATCAATCAATCACAAGAAACAAGGGATACATCTCCCGTCACGCAGGGTCCAGTCGCACCTCCACAAATCTCCATGTATCATCTATTGATACTGTTAATGGTTCAAGAGGACTACCACTTACGGGCCTACCTCAAGGTAACAATCAGGTGAGAACATAAAATATAAGGCTGATCTATTAGCCTCCGTTAGCAAAATCCGGGTACAGCATAAGAATATCTTCCAATATTCCCAAGTGTATGAAGTAATTACAGAGTTCAAAGTACCTTATACCATTTGGTCTGAAGTCACTTATAACAGGGCAATCACAGATATAGTGTTGGTGAGTATGTCCCAGCTCTTGTTCACGTAGTTTACAATTGGAATATTCACCATTGGGGGCTATTCATTACCTGCAGCCACCTGCGATACATATCGATATCCTAGCCTAATTCTGGCAATTACAATGTCACACTGTCATTGTGACACTAGTGGAAGTTTTATGCTGTCCGTTCATATAATTCTCGATTCTAAACATGTTTACTTAGTTTAGTTCATTAATTATGCACCCCATATATCATCTTGTGGGCGGTAGTGGAAAAGGTTACAGAGGCACATAAACATGTCATAGCTCTTTATACTCTTGCTTTCTGGCTTTTGTGTGTCAGTGACTGCTCTTCTGTCTTCCCCAATTTCCTAAAATATTGCGGCTTTGACAGAAGAGATTGGAATGCCCATATCCCACTCAACTTCAGGCTTATCACATTCAGTTTTAGCTGCCTTGTTTGTGTCATCATGCTGGACAACACCTATATGAGAAGGTATCCATACAAATGAGACTTTGAAACTCCTACTGTTTGCAATAATAATGTTGTTTATAATGGAAGTTACAACTACAACCTTTTGAAGATCAATGCTAATTTTATCTAGATAACGTAATAAACGAAAGTTTTCTATGTCAACAGAAAGGCAGAAATATAAGCTACACTTTAAATACTTGTCATAAATATAACTGAAGTGAAAGCGAAGATATATGCATTTGATACTGTACAGTTTCTTGACGGCTTGCTCTAAGAGTGTGAAGCCCTTCACACCAGCCTATAAATTGTGTAATTTATTTCCATATATGCTAATTAACCTTAAAATCTATATGTCAGAAGGAAGGAAGATGTAGACGTTAATGTGACAACATTTCAAGAAATATCTCTCTCTTTTAAAGTTAAATAATACAATCCTATCGCCGGTGTCCGGACACATGAAAGCTACTTAGGTATCAGTGGCCAGCCAGGTGGAGATCACAGGCTGTACAATACTGATAAATTATGTAATTCACAGAGATACGTTGATAAATATTAATGTTTTATATTTTATTAAAAATACAGATATATACTTTGTTTCATACGTTAAATGTAACAATATTTCAGTATATATTATATAAGCATAGTATATATAATTCAGTATATACAATATATAATAAGAGTGTCAGACCACGGAGGAAGAATTGAAACAGGAATTTCCTTTAGTACTTTCTTATATTAATACATCTTCAGAGCGAACCATTCCTTCTGAAGATGTATTAATATACGAAAGTACTTAGAGCATTCTATTGTGGTTTTAATATTGAACAATTATACATATACGAAACAGACAAATCTGGTGTCCGAAATAGTAAAAATATTAGTGTGCGATGTGATCAATATAAGGGGGATATTGGGTGTGCCTCGTATCCCCTACAACAACAAGAAGTTCGAGAGCGATGAGGCCGCCACCTACTAGCTTCAGGATGTCGTCGAATCTAAATCAACAATATACTACCGCCGCTACTTTCTTGGAAACGTAAGTACCTGCCGCTTTACTTCTCTCACCCTGCCTAGCCTGGCCTGACCTGGCCTAGCCAGACCTGACCTGGCCTAGCCTTACCTAGCCTAGTCTGACCTGACCTGGCCTAGCCTTACCCAACACTAATCACCACACGTGACAGCCCAAACGAATCGCAAATAAGTACACGTAACAAGTCATATGCCCGGACACTCTTTCACCTTGGGGACTGAGTGGTAACTTCTTGAGGTTATCTTGAGATGATTTCGGGGCTTTAGTGTCCCTGCGGCCCGGTCCTCGACCAGGCCTCCACCCCCAGGAAGCAGCCCGTGACAGCTGACTAACACCCAGGTACCTATTTTACTGCTAGGTAACAGGGGCATAGGGTGAAAGAAACTCTGCCCATTGTTTCTTGCCGGCGCCTGGGATCGAACCCAGGACCACAGGATCACAAGTCCAGCGTGCTGTCCGCTCGGCCGACCGGCTCCCTACTAACTATTGTATAGAAGAGCCGGCTCCCTGAGAGTGGTAAGAGGGCGTGATAAGAGGCTAACGTGTGGTCTTGAAGGAAGTCGATAAAGCAGACAATTTTCAAAAGGAAGGGCAGCATAACGAGCAGACAGGAATGGACAGACAGTCGGTTATCCCATAATGTGTAATACGCCCCGCACAGCATGGGTGGAGTGGGGGGGGGGGTTGTAGCAGGGCACAGTATGGTGATGGTGCGGGTGAAGTACACACCCACTGAATTCCTGCCATCAATAATTGTTTTCATAACCATTAGAACAATGGCATCCCTCCAGCCACCATCCTTCCACTGACCCCCTCCTCTGGTCCTCCACCTCAGACAATAACCCCCCACACCCCCTCTCCCTTCCAGACATCAGCATGTCAAAATCAGTACCATAATGTGTTTAAACTATTTAAACTAAGTCATTGTGTATCTCAAGGTATCTTAATTCATTTGAAAGTGTACATGTGCATTCGTTCATATACTCGCCAAATTGTGCTTGCTGGGGTTGAGCTCTGGCTCTTTAGTTCCACCTCTCAACCGTCAATCAACAGGTGTACAGGTTTCTGAGCCTATTGGGCTCTATCATATCTACACTTGAACCTGTGTATGGAGTCAGCCTCCACCACATCACTTACTAATGCATTCCATTAGATATAATCATATATGATTACACATAATCATAATCATTCCATACACATAATCATATATGTGTACGTCAACGTATACATACATGCGTATATATACCTCATATTAAAATACTGATAAACGAATGACCATGAACAAATTAATTTATAATTGTAGCATTATATATAATTTTAATAGACTAATTACGTGTTTATACATTTGAATGGTCCAGACAGGTGGCCAGCCTTGGACATATACACTTCTGGTAGGCACAATGACCTCATGTTAGACCCTTGATAGATTATGTGAGAGAGAGAGAGAGCTGGGGCAGGGAGGTGCGTGCCCCAGGGAGATAATCCATGCCCATGCCCCGCCTCGAGGTCAGTTCTCCAGTCACACCAAGAATAACAATCGAGCAAGTTGTCCTGACCAGGATGTGGCATATTAGGGAGGGTTGAGGAATAGGAAGCCTGTCTGATAGGGCTCTTGGCAAGCAGCTCTCCCTCAGTCTACCTATCTATATGGAAGAAATGTATCTAGGCCCTCCTCCCCCCTGCCTATTCTCTCTCCCCCACCTTTCTTCCTTTATTTCCTCCCTCCTTCCCTCCCCCTCACTGGTGAGAGAGTAGGAGTGTGAGAGTAGTTAGAGAACTCGTAGTTCTCACGCTCGTGAAATTGTCTGCGACCCTGGAGGAGTAGAGCGGAGGGGGGGGGGGGTGAAAGTAGGTGACGATGGAGGAGTAGAGGGGAGCATTATATGCAGTGAACGTAGGTGTCTATGGAAGAGTACATCATAGAGGAGCGTGAAAGGAAGGTGACGATGGAGGAGGAGAAGGGAGGGGGTGTGAAGGTAGGTGATGATGGAGGAGTAGAGGGGAGGAGGGGGGCAAAGGTAGGTGTCTATGGAAGAGTACATCATAGAGGGGGGTGAAGGTAGGTGGCGATGGAGTAGAGCAAAAGGGGTGGGGGTTGAAAGTAATCCTGAGTTTAATTTTTTAGTTGTATATAGTGACAACTCGGCTTACGAATGAATATTTATGAACTTTTCGGGTTACGAGCGTAATTTCTTCGAAAAATTTGAATCGGGTTACAAACTTTGCCTCGGGAAATGAGTTTGTTGATATACGTATGGGCTGACCTAGCGCGTGGTGGCATGGTGATCGCACCTCAGTTTACCAGTGTCTCCTGCCTAGTAACTATCGCGCCTGAATTCTTTATAAAGCATTACATTTGTTTTGGGATTTTTGGCTATTTGAACATAAAATTTGTTATTATATATCTTGCCAAGAGTCCCAAGAAAGCCAGTGGTAAGGTTAAAGCCAAGAAAACACATGTGAGAATGACCATAGAGGAAAAACAAGAGAGCATTCATAAACGTCAAAACGGTGCACAGGTTGTTAAACTAGCTAGGCAGTACAACAAATCTATGTCAACAATATGCACTATACTTGCTAAGAAAAAGGACATTATGAGCGTTAAAGTGGCAAAAGGCATATCAACAATCCCGAAACAAAGAACACAAACACTTAAGGATGTTGAAAAGTTTTTATTAATTTGGATACACAACAAAGAGTTAGCAGGTGATAGCATTTCAGAGGCCATCATTTGTGAGAAACCAAGGCATTTGCATGAAGACCTTTTAAAGAAAACCCCTGGAACAAGGGGGAAAAAGATGAATCAAGTTTGAAAATGTGAAAAGTTTGTGTGACAATAGAGCCTCGTGGAAAACTTTTGCTGTGGTCATTACCTGGTGGAATGCACCCAGGATGGAGTATCAGGGCTATACATCTTTTAAATCATAAAAGTAATAAACATTTCCCATCAATCTTACAAACCACATTAACCTATTTTCATGTATTTCCCCCATGTGCATTTTAACAAAGTTACTAAATTGCCTTTATCATTCTGTAAAATTTCAATTACAGTATACTGTATATAATTTTGTTAGCATAAATGGACTGAATATTCTGAAATCACTATTAATTTTACAATTTCAGATTCAAAGGTGGTCTGGACACCCAATTTGGTCAGACAGGTGAAGAGAGCATTTAGGATAGTTCGAAGAGATGAAGATGGTCACAATTGTGTTTGAAGAGGCAAACGCCCCCCCTTTGCTCCTGACATTATGTTCAGCCTATTGACCCCTGCACACCTAACACAAGGTAGGTTGAAAACTCCTCCTTCATGTCATTGGTTCATTAGCCAGAAACTTAGGGCCCATGCAGGAATATCCCTAAAAAAAAAAAAGTGGCCCCAACAATGCATCCTCCAAGTCTGGAGGATGAGCATTGTCGAGAAGCAGGCCCTTTAGTGTCAAACTTTTCTCTTGCAGATATTTTTTGATGGCAGGGCAAACCACTCTACATCACAGTTTTTCTGCACGTTATATATTTTTTAAAACTCTTGGATTTTCGGAATGATACACGAGCAAGGGTTTAATTTTCAAATCGCCACACAGCACAAGAGTTAGCCTATCCTGACACAAGTTAGCCCAAGTTAGCTTGTGTCCGGGCAGTGACGTCTCCTCTTGGGTAATGTATGTCCTCTTCGGCAATTTTTTCCAGAATAGCCATGTCTCCTCACAATTAAACACTTGTTGTGGAATATATCCATCAATACAGTATCTACAAAACCTTTAAAATCACGAACAAATCTTTCAGCCCCTACTTTGTCTGAGCTGGCACCCTCACCATGCCTCACAACACTATGAATACCACGTCTTTTTTTCAAAATTTCTCAAACTATCCCCTACTCACCTTAAACTCTTTCGTATCTGCAAAACTCGTTCTAGGGGTTTTCTTTATAAGATCTTGCATGAAGATTTCATTGTTGACCAAACCACACACTGGAAATTGAATAGACGACGACATTTCGATCCGTCCTGGACCATTATAAAGTCGATTGTGATGAGATGAGGGAAGCAAGAGCATTAAGTAGGCAAGAGAGAGAGAGGTGAGGAGATGGCAAGTATGTACGTATGTACATGAATAAAACATGTACATACTTATACATAACGTGTGTAAATAGTGTAATAAACACAATAACAGTATTTTGGGAGGAGGAATGTTGGCGAGTAATGTGTTGGAGGAGGGAGGGAGGACTGGCAGGGTGTGGCAGCTCACTCATGTTTTTTGGGCCCACCATACCAACATAGTGGATCGTTATGGTGAATACATACGTAGATGGGTATATACAATGTGTGTATATAGTGTAATAACAGCAAAAACACTGTTTGATTGTAGAATATGTCGCATATATGAGGCCCATAATTTTGAGCATAGCGATGTTCTATACTTTGAATTATATAAATTCCACAAATTACACACTTTTAAATAATATTACAGCAAAAAAAAAAGAAGAAATGAATGAGAAACGGCAAAATAATTGCGCAACATTTTATTCGCAGCAACTGCCGTCGCACGGGGTGGCGGGGCCGACAGACCCCCATCGCTCCAACGCTCACCGCCCATAATTTGCTCAACTTCCCAGCTCTATCACAGCTAAAGTAAGTCGCATACAATATTTTTTGTTTAGTTTCCCCGTGATCAGACTCTGCATTTTAACAATATAAGAAGAGAAAAAAATTTTTTGGAAAGAATTTATTTCTTGTGCACCAGGGTGTTATTTGGAGACAGAGCAGTTCAGTGGTTAACTACTGTACTAAATTTTTTTTTCTCCCACACACGCACCCCCCTAGGAAGCAGCCTGTAACAGCTAACTCCCAGATACCTATTTACTGTTAGGTAACAGGGGTCATCCCCTTTTGTACAAAGAATCTGCTAAAGCTTTTAGGGCTAATCTTTGACACTCGTTTGTCTTTGTCGCCCCATATTTTTTACGTCCAAGTTGAATGCTCTAAGGCCCTTAACTAACTTTAGGTCATGTCCCATACTTCTTGGGGAGCTAATCGACACTGCTCCTCTCTTTACATTCCTCTCTCGTTCTGTCTAAACTCGATTATGGCCCTGTTTACTCGTCTGCTTCTCCTTCTACCCTTCACTATCTGGACACACTGCATCATACTGGGTTATGGCTCAGCTCTGGTACTTTTCCTTCGACACCTACCCTAAGCCTGTATGTTGAAACTGGCGTCCTGTTTCTACAGGATCGCCATGATCGCTACTGTCTTCTCCACCTTGCACGGTCCTTACAGCACCCTCACTCTTGCTTATGTCATGCCTTGACCTTTACCCATCCTGTGGTTCCTGTTCCCCTTCACCACCTATCTCTTTCTGTACGGTTGTCTCTCTTACAAAATGCTCTTTCAGTTTGTGTTACCAATATTTCCCCTCGTGTCATTCCGTCTTTGCCCCTATGGAGGGGTCCCCGTTCCTAAATTCTGTAAACCTTGACCCACATGACTAAAACTTTTACCCCTCCTACAGTTCTAAATCACCTTTTCCTTGAACACTTTTCTTCACACTTCCACTCTATTTCCGTCTTCACCAATGGATCTTAAGTCTGCAGACGGTGTAGGCTACTCTGTTGTTTTTCCTGACTGCACCTTTGTGTCTCCTGCCTCCGGAGACTAGCATCTTCATGGCAGAACTTTATGCTATTCTCTATGCTCTTCATCAACTCTTTTCCCGCTATCAATCCTCCTCTGTGTTTGTAGTTGACACTTGCAGTGCCCTCATGGCTCTAGAATCCTTTAATCCAGTCCATCCTTTGGTAGTTGAAATTCAACATTGGCTGTTTCTTATCTCCAGTAGATTTAAGACAGTGGAATTTCGCTGGATTCCCACCCATATTGGTGCGTTCTTAAATGAGCGTGCGGACACTGCCGCTAAGGAAGCTATCCGCACCTGTCCCATCTCCCGCAAAGGTATTCCTTATTATGACTTTTACCCAGTTATTCATTTCCCCATTCTTGCCCGTTGTCAGGGTTGTTGGTCTTCTGTTACTGGTAACAAATTGCGTGCTCTTAAGAGTAGTGTGTTCCCATGGCCTTCCTCCTACCACCGTAACCGGTGGTGGGAAACGGCTCTGGCGAGGTTGTATATTGGTCATACACGTTTAACTCACGGGCACTTAATGGAGCGCTGCCCTGCTTCTTATTGTCCAAACCGTTGTCTCTACATGTCCTGACTTCCAGGACTTACGTGTCTTGCTTCCCGACCATCCCTCACTGTCAATTGTCCCTCGATAAAATTCTTGGTAAATTCAATACCTTTGATATTGTTCGCCGTATGCGTTTTTGTTCTTGTATTGGCGACGTTAGTGATATTTAGTGCACTATGATTATCCCACACATTTGATGGTTTGATAATTACTGTACTGTACAGTACTTTGGTTTGGAATGTATCAAATAAAGTTGTTTCATGTATTCAAATGTGTGAGAAAATCCACTGGGGCTGTGAGATGAAGCGAACCTGTAACAAAGGCATTGCCAGTTGCATACTTTACCACCACTGATGGTAAAAGTCTTACAACTGGATATCTTGTGTGACGGGTTATGGTATCACAGCTATACTGAACCAAGATGGTATGGCTCTCCCTCACATAAATGAAAGAAATGCTGCTATTGGCCTTGCAGTGTGTAAGTTGCAGGTATTTAGTGCACTATGATTATCCCACACATTTGATGGTTTGATAATTACTGTACTGTACAGTACTTTGGTTTGGAATGTATCAAATAAAGTTGTTTCATGTATTCAAATGTGTGAGCAAATCCACTGGGGCTGTGAGATGAAGCGAACCTGTAACAAAGGCATTGCCAGTTGCATACTTTACCACCACTGATGGTAAAAGTCTTACAACTGGATATCTTGTGTGACGGGTTATGGTATCACAGCTATACTGAACCAAGATGGTATGGCTCTCCCTCACATAAATGAAAGAAATGCTGCTATTGGCCTTGCAGTGTGTAAGTTGCAGGTGGAAACAAATGAAAATTATCAAATAAATAATTAAACAATTTACTGAAATAGTAATGAACAAAAATAACACATGACAATACTTGACTATCATGTAATGCAAAGGTGAACAAGTTAGTATGACCTTAAATGCAAAAAATAAACTATAAGCAATGAATAAAAGTATGAAGATATACTGGTGTTCTGAAGACAGCTACCATACCACCATGGCATCAGTCACATGATGTTGGCTGGAAGTGGACGATGGGTTAGAGACACCAAGGTGATCCTAGATCACTAAGGGAGAGATTGCCTCTCCAGGGAGGCAGCGCTCTTTATATAGTCCGGCGGTGATGACTCATCCAGTGTCAACACGAGGTGGACATCTGGTCAACTAGCAAACTGCTCGTTGTGGCTGGCGGTGCCTTTGTGTTGAGCTGTACCAATGTCAGTTGAAGGCGGCTAACTGCTTGTTTGTGGGGACAAACTGCCAGTTAGCAGTGGCGCCCGGCTTGCCTCTGAGTCGTACCAGGCCGTGCCAGGCCCTGGGGGGTATGGAGAGGTGGCAGGACTGATGACTCTTCTGGGCTGGTGTAGATGTATACTTCCAGTGCAGAGGCATTGAAGGTGAAGGGAAAAGGCAGTTCCACTGCTATGCAGTGGATTCACGTGACACTTGTGAAGCCACAGAAAGTCTGGAGGCCCTACTGAAGCCAGTCCAAGTATTAAATAAAACCCCTGTAGTACGCCGGTGAAGGGTAAAGTGAAGGGTGAAGCAAGACCGTATGCCCCAACTTCAGGCACACACAGAAAATCACGTTTTGGTCCCGCCTCTCAACTGTGTATTTGAAGTTGGGGCGTATGGTGTTGAACTGCTTCAGCCTTCACCTGAGTGCTTGTAGGTCTTACGTAAGACGTTGACTCAAGGAGTGGCCTCAAAACTTGCTGTGATTTATGGGGAAATCCGGTTGTAAGACTTTTACAAAGTCAGTAATATACTGTGGTAGAGTATGCAGCTGCCAGTGCCTTGGGCAAGGGTTTACGTCGCCTCACAGCTCCAGTGGATTTTCTGCTTGGTGTATATCAGGTTATGATTTTGTGTGTGTACCGTATTGTTATGATTGCCGTCTGATAAGTCCTTTCTGGCCTCAAGAGTCATTTTTACCCACCTAGAAAGATTGCAGATGGCCAAAGCAGTTATTTAAGTTAAGAAGGGACAAGTCTTAAACAGAATTTTGCATAATATTTGACTGTAAAAGGGTAAATTGAGGTAGATTGAAAAACAAAATGGTGAACCGGGCAGGCGGTACTCACAATTAGGGGAGTACACTCGGGAACTTTTAAAGTGCAACCAAACATGCTTTAGGCTCTCACAACAAGAGGTGAGTGGTGGTGGCGGCTCAGGTGCTCAGATAATCAGAGCACCTAAGGAGGGAGGGCAGGAGTGAGAGGGGGGTGGTATGTGGAAGTTTGGTGACAGTTGTGTGTAGTTTGTTCATCTTCATTGTAAGTTTCATGGCTTGGTGTGCATTTCCCTAGTAAATTTAATTAGGGAAAAATTCAGGTGTTTGATTTTTTAAATGAACTTTTTAAATGTTGAGTTGTTAAAGCCTCAAAGTGCATGGAGTTGGTTTGGGAGTATGGCATCCTCATGCTGTTGCGTGCTCGCGTGAGGTAGCAAAGGTGATGTAAAGTTGTGGGGTGTACATGCTTGGGACGTCCTCTCTCGGGATGGCTGGTGTTAGACCTGCGTGTTTGTCGGTTGTTGAAAAGCCGTCATCCTTTGCTGTTATGGTATTGATTTTACATTGTTCATCTTGTAATTAATACTGTAGTGCGATATCTAGGGCTACCATTTGTAGGTTTAAAATGTCTAATACAAACAGTTGTCCAATGAGTTTTAATAGGAAATATCATCCACCAAGCACCATTGTACAATTATATTAATTGATAGTATATGGATTGTGCAGAACTGCTTAGAATGATCTTTAACACTAGGCTATATTGGTCATGTCAAATACCTGCACGGTGAATGCTCAAAGACCCTTTCTTTATTCAGTGTTGTCACATACCTCATGGGGGTATGGATATGCAAACACTCATTCGGTTAAACTTGCCTTGTAGTACTTTCAGAGCTCAGTAATTTGGAATCTGGTTAGCACTTTCCAAATAAATTGACCTTTAAAGTGAATTCCTATTTAGGTTTAAAACATTATACCGAATGAGAAAGTCGGATTATATAGCCGAACACCAGAAATGTTATTCAATTTGGTTGCCTAAAGCACATTCAAGGACTACACATTACATGGCATTCCAGGATTCCTCTATACCTTGCCTTATGCTGTAAACATTGCCACAACCCTGTGTTTTATTGATTTAAATGGCCACAGGGAGGCATACAACACTGCAGATTATGATGTCATTAGTTATCCACTGTGCTGACAAGTGGGCTGACTGATGTTCGTTGACACCTGTATCGTGCTTCAATTTAATCGCCAGGAGATCACCCCTCTCACTAGACTCGTCTGTAGGAAGTACAGTATAGTATCTCAAATTACCTTGGATCATAAATAGCATAAGACTTGGGGGTAGGAGAGGGTTGCAGTGTTTGTCATGGCTCTCAGTTGTTCCTGGTATTAGGCAATTTAGTTCTGGAATCATTTTTGTTGGCCAATGTTAAACTTTTTCGAAAGTAGATGTTTTTCTGAAAGGGATGGGGGGGGGGATCCTGTATGCTTGGATACAGTTATCTAAGTGAATACTTAGATTTATACAGTAGAATAACTACCTTCTTTTCCTTAGTCAAAAAGGTTGCTTGTTTATTTCTAGGGACTTGTATTTTCTTTTATTTTTAACTGCAGCAACTTTCAGTGAATGATAGATTCTTACTGAAAGGACCTTTACTTCATTGTTGTTGCTTTATGGTCATCTCATTGTGTACAGGGATTCCGCGAAGCTTTTGGGGTTAGTCTTTGACACTCGTTTGTCTTGGTCAGCCCATATCTCTTGCCTCCGAGTTGAATGCTCTAAGGCCCTTAACCTCCTTAAGGTTTTGTCCCATACTTCTTGGGGAGCGGATAGGCGCACGCTCCTCTATTTGCACTCCTCTTTCGTCCTGTCTAAACTCAATTATGGTTGCCCTGCATACTCTTCTGCTTCTCCTTCTACTCTTCGCCATCTTGATGCTTTGCACCATACTGGGTTGCGTCTCGGCTCTGGTGGCTTTCGTTCGACTCCCGCACTTAGTTTGTATGTTGACACTGGCTTTCTCTCTCTTCAGGACTGCCGTGATCGCTACTGTCTTCGCTATCTTGCGCGGTCCTTCCAACATCCTTCCTCTCGCCTCTGTCGTGCATTGACTTTTCCTCCTCCTGTGGTTCCTGTTCCTCTTCATTGTCTCCCACTTTCTGTCCAGTTATCTCGCTTACAGGATTCTCTTTCTGTTCATATTTCTAATGTTTCTCCTCGTATTGTTCCTTTATTTCCTCCGTGGAGAGTCCCCCTTCCCAAGTTTTCTACGTCCTTGACTTGTATTACTAAAGCCTTTACCCCTCCTACAATTCTGAAAAGCCTCTTCCTTGAGCACTTTTCTTCGCACTCCCACTCTATTTCCATCTTCCCTGATAGGTCTAAGTCTGCGGATGGTGTGGGCTGCTCTGTTGTTTTTCCTGACCGTACTTACATGTGTCGCCTCCCTTCGGAGGCTAGCGTCTTTATGGCAGAACTTTATGCTATTCTCTATGCTCTTCGTCTCTTGCTTTCTCATTCTCATTCCTCCTTTGTGGTTGTAGTTGATTCTCGTAGTGCCCTCATGGCTCTAGGGTCCTTTAATCCTGTCCATCCGGTGGTCATTGAGATTCAACATTAGGTGTTTCTTATTTCTAGTAAATTTAAATCAGTAGAGTTTTGCTGGGTTCCCAGCCATATTGGTGTTTCAATGAGCGTGCGGATGCTGCCGCTAAGGAAGCTATCCGTTCTTGTCCCATCTCCCGTAAAGGTATTCCGACTTTTATCCTGTTATTCATTCTTCCCCATTGGCCCTCTGTGGTTGGTAACAAGCTGCATACTCTCAAACTTAGTGTGTCCCTGTGGCCTTCCTCCTACCACCGCAATCGGCGGTGGGACACTGCTTTGGCACGGCTGTGGGTTGGTCATACCCGCTTAACCCACGGTCACTTAATGGAGCGCCGCCCTGCTCCTTATTGTCCGAATTGCGTTGTGCATATCCTTGTTGAATGTCCTGACTTCCAGGACGAGCGTGTGTCTTGCTTTCCGACCGTCCCTCGCAGTCACTTGTCCCTCGATAGAATTCTAGGTGAATCTGATACTTTTGATATCGTTTGCCTTATGCGTTTTTGTTCTCGTATTGGCATTCTTGGTGATATTTAGCGCCCTCTGATTATTTCGCACTTTGATGGTGCTACATGGCCTTCCCAGTTTGGTGCCTTCTTTTGGTAATTACCTTACCTTCATTGTTGTTTCATTTTAATGTGGTAGTTGTGATATGGATTGTTCTGGCTCACGTGCAAGGTCCTGGATTTTTTTCTGTTTTATATTAAGAAATTGCCAGTCTTGTTACTATTTGTAGAGTTAGAGATCTGCATTAAGGCCTCAATATTATATTCTTTATTTTTTTTTATAACATGTTATCAGCAATTTTTGTGGTTGGTAATATTTAGATTAATGTCAGTGATGTATATGACAAGGGTTAAGACCCCTTGTGGTATGACAGCATTTTTCCCCAGTCATTTCTTTTACAAATGAAAGGGTCCTCATAACCATTCTTTTGTCCTTTCTACCATGTACCTGTTTGTTGCTTCTTGGTATTTCATTTGGTACTTTGGCTATTAAAACAATGGCCTTTGGTAATGTTGCAGTTACCATTTCTAAAAAAAATGAGCAGGTTCATTAGGCAGGGTTTGTTTTTAGCAAAAAGTTTTACAAAAAAAATTCCATTCCTTCAGGACCTTGCAGATGTTAGGTCTAATTGACAGTAATCTGTTTTGCCCTTTCAAACAATGATGGTTTTAATCTAGGTAAAATATTTCAGAATATCTGACAAGTTTGGCAGACAAATCATTTAAGAGCTTTGATTAAATTTAAGTTACCAAAGACTGTGAAAACCATGTTGTATAGATGCTTCAGTGTCACTTTAGAAATTATCTTTAAATTAACTAATGTTTTGTAAATTTAACAATCATAATTTGTACAAAGCTTAGGTGTTGCATAGCTTTAAATTTACTTTCAAATATGAAAACTAAAATATTGACCAAAGTTTCTTCCACTTTAATATTTCAGACTAGTTTGCAATATTTTAGTTTATGTAAATTGAGTAGGTAGTCCACTTTTACATCTTTTCAATGCATTTTGCATGCACCTATGTAACAAGTTACAAATAGGTGTAAATTTTACCAAGTATTTATTTTAAAAGTAAAAAAATTTCAGATGTTTAAACATTGCATCAATGGTAGTAAACAATAATTTCCAGCATAATTTCAGGATAAGGTATATAAAGTAGTTTCATTAAAATTGTTTTATTTAATAGTTTTACATATAGTATTTATAATACATCTAATATTTATTATTGTTTCAGGTTGTGGGACAGATGCTCCTAGATGAACAGAAGATCCAAAAGGCCAAGACAACTCCAGAGACAATCACCTGTAAAAGAAAAATAAACATTAAACAGGGACACTACTTTTATTATCACCAATGCCTAATAATAAGCCCAAAAAATCCTAACAGCCTATCTTTTAAGATAGGCTCAGCAAGGCCTATCCCTTACTCTGGTTTTAGTGCAGAGCTTGTTCCCTGAATGGGTGCATTACATCCACCACTTTAGTGCCATCAACACATTGTACATATGCTTTACTGAAAGCACTGTACAATGCATGCCAGGCACTAAAGTGGTAGATGCATCCACCCATTCAGCAAACAAGCCCTGTGAGAATTAACAATGTAACCATTGTTAAGGGTCCCTAAACCTATGCAAATCTAGTCCATCTATTAGATGGGTAGTAGAGCAAAGCTCTGAAAAAGCCAAGCCAGGGAAATCTGCAGGACTGCCTGGTCCCCTTTTATGAAATGGGGTAGGATCAGTACAAACTGCATCTTCCCCTGTGGGTTGTAACAGTAGGACATGGTTACACACCTATAAATGGACTAGATAAGAGAATTAAGATTAGGTCATTGATATAGCTAAAACATCAAATGCAAACTCACCCACTTTTGTAGAGTAAAGGAGCCTCACTCAAAGCCAGTCCATGCATCATAATCACTTTCACCTGAAAAATATTTCAACAAATTAATTTCAGATTTAAAGCCAATCTTTCTTTACTTTTCAAATTAGCATTCAGTACTTTACAAATTCAGATGGAAAAAATTTCTTTAAGGAATTTACCTTTCCTACATATTCTAGTAGTAATGATCTAATTTAGCAATATAAATATATATGGCATCAATTTGCCAAGTTTCAGTAAATGTCATTTGAGAAACTATCCACAACTGCACTTCAATGGCAATTTACATTTATCTTTAGCCAATGCTATATTGTTTAAGTTATTACTATTTTACTTTTATGCAAATCTATTCAGATTAACCTTTACTACAACTCACCTGATTATGTTTAAGCAAGTGACAGAGGGACTTCTGGACTTTCCAAACCACATTCTGGAAAACTATATAAATTTAAAACCAAGCTAAAGTAAACATTGAATATTTTTTTTTTACTTTCAAGGGAAAAATACCATCACTTAGAACAAAACTTTTCCTGTCATTAACTTTATTTGACTCATGATTACTCTTAACAGTGTTATACATTTATAGATTAAAGCTTATTTAACATACATTTAATGTTAACTAAACAATATTTATATTTCATTAAAATTATTAATAAAACACCCTCAACTATGATGTTTAAGATCTAATGCCCCACATTACAATTTTCACATTTTCAACATACCATTCTATTCAATACATTCCTGAAAGGACTAAACTTGCAGATATGGTACCCACTAGCCTAAGCCTAGACTTCCATACCCTAATATTTAATAGGTTTTTAGCAATTAACTTCTACCCTCTAATTCCAATGTACACAACACTACTTACTGTAGATCTGCAAGTATTTTCCTGCAGCTCTTTGTTGCCAGGACCTTCCACAACCTGTCATGTGAACAGTATATATTACTAAAAAGTTATTTGCATAGCGATGTTATTTTGTTCATACCTGTACCACCAGTTTAACAGTTGCCGTTTTAAATGGCACTGTAAATGTAAGGGGGAGATTCTGAATAGCAAGTGCCAATAGGCACTGCCACTGGCTTATGGCAAAAGATTCTGTAGCAATAGAACTATAAGCCACACTTTCTCCCCCCCCCCCTTCCTCCCAACTGTTCAGTGTCAAAAGGGAGGGAGGGGGGGGGGGGGGGGATGTCCATTTACTGTACCACTTACATTTTAGTGTGGGCTTCATCCACTATTCTGATGTTGGCTGGAACATTTGTACCAGCTGCTGGTTTGAAAGGGAGGCATACCATGTGCCAATTCAGGAAGCTTTCCACGTTCCTCACTGCATGTCAGCTCAGGACCTCACTACCATGTTGGGAGGCAGTTGAAGACTAACCAATCAACATCCCAGGCTGGAGAGCAGTGCCAGCTCGGGGAGAATTTACCACCTGCAAAAAATTTAATACTCTTAACAATCTACACCATCTATCTCACCTTTACCTAGCCCCCAAACCTTACATTTGTCAGCATTAAACTGCATCTGGTAGTCTTAACCATTTCAAAACTATATAGGGCATCGTTATTTTTTATTTGCCAATTCTGCAACTATTGCAGTCTAAACCATAATCTTGCGAATAACCGAGGTCCAAGGAGAGCTTTTAGGCACTACTTACAACACTTCTCCCAACTTAACCCCATTTATACCAATTTCCTTTGGTATAGCCATGACCTAATCAACTTCAGTCAGCATTCCCAATGATCCGAGCCCCTATCAATTTTGCGCCACTATCAAAATCTCTGCTGAAGTCAAGGTACACAAAATCACAAACCTTATCACCATTTTCTCAACTATGCAACCTAATCCATGAACATTCAGTAATAAAACTACATATGCGATTCATGTATCTAGTCATGTTTCTCAAAAAGAGTAGAGAAATGGCACTTGCAATGTTAGATTCTAGTAACTTTCCTCACAATAGACTAAACTAATTGGTCACTAACTTAAGCGTTAAAGTTAACTCAAACTTTTCCTTTAAAACTTGCTATATTAGGAACTTTCCACGACCGGCCTTTACCCGACATAATTAAATAGGGTAAAAACGGTATATTAAATGCAGTAAAACTACGGTAAATTCAATATGATAAACTTGCATTCTTTAAGCATGGGCTGCATAGTAAGTGAACTAAACTAAATGTTAAGCACCCTGGCAAACCACTTTGTTCTATTCAATTTCTTTATTTAATCACTTTGTCCGGCTAGAATTTTTAGATTAGATTAAAGGAACACCCTCCCTGGTAACGGCTGAACTAGTTAACCAAATACAAATATTTAGGTAAAATACTTTCATAAAACCAGTCTACTTCCCCCACCAGTAGACTTGTTCAGCTAAAGGCATAATGTAATGTTCCACTTCAGTAAGTAAAGATTTAAAAAAACACTACCCCATCTGTGTAGTTACCGGTTACCTGACATTCTACGTTTAAAATAACCCATCTATTCCCCATAATTGTTCGATATAACTTACCTCTCACCCGCTGGTCGAGTACACAGCAGTATATATCCTCCTCCATCACTCACCGCGTGGATACTATTTCACTCTGGCCGCAAATTGCCTCAAATCACCTACGTTGTCCATAAACATATATAGAAGAGCAACTGACCGTAACACCCGTATATAGCGATCATCACATAACGTGGGAACATTAGTAGTACTGCTGTCAAAACATAGATGGCGCCAGGACAAACGGTAATTCCTATGGACTCGCCTAGTTATACGTAGGGAATTGAGCTTCAGCTGTTTGGTCCCGCCCCTCAGCTGTATTCACCTAGTTGTACTCACCTAATTTGTGCTTGCAGGGGTTGAGCTTTGGTTCTTTGGTCCCGACTCTCAACCGTCAATCAACAGGTGTACAGGTTCCTGAGCCTATTGGGCTCTATCACATCTACATTTGAAATTGTGTATGGAGTCAGCCTCCACCACATCACTGCTTAATACATTCCATTTGTTAACTACTCTGACACTGAAAAAATTCTTTCTAATATCTCTGTGGCTCATTTGGGTACTAAGTTCCCCTTATTCGTGTTCCACCCGTGTTAAAGAGCTGTCTTTGTAACTATCAAAATGCATATATCTTTGCTTTCACTTCAGTTATATTTATGACAAGGGATTTAAAATTTGCCTATATTTCTGCTTCTCTGATGACATTAACAACTTTCGTTTATTACAGTATCTACATAAAATTAACATTTATCTTCATTAGGTTGTAGTTCTCATCAATAGGGAGAGCGTCGGTAAAAAAACAAAAAAATTGTTTAAAGATAAATGGCTTCTGCTTTGAAATACAATGCGGAGATGTTTCTGAAGAGGGGGACAAAGAAACAGTTGCGCAGTACGCCCCGCGCAGATGCGCGGGAAGTCTGGCGCCATATAAATTCCGAGGCAGAGAGAGGCTCTCCCTCACTTTCACCCGACCGCCGCAGTACTCGAAACTCCCACCCGCCTCCCCTTCATGCAAGTGGCAGTTCCCAGTCATGCTTTGTGCCAGTGTCCCTGTCTTCCCCACCGCAAGTGGGGAGGGGGTGCAGCGCCGGTCCCCAAGTGTCCCGCTGTCCGCAGCTAATCCTTTGCCCAGTCTAGGTGCTAGTAAGAGTCAGGAAACACTTCTTATTCCTTGGCGGCCGGCCTCACGCCCTGGGAAAAACTTCTCCCATTTGTCATATCAGTTTTCCCGTCACTAGGTATTTTCTGCCCGCCTGTTAATTCTAGGATTTCCCATTATGTCTTGGTAGGGCTCCGTTAAGTGTTGTGTCTATACACTTTATTTCCCCTTTGTGTCCTGACTGTTATACCTAGTTCTAATTATATTTCACCTGCCATTAGGTTTCTGCAGAACGTTTGCCATGTCTAGGCTATGCTTACTACTACGGGGGTACATTTTAAGTTAATTACTCCTCAGACATGGACATGTTACATTTGTTAATTCCTACTTATATTATTTACATGTTCTGCAGAATTTAATTTACTAATAAAAAATTTAAGCCCATTCGGCCTGTGTCTTTTTCCCCCTGGTCAGAAAATATCTTTCCTCTCTCAATAATATGCCCGAAACGCTATGCGTACTAGTGGCTTTAGGTATTGTATGTACTAGCTCTAAATATAAATCCAATATTATGTTTGTAAATCGACTATTTATGCACTTATCTGAATAAAATGAACTTTACTTTACTAATATCTAATCTCTGTGACTAAAACGTAAGAACGACTTTATCTATGGCTTTTTGATAACATACAATTATACAGCTTTATTAGTGAATCTCTATTAATTAAACAATATATCAGAGAGTGTGTAAGGTTCGGTGTTCCATGTGCGAAGAGACATGGGAGATTTTACATCAGTACAGTCAATGTTTTAAGTAGCGAACGCATACTAACGAATAACGATTAGAATAGACCAACACTATTGTTCTATGAAGTCGATTTAACTTCCAGACATGTATTTTTCAATAAGTCTTAAATATTTTCTGGCTAGTTATGTTAGATATTATTAGAAATACGTATTCTACTTGTTAATATAATAAACTAAATTTGCGATCATTTAAGGAGAGAAGTGCGACGACTGGATCACTGTGTACAGAAGGTTGATATGCCAACAAACACTTTCCAGACAACAATACATCTTGGATAAGTCGCTCCACAACATTGACACCTGGACCGTTGACTTCCTATGAGGCCACATATTTACTTATTTCATAATGGAAGTATATTATTTTATAGTAAATATGTTTTCTCGTGTTCTGCATTAAGCACCAACATTATAGTGAATAAATATACCATATTTCTTCATTATTTAAGTAATGCTAGGAGGCTTTGAGTAGCTTTGGGTCATTAGGTGAACAGAATCTCCAATAGATGGGGCGAGAGTCGCGCTATCTCTCGCCCGAGCGAGAGTCGAAACTTATTTTAGAATTGATATATCTTTGTCCTCCAACAAGATATATTTCCTTTGGTGCACTCACAATAACGAGCATATCTGTCTTTCTGAAGGCATATAATATTTTAGGCTTTATAAGCGTATCTTTGTTAATTACACACTATATTGGCAAGTGCATTCCCTGACCGACAAGCTACTGAATGCCACTATAAAAACGTATGTATCTTCACTTGAGCTTTATATATGTCTATGTTAAAGTATTTAAAATGAAGCTTATATTTCTATCTTTCTTGAGACATATAAAACATATGTGTTTATTAATGAATTTACGTGAAATAAGCATTGTTCTGAGAGAGTGGCTCTGTCGATCAGTCTGTGCGGGGTCGGAGCTCGGCGATTATTAAAACACAGGTATCTTCATTAAAACTATATATATATCTATGGTAAAGTATTTAAAATGAAGCTTATATTTCTATCTTTCTCAACACATATAAAAACATTTGCGTTTATTAACGAATTTACGTGAAATAAGCATTGTTCTGAGAGAGTTACTCCGTTGCTCGATCTGTCTGGGATCGGAGCTCGCCGATTAGAAAAATACACGTATCTTCGCTTTAAATACAAATATGCCCATGGTAAGGCATTTAAAATGAAGATTATGTTTCTATCTTTCTTGAGACGTATAAAAATCTTACGTTTATTAACGATTCTGCGTGAAATAAGCATTGTTCTGAGATGAATATTGCGGATTTCAGGCTCTACAACCGATGAAAAATGCAACTTTTATACAACTACAAATATCTTTAGTTTTACTTTAAATTTTGTCCTGAAAGAGTTTTCATATATAGATCCAGTTTCTGCCGTTCTTCTGACATAAAAAGACCTTTGGTTTAATAAGTTAAGATGTTTTCAACAATATTACTAGGGCGTTCACCGATTCTAACATGGGCGACCCTTTTGGAAACGCAACACATGGGTTGACCTGATTGATATATGGGTCAGATTCCATTAAGGTTCGGAACACTTACACTATACATTGTCTGTAAACAAACACTTACGATGGGCTTTCGCCATGACTGAAATTAATGACTTGTATAAACAATATTGTAAAAAATACAATATTGAGGAGCAAGAATGTGTCAGAGAAGCTTTAGCGCAGTGAGTAGTTAAACCCAGCTTCAGTACTTATTATTTGAGGACTGAACTGATAACAAAAATGCTTAGGCTAGACTAGGCTAATTTCTGAAATAATAATAATAATAATAATAATAAGTAATTGTAATGTCTTATCACAGCCATAATAACACAGGATAAAAACTCACACTTATGTATTTGTGAAATTTATATAAAGAATTACAAATTAAT
The DNA here is from genome assembly GCF_040958095.1 of Procambarus clarkii. Classification (NCBI taxonomy): domain Eukaryota; kingdom Metazoa; phylum Arthropoda; class Malacostraca; order Decapoda; family Cambaridae; genus Procambarus; species Procambarus clarkii. Next base: position 6,790,368 of record NC_091232.1, read on the forward strand.
GAATTAATTCGGGCGTCCTGCCCGAAACGCTGCGCGTACTAGTGGCTTTACAAGATTGTAAATACTATGCTATGTATTCTCTCAAACCCAATGTACCTTCTTGTATATAAATAAATAAATTACACAAAGTCTTTCGTACTCTCCTGTGCTTTGTCAAGGTCTGAGTATATGGTTTAGGACGAGACTTACATCTCAATGACTACTAGTCAATTAGTCATTAGTCGTTGGGATGCAAGTCTCATCTTAACCACATACTCAGACCTTGACAAAGCACTTGGGAGAGTGCGAAAGACTTGTGTAATTCTGTACATCAATTTCACAAACACATTATTATTATTTTGTAATAAAACTAATACTTATCATAATAATTTATCCATATTAAATACTGTATATACATTTGATGATACAGTGGAGAATTTGTAAGTAAAAAGTGTACATTACATGATGCCACTAATATGCAGATTGGTAAAGGTATTCGCAAGGTCACTACCGCACTATTTAAAGACAAGCTTATGAATGGGACGTTGCACTGTACAGACACAGGATTACTTAATAATGTAGGTTGTCGATTCTGCCCCAAAATTGCAGTGGTGTAGCACAGTAGGCTGACAACTAAAGGTTTCTGTTTTCAATTCCCAGGTAAAGTGAGAAGGTTTCGCATATTTCCTGACGTCTGATGAGACCTCTGATTGTCTGGCTGGGAATATGTCAACTTGTGGGTTGCATCCTTGGGAAAGTCAGTCATTAACAAGGGGAGCCTTAATATGCCTAAAAGCCTATTTGTCCTGATAATAGAAAACCACACAAAAATTGGGCAGTAATTTTGATTCTCAGTTCACCAGCAACTTTGTTTTCTTTCCCAGGACTAATGCACCCTGTTACATTAGGTTGGGCTTTGTAGGTTAGGTTATGTTACATTGTTAATTGGCTAAATAATTTTACATCTTAGATATCAATTTGTTGTCTATGATTATAATCACAAAAGTACCTTTATGAAAAAAACCTATAGTACAGTACTAAACTGTTTGTTAGGTCTAGAAACGATGCCAATAGTGATTTTATTATAATGATCAATGGAGCAAATCACTGATTATACATTAAAAATTAATATTCACAAATTTAACAACATGAGTTGTGGGGTATTATATATTTGGCCTGCAGATTTGCTTGCAGAAGCTCCACTGATGTGTGGGGAAATATAAGCATACCCGAGCACCTTAGGTCATCGTGTATCCTACAATAAGTTTCTAGAATGGGCATTCTGTACTGGTTGGGCAATTTAGGTTACCGTAAATAATCTAGTCAGCCATTGCATAGCAGACTGGGGCATGACTGATGAAGTGTAGACAGTCATAATACTGTACTTAGATTTCTTGAGGGAAGGAAAGCTCCATCAGTTATACATATCTGGTATAGTTAAACCTAAAAACCTAAAATAACATGTGAACTATTTGAGTCAGAGTCAGCTGCCTTGTTCTAACTTGTGACTTCTTAGATAGTAAATTGATCGAAGGAAAATGGACTATACTCATAGTCAACAAAATACAGTACTGTTTAGTACAGGTATAGTGTCTATTATGCAGTAGTAGCTCACTAGCCCCTTGACAGACTTCCTTAATAACTAGGAAGAAGTCAACATTCCTTTCATTTCAACAGGGTATTAAAAGTATCAACACAGGACAGAACACGAAACAATGGGTATAAATTGGATAAGTTTAGATTTAGGAAAGACTTGGGTAAATACTGGTTCAGTAACAGGGTTGTTGATTTGTGGAACCAATTGCCGCGTAACATTGTGGAGGTGGGGTCCCTCGATTGTTTCAAGCACGGGTTGGACAAGTATATGAGTGGGATTGGGTGGTTATAGAATAGGAGCTGCCTCGTATGGGCCAATAGGCCTTCTGCAGTTACCTTTGTTCTTATGTTCTTATGTTATGTTCCCCACCTGTAATCATTACATCACTTGTATTCCTTGCACCATTCTGCTCATATCCCGAGAGATACCATCTTGTAGTCACATTTCATGATAATTTTAAGTTAGTTACTCTAGCCAAGTGTTTTGAACCTTTTATTACATAAGTGATTAGTTTTAAGATATTTATAGTTTTAAGACATTTCTTCAAATAAGCCATCTTTAAAAATTTAGAAATATGTACAGTATTAGAAATAAAGGTTTATTCTAATTACGGAATGTTAGTGAAATAATTTAGTTAATTAAAGTTTCAATAAGGCTAGATAAATACTAGATAACTAGATAACTCAGTCAATCTCAGTTAACTCAGAATACTGAGTTTTCTAGTATTGATAAGTTATCTAGTTTTTCAGCAACACTACTTTTAAATTCAAGTATTTTTTAAGACATTTCTTTTGCAAGATTGAAATAAGTTTAATATAATGTATTAGATTTCTCTGCTAGTTTTCTTAAGGTTAATTCTCATTTCATGATTTTGTCTAATTTCCAGAGGTGGCACTTTAGATCTCTCCAACCAAACACTTGATGTTGGCACATGTGCTGTATTAGGCAAGATTTTGCAGATATCAAATGTAATCAGCAAGGTTGGTGTGTTAAGTAATCCTTTATTGGTTTAGAATAGTTCAAGTGCTTAATGATAGTTTCATTGATATATATATTCCTCTTTGTTTGCTTTAAGGCTTATCCCAAAATGCCATGCTTTTTAATGACTATCAGAATGTGTCAACAACAGAATGTTAATATTAAACATTTTCTGTGTTTAATATTATATTCTTCCATGTTACTCTTGTGTATTATGTAGTACTCTATCACAAGATGACCAGAATTTATTGTAATTCTTTTTTCATGTTCATATTTAATACAGTTACATTAACATCCTTAAACATATTGAAAGTACAGTGCTCTGATTTCTTAACTCACAAGCGGGGATCCCAGATTTGATTCTTTGGTGGGACAGAAATGGTTGGGTATGTTTCCTTTCACCTAATGTCTCAGTTCACCTAGCAGTAAATATGTACCCAAGAGCTAGGCAACTGTTGTGGGGTTGCATCCTGGGGAAGGTCAGTAGTTTGACTAGTAGTTTGACCTTGATACAAGCCTAAAGTGTATGTATATGTGTGTGTATATATGTGTGTATACACACACATACACACACACAAGGTTCCCATCCATGACAATAAGAATTATTTACATATCAATATTGACAGGCCACCTGATGTTGGAGTCATCATCTGATATCCTCAGAACTATAATGCAATGTCAGGTCGCCCACCAACACTGGATTACTGTAGATAAATATTAAAAACACCTTTTAAAGATATCCACCTTAAATTGGTAGCATAGTAATACTTATAAGTCACTAATATGAAATATTATTAATCAGGTACTGTTCATTTGTTAAAATTTGCTCAGTCAACAAACAACAGATACTGCCTTAATCCCTCATAATTAGCATTACAGAGATCTGGGACTGTCAGTTTTCTTTGGCTTGATATGTTCCCAATTTGCGAACCTGTTCATTTTTAGATAGCTTTACATGCACAAATATAGAACAATATATATTTGAAGAATATTTGGCTGGTAACTTTACCCTTTGATATTATTTTTCTTATTCACTTTAATTGCTGCTCTTTCATTGCTAGAGATATCCCCAATCTGTAGTATTACTTTTTATAGTGTGTAATCTTATACCGTTTTTTTAGGCTTACATTTCATACCACTTAGAAAACGAGTTAAATGTTTTGAGCAAATTACATAAGAATATTTTGTAATTACAGGCCAGTTTTGGAGACTGCCTATTAAAAGAAGATGGCATTAAGTCAATTCTTCTAGGACTTTGTGGCAATTCCTCTGTGAAGACGCTCTCACTGAAAGGAAACAGCATCCAGGGTAGCAGCATTCATGCCTTGGCTAAAATGTTAAGGCATAATATCACTGTTATCAGGTATAATATAACTTATCAGGTATCATAGGTTTGTTTTTGTATAAATAGATAAATTTGGTAGTAATGCAAACGTAAGACTTTTCACCACAGCGGAAGAGAGGGCATGACAACGTTGAAAAAAAATGTATCTTTTTAATTTTTTATGTATCATTTTAAATTGAATTTTTTTTGGTGTAGTCCCATTTGTTCCCTGAAGCTGTCTCATTGATATTACTCTCCACTACTGGGTCACATCGGTCACAGGAGTTCTGATTGGCCTACCGAGGACCAGAGCCAGAGTCTGGCTCCTCCCCTTGCCTCTCAATGAACAGGAGGCGAGTGACAATCCACCACCTCACCAGGAAGGCATCCACAAAGTCAGTGAAGCTTTACAGATAACTGCAAGGTTCACAGAAAACAAAGCATTGAAACTGCCAAACTACTCTACAAACTATTCAGATGAAAGAAATTGGTTCACTCTAAACTAGCTCAAACCTATTAGCAACAATAGCCGCCACTGGGTGGCCTGGGACCCGGCCCCACAGCATCTCCCATGGATCAGTTTCGTCACTGATGTGGTTGTATCAACAACCTGTAGTGCTACCGGGGTTGTCAGCTTTTGCAGCAAGCCCTTCTGATTTTCATCTAAACACTGGCCATCCTTAAGCCTTTGTCCTGCAGGAGGACCTCTTTCTCTAGCTAGCCAGCCTGCAGTCAACCCTCGTGCCCATGATGTTAGGAAGTATGCTGCTCTTGCGACTGTATTTTGGAATATGTCGTGGGTCGACATTTGGGCACTGGGGTTTTGGAGGTCGAGCAGGGTCCTGGTTGCCAGGTATCTTTGGGACATTCCGGGCCCTATCCGGCCTTGCATTGCTTTGGGGCACCTGTTGCGGCTGTCTGTTTCTTCCTCGTCTTGAGACCTGGGGTGGTGCCACCTCCCAGATAAGCCCCTGTTTTCCTTATCTTTGGGTAGTTAGCTTCTGGAAGCCGACGGGGCTCCTTACAGAAAACCGGTGTTGAATGTAATGAAATGCCATTTTCTGGGGGAGCCACAGAGACTCCCTGACACTCCACCCTCTGTCTGGTTGGCGGTTTTTCCATCGTTCAAGAACTTAAGTGGTGGGCTGCCGGCTTATTTGAGCCGGTTCTCCCTCCTCCCTTCTGTGTAGCACTAATGAACAAGAGTGCTAGTTGCATGAACGGTTGCTGGTTTGCTTTCTTTCAGAGGGAGTTTCTTTGCTCTTTCAGGATGTAGGAAGCAATTTTTACCAAACTGTCTCTTGTTTTGTTTTGCATCTCTCTTTCTTGGTGCCTTCCCTGGTCGATGGCAAAAGATGACATACTGTACTTTAAATGTAAAGTGCTCATAGGCCATTGCTCCCTGCGCCTCTCTGAGGGGACCAGGTTCTGGCTCGTGGTTCCCGGTAGGCAAAGGTATCCTGTGACTGATAACCCCAAACTAATAAAGCACTATATCAGTTTGGATAGCTTCAGGGAGCTGATGGGGCTCCCCACAGAAATAGTGATACAGTATTGGAAAAGGCAATTTTTTCTCAGTAATGTAAAGAAATATGTGCATTTCCTATCTTCTTAATTTTCTTTCTCTATAAACAAAGCTGCTTTACAAAACTGAATTACAGTACTAATCATTTTAGACTCTCTTTGGAGTGGAACAACTTGGGTCTGTGCTCAGAGAGTTTTACATCTTTCTGTGAGGCCCTTGGAAGTAATTCAGCCTTGCAGTACCTTGATCTACGAAGTAACCAGCTGGGAGTAGATTGTGGAACGCATTTAGCTCGAGCTTTAGCAAGAAACTGCAGTTTAACATCTCTTGGTGAGTAGTGTCAACTGTAAATGATACGAGTTGTAAATTATTAATTTCCGAGCTAACCTACTCGGTTGCTTACTTAAACAATGTTCAGCTTTAACAAGGACGCAACGAAACAAGAGCCAGGCTATATTGAAAGTCACTACTCAACATAGTGAGGATCCTTTCAAACTTAATTGACACTATCTCAGCCACATCAAATAGCCTGGTTGATCAGACTGCCACCAGGAAGCCTGGTCAGAGACTGAGCCGCAGGGATGTTGATCCTTGGAATCATCGACAAGTAATTATTATGTTAAAGTGATGACTTTAAAGCCCTACATATTGCTTTGGGACATTGTAAATTGCACTTCATACTGAAATAGAATTTCCCTTTGCTTTGGGATAGGCCAACTGAGAAGTGAATTTTGGAGAATCAGAATTCATCCAGTAATATCCAGTACTCTAGCAACAAAGCCCATTCGTGCTACTTGCTAACTATGATATACAGTTTTCTGTACTGTATACATGGACCCATTGCACACTGGTCTGCATTGTTAATTCACAACCAAGGGTTCCAAGTTTGATTTCATGAAAGGCCAGAGAAGGTTGGGCATGTTTCATTTCACCTGATGCAGCTGTTCATGTAGCAGTAAATAGGTACCCAGGAGTTAAACAATTGTTGCAGGGTGCATCCTTGGGAAGGACAGTAGTTTACCTAGCGGGACCTTGATAAAGCTAAGAACAGGCTTCTTGTTCCCAACAATGGGAAACCATATGTGCATGCAGGAGTACATGCACATATCATTGAATTAAATTGTTTTCATTTTACATATTTCCTAATAGTTTCTTGAACAGTTTTATTAATCTTATTATATATTTAACCTGTTGGCTTTAAGAAATATTTATGTAATGCTAAGTTGAAGTTAAATGAAACAGATGTAATGCACGAGTGAAGAGGAGAAATCCATTCACTATATTTGAAACATGTATTTTGGGTGGGCCCATAGCTCCATTCCTGCACATTACCCTTTCTTCTCATGGAGTTGGAAGTGGCTTATGAATGAGCTAGCTGGCTAACTTGGACCCTGAATTGTCTGAGCTGCCATCTGGTGGCAGGGGAGTGTGTCTAAGAAATGATCTCAGTGGAAACAATTATTATGTGTCATTAGGATTACAAATTTATCAAAGCAATTGCTTGATTTTTAGTGCTTTGAATTTCGGTGAGCCTTTTTTCCAAGTTCTGTAGTTATTTCTGATTCCATTATCTTTTTCACCTCTTCGAATGGGCCAGACTCTGGTCTCAGAGCTTGTAAATCATCGAATCCTGGTGATATTTCCCAAGGCTTGGTTGCTTCTAGGTTGTAGCATTGGGAGGGGGCCCATCCAAGAAAAACAGATTAACTACATTTGCGAAGAGAATGGAAACAGATGTACTGTATTGCATGAGAAAAGATAAAATCTGAAGGTGTATGAAATTAGAGGGCTTGTACAGAATGTAAATACTGTCAGGTGATGATGAGATGACTAATATAAAGTATATGGTGAAATTATTTTCTTGTCATTTCAGACTTAAGATGGAACAATATAGGGAGAACTGGTGGAAAGGCCTTGTTAGAAAGCTTACACCACAACAGAACTCTCTCTAAAGTAGACTTGGTAGGAAATGGAATACCAAATGAAGATATTTCAGCCATTGGTATGTATCAATAATTTGTTTGCTCCTAGAATCATTGAGTTAAAGCCAGTTACCCTTGATGCCAAATTAAAAAGAAAGAAAATGGATATTACTATTTGGGCTTGTGCTCCTCTGAGATCCAGTGTATTAGTATCCTCATTGTAATGTACAGAGATCTGCCTTTTCAACTCTAAATCAAGAATTCCGGGTTCTAACCCGATACCTTTGTTTACCTAGCAGTAAATAGGTACCCAGGAGTTAGGAACTGTTGTGGGTTGCATCTTGGGGATGGTTAGTAGTTGGCCTCATTAATTCTAAGTACTGTACAGGCTTCCTGTCTCTTAACTGTCTCTTAACAGGAATTATAATAAATTATGAACCTATTTAATCATACATAGTTTGGCTCATGGCTAAGGGAACCTTGACAAGTAATTACTCTTCTTGTTAAAGCATATCTTTGCCCAAAATACTGAAGTGTAAGTAGAAATATATGGAATAACCGTTTTACTTTGAAATAACATTAAAAAACTGAAAATCTCCTCTTTTCAGTAACATGTCAGGATTTTGTTATATGCTCCACTCTTGAACCTATGTTGGCATGTATTCTCAGATAAATACTCTATCCATAACAGGGTATGTGTGCCAAATATACCAGCACTTTTAAAACTTTATGATAATATATACAGTATAGGGAAGATGAGGTACAAGTGATATGTAGCAGGTTGCATTGTGAGTTAGAGGTTACTCAAGTTGCTCCTCAAGGAGTTTGATATGACCTTACATGACCCCATGACCTAGGGAAAGTAATAAGCTTACCTGGGTACGAGACGTCATTTCCTGGCTGCATTCTGCCTCTGTTGGGTCTCTATAGTACACAAATGTAGTATTTTGTAGCAAAGTAAAGAAAGAAAACAATGCATATAGTACCAATGATTCACATTGGCAGGAAAATATGAGTAGGTTTGAACAGTGAATATTATGCAAATACTGTATTGGCAATTAATTTACCATATACTGTAGGTTTGAACTGCATTAGTTATAACCCACAGTAATCCAGGAATGGAGTCTAATACTAGAATGATTTACATTAGTTTGTCTTTTGTCTAAAAATCTTAAAAATATGTACTGTACATGACGTTAGTAAAAATTTTTTCTCAATCAGAAATGCAGCTAAGTCAGAATAGCAGGTCAGCCATTATAACAAACGAGTACACAAGTCGGACTGATATCCTAAAGCAACAGTTGGAAGATCGTGAGCGTTATTCGGCACAGCAAATTGAATATTTGGAACGTTCCTTAGCACAGACAGATTTAACATTAAATAAAACTGTTAAGTAAGTAAATTTAGAGTTGGTATTCTCCTTCAAATAATTATTTTTATTATTACAGTATTATCTTTGTTGTAAGTATACTAGAATAATAGAAAGTGGCTATATATGAGAAAATTTGGAGGATTTTCAGAATGATGTTTGCTCAGGCAATTATTAGTTCAATTAATTACTTCAAAGCTAGTCAAAATTTAATTATTTTCATGAAAGCTGCAAAATACAGGCTATAGTTATATAGGAATACAATATGTTTTCTCAACATACTGTATTCAACAACCTTTATTCAATTCAAGAATCTTGCTCTTAAAATTCTACTGGACAATTTGAGTTAGTTAATTCAAGAAGCCTGAATCCAGAAAGTGATTGGTTGTCTACAGTTACATTAACTTTCAATTCACCTCACACAGAGCAAACCAATTTTTCCATTACTCTTATGAACATGCATTCTTTCTGATGTAGTTAAATATTTATAAAACTTAATGTTATATTACTGTTGGCAAATGCAGGGAAAGTATGTTCCAAACTGGAAAATTGGAAGAACAGTTACGGTCAAAATCTGTGGAACTGGAGGCTTTAGAGGCAAAATATGAATTAGTTAATTCTGCTCTTCGCCTGAACCAAGAGCGAGTTACAACATTGGAAGCCAGGAATAATACTTTAGAAGAGGAATTGCGTAAAAGTCAGGAAGCAGCACTGCTGCAGAATAAAAATGACAAAGAGGTGAGTATTTTTTCATATACAACTCTTATGTAACATTATGTCCTTAAAGCTATTTTCAACCAATCATTAAAAAAAAAAAAAACCCACTTGGGATCGTGCAGGGATACAATAACCTCACTGCCCACCACTAAATAATGCAAACAGTTTCACAGTCCCTGCATTAAAATGGTTGGGAGATTACACTGGGACTCATCTCCTTGACTAAAGACAGCCTTGGATCTGTAATATTTCACATAGTACACTATGTGAAAAATAAGAGGTATAAATGAAGAATGAGAGATGTTAAAAGCACTACAAGTTTTCAAAAATTTCAAGCTTGATAAATACACCCTCCAAAAATCAGACCTTCCTGTAGCAGGTTCCATAAAAACAGCAGACAAATTAGTTCACCATGGGCCCAGCTCACCATATAAGCTTCACGAAGCAGTTACGCTAGTACTTATAAATGTGTACATCTTTCCTCAATCTTTGACGACTTTTGTTACATTTATTAAACAGTTTACAAGCATGAAAACTTCCTAATCAACTGTTGCTATTGTTATAAACAGCCTCCTGGTGCTTCGGAGCTCATTAACCGTTTAATAGTTGTAAACAAAGCCGCCAAAGATTGAGAAAAGATGTCCAGGTTTGTAAGTGCTTGTGTAACTGCTTTGTGAATCTAGCCCCAGAAGGTCCTTTAGTGAGGTGAGGACTGCTTTTCATCACTATTCAGACCCGTCGTTCGAGATGTGCTAATAGGACAGCCCTTCACTACTCCCCTTCGTTGAGCCCCTCGAAACTGCCACATGATGTAATACCTGTCCCCATTCCTAGCCAAACCACACCTCCCCAACATTGATTGATGATTGATAAAGATTCTAGAATTGATAAAGATATAGAGCCCTAGATTTCCCCTGCAAAATTATATTTTCTAAAACAAAAAAAAAAAAAAAAAAAAAAAATTCCAGAAGGATACACTGTTAAATTCCTATTGTCAGTTCATCATTTAAAGTAATTACCATCAGAATGTATTTTTGTTCCTATTTTTGTTTCAGGTACTGGAGCATGTTAAATCAGAACATAACCAAGAAGTAAGATCGCTACAGAAAACCATCAGCCAGTTGGAGGCGCAGGTCTGTTTATACATACAGTACAGTACTTGGATGTACATTGAACAGTACAGTACAACCTCTATTCAATGAACTACATGGGAGCACCCACAATTTGTTGGTGAGGGATTTGTTGCAACCGGAGATGCCTCCATGATGCATTTCACACCCCATATGGGCTAATTCCATTCACTGTAGCAAAATTTTCATATCAGCCTATGAAAATAATAGATAACTAGCAAATAAATGTCTGCTGTAGCAAGTATATTAAGTAGTAATATACTTGCTCCATATTCTCATTAGCTTATGTTCAAATAATAAGATAGGTTAAATAGAATTGACAGACACATCTCTAAGTGTTCCATATTCCTAGAAGTCCTACACTAATTCTTAGTCCACTAATTATAATTAATATTCCCAACCTGTAAGATGAGGTGGAAGCTTGCAATATAAGCTTCAACAGCACATCAGCAGCATCACGGGAGACATCTCCCGTCACACAGGGTGCAGTCGCACCTCCACAGATCTCCAGTATCAGCTCTTGATGCTGGTAATGGCTCAAAAGGGCCACCACTTACGGGCTATTCATGCCCGTGCCACCTTTTGGGTGGCTTAATCTTCATCAATCATCAATCAATCATCGGCAGCATTATGGGATATTCATGCCTGTGCCACCTCTTGGGTGGCTTAATCTTCATCATTCATCTGCAGCGTCAACCTGTCAGTCTGAACAAATATAATGATTCAGTATAGATGCTCGAGAGATACCACACATTGTCAACATTCACCAGCAACAATGTAACACTCTATGAGTCCAGTACCTACCCTCACAAGACGCTTCAGCCTCGCCTTAGAGCAGACAGATTCCGGCCACATTGAGATTCCACACTCTCATCCGGCATTTAAGCTCTTCGACCTCGCTCGCATTCAGAACGCCACGCTCTACACTCTCACCCCACATCATAGTTCTCTTCCCTTAGCCTTACTCAAGCTCTCTGCCATGCTCCAGACGTCATCTCATCTACTATGACACTTCACTACAATGCCAGCAAACTAACTGCTGTAACCAAGACTATACTAAAAAAATATAAAAAACTACTAAACTCTTTGAGTCTTATCAACCAAAACACATACACAAACTTACATTACGTAATCATATGTTACACTGCAAACAAAATTTAACTATATAGCTTATTAATCACATCCTAGCCTCAAAACTCATTTTTTAAAAGGTAGCAGGGCCATACCTGAGTGAACAAAAAGTTTGCCAACCCAAAATGAAAGCACAACATAAAATTTGATTTGAAATCTCCTCAATAGCTTTCCCAAGGCTCCAACTGTTTCTTGTTATATTGAGTCCATCTACAAAAGTCATCAAAAACGTGATTGGAGCCATATTAAGAAAGTTACCATTCATGTCTTAACATTTTCCATGTTCTATGGGCCAATTTCACTGAATAAAATATAATTTCAACCTGTCATGTGAAGGGCAACAACCAAGAGAACCAGTTTGTACAAAAATTTAACCACATATAGCATATTTCCCCACATACAAGCCTCGCACTCTCATTTTCAAAAGGATCATATTTTACTGAACAAAAACCTCTGCAACTGGAAATAAAAGAAGAACGATAGAATTTGGTTTTAAATATGCTCAGTGGCTTTCCCAAGGCCCCAACTATTTCTTGTAATGTTGCTTTCAATTGTGAACTCGGGCCCAACATTCTAAGCAAATCCACACATCTGTCGCTTCTTGTTTATCAAATTGGGTGTGTGTAAATCCTGCATGGAAATCCTGCATAATTTGAAAAAGCTTGTATGGTTGAATATTGTGAGAGGAATTTACTTATTATTTGTATGTTGTGGATTCTGAACAGAAATAAAAGTCTTGACATTTTTAACGAGTTAAAACTTTTCTCATAAGATCCTTGACAAAAATCTATTTGGGGTGTTGAGAAATGAATATCCTCACATGATTGGGAGAAGCCTATACATTGAACCCAATTTCTTATAATGTAACTACCTAGCTTCCCATTACCTAATAAACCAACCCTGAAAAATAACTATGAATAAATTTGAGTCTTGTTTTACTGTTTCAATGACAGTTTTAGGCATTTGAACATGACCTGTGCAAGCTAATTTAATGTAGAGGTGCTAGTAATATAATCATTGTGAGTAATTGATTTTTCTCTATGAGAAATATTCCTGCAAAATTCAGAGTCAAATACAGCCTGTCCTGTTAAAAATGTCTATCTTATATCTCTATATTATATATCTTATATCTATATTAACAGGTTGCTGAACTGGAATTCAAGTGCAACAATCAGAAAATGCAAATTTTTGACTTTAAGGAGACTATATGTTCATTACAATCAGAAATCAAAGGAATCAGAATAGAATGTGATGGTAAGTATTATAATACAGTATATATTCAGTGGACCCTCAGTCCTCAAATTTAATTGGTTCCAGGTCATTTGATCTGTTTGAACACTAGATAATTTATTCCATGAGGAATAATGTAAATTGGATTAATCTGTTTTAGATCACAACAAATACACATATACAGTAAATAAATGAAATCAATGCAAATTTATTCTCACTACCTGCAGTGTTTATGGCAGGGCAGTTATACCTTGCCAAACAATAACATCTCTCCATTTCTTCCTCACCACCTTCCACATATGCAACTCTCCTAAGGTGGTGAGGAAGAAATGGAGAGATGTTATTGTTTGGCAAGGTATTACTGCCCAGCTATAAACACTATAGGTAATTTAGGCATACTTGTACTAAACTCGGTAGTAAGAACAGACATGAGTGCACCACTTTCGTATTTTGCTACGAGGTCTTTTAATGCAGTCCTTTTATGTATCTTGTAATCTGAAATATATAATATTGTAGGTGTGTGTGTAATAACATTTCATATACTACTTGGCTCATTAGGGATTGAACTTGGACCTGTAAAATATGAGGCTATCACTATAGCAACTAGACAATAATGCTCACAATTAGGAAGGACTCAGAAAGTAGCTTACTGTTATTAAATCTTGAGTTTTGGACTTTCCCTGGTGGTATTTTCTCACAATGAACCACAACTTAAATGTAACAAAATATTCTTTACTAGTTAGTTATGTAATAAGAGCCTATGTGTAACTCACAGGAAAGAGGAGCAGTGTAATGTCAGGAATGCAAACTGCATTATAAAAGAGTAGTTAGGGAGACATGTTTCTGTCTTTACTAACTACTGTAGTTCATTAGCCTAAAATTTGACATATTCCTTCAGATAGAGCTTGTCTATTCTGTGTCACAGGACAGTGTATACACAATCCTGTGAATTTTTGCCTTTTTACTAAAATATTCAACAAGTATAAAATTAATTTCTTCAACATTTAAAACAAAATTTAGCCTTTATAAATTATTGTGTAAACTGAGTAAATTTCATTTATGTAACCTATAACTGAAATTCTGTAATGTTTAAATATAACCTGTGGAATATACTCAAATATAGTTCAGTTCATTAATCTCTAATCAGAAATGATGGCTGCAGAGGCTGGAAAGTACAAAGAATCTTTGAGGAATGTGGATCTTCAGTACAATGCCGAAATACAACGAATGAAAAAAGACCACCAGCAAATGGAGGTCTGTTTACATATCTGCTACAGTAGTCGCAGTATTCAAAAACTTTGTGGGTTAACTGAGAATAACATATGTGTTGGTTGGGTTATTTATTTTCAGCCATGTTATTGTAACTATTCTTGGCATAAGCTGCATATACAGTATTTGACAATTTAAATGCAATACAGTATACAAATATTTTATGTATCTGCATGCTTTAAATTTTTTTTAATTTATATATGTGTATGCTTTTAGCCTCTAAAATTACTGCTACAAAAAACTGTTATACATTGAGAAATTCCATTAACAGACAGAGATGAGAGAAAAGTGTTTAAATTCTGAAACTTTGAGAGGTGAAGTACAAGCAGAAGCTGCAGCCCTGAGACTCCAGATTTCAACAGAAAGAAGTTCAAATCAAGCTCAGTTACTGTCCCTTAAACAGCAGTTAAAGGCTGAACAGGTAAGTGACTGCCAATGTTTTCATTTGTCATTATAATAGTTTTTTATTATTTTTCTATGCCATTAACATTCAGTTATCGTTTAAAGTAAGATGCACTATGTCCTGTGGACTAATATCAAAACAGTCTCGCAGGTAATTTTTTCCAGTTGATACACGAGTCTGATCCAACAGTACGAGCGCCCTGGCCTTCAGTGATGAATGCCCTGCCCAGCCAGTATGAGTGCCTTGGCCTACTGGGATGTGTGCCACATTCTTTCCCAGCACTTTACAGAATTATGACTCTGCATGTACATTTAAGGGGGTCCTTGTAGCACCAGTTCCTGAGTGTCATCTTGCCAGGCTGTTCATGAATCATGTCTATGATAGCAAATTCTTATCATCATTGATATCAAATTCTTATCAGGGAGCATCTGAATGTTACTATTCTGAAAGGTGCTTTTTCATATTAATTCTGTCTTAATGCTCACTGATTACCTATAATCTAATTCATATGATCTATTAACAATATGATATAGCTTTTATGATTAGTTTGTCTTCATTTTCACGGATGAAACAAAGTTATCCTATATACATTTCTAAACAGAAGCTTCAGTTCAGTTTGTTAGTCTTCTAATTCTTTAAGACATTGTTTTTTTTATCACAGAATAGCTTCTTTGCTCTTATAATAAAGAGAAAATAAAGGATTGGTCTATTAATGCTCAATAAATATTTTCAATTATATTTAGAGTTATGTATTTTATTTATATATAGTGATTTCTAGGCTACAGTGGTTCGAGGAATGGAGGAGCAATTGCATGCCATGGAAGACAGTCGTAATGACGGAGAGGAGAGACTGAGAGTACAAATAGCATCTAATTCAACACTCTCAGCTGCCAATGCCAAGCTCAGTGCTCAGTTGCATGCACTCAGAAATGATATTGCTGAACTTAATGTTGTGAGTTATTAATGATGTGGAGTACTGATTTGGAATAACTTGTATTTACAGTCTGCAGATGATGAGTCACAATAACGTGGCTGAAATATGTTGACCAGACCACACACTAGAAAGTGAAGGGACGACGACGTTTCGGTCCGTCCTGGACCATTCTGAAGTCGATTCTGTGTCACAGGACAGTGTATACACAGTCCTGTGAAATATTTGCCTTACAATTGAATTGACAATGGTCCAGGATGGACCGAAACGTCATCGTCCCTTCACTTTCTAGTGTGTGGTCTGGTCAACATATTTACAAGCTGTTTGCATTCTTGGTGCACCAAAAAAATGTTCAAAATGCAAATTTTGTTTCTTGTTTAGATAATAACATGTCATTCCCTTACTAGCTCTGAGATTCTTGATATAGTTTTACACTTAATCCCTCTAAAATAAAAATGGTGTTTTATCATTGACAGAAACTGGAAGACAAGGAAGTGGAAGTAAGGGCAGCTGAGAAGCGAGTGAGAGACGAGTTTGCAGGTCAGCTTATTGAACTTCAACAAGAATGTGAAAAAACTTCTAAACTCAACAATGTTATTTTAGATCTTAAAAGGTAAGAAGGATTTTTTAGTACGTGTTTGATCATTAATTGCATGAATTCTCTCTTTGGTAATATTTATACTGAAAAGTACCTGTACTGTATTTATTTTTCAAAGTCTTTAAAGTTTCTTGATTCTTGAATTTTTTTTAGACACTAAAGTTTGCTCTAATGATTTTACTTACATTTCAGAACTATATCAGAACTGGAGCACGAGTCTAATGTCCATAAACGAGATGTGAGAATGAGAGAGGATGAACTTCAGAAACTGCGGGAAGATGAAGCTCGTAGAATAGGAATGCTTCACTCAGCTTTTTTGTCATACTTCAATACATCTTTAGGATCTCCCACTAACCCACGTTGACATAGAAGTTTTTTTTTTATAGTGTACTATATAATATATATCTTTGTAAATTTTGATATATTAAATACTGAAATATTTAAAATATTTTATTTAATAAAACTATGATCTGTATATATTTAACTCAACAGAGCATAAAATCTGTTGGCTATTATGTTAATTTTGTCATGTAACAATAGCTTTTAAATAAGGATCTTGATCTTGAGAGAACATAACAATTTATTGGCCTAATCTCAGCAGCTTCCCAAGCTTAAACACTGGCATGTTATCAGAACAAGGGACTTTATCATATTTCACATGTAGCTATGGACAACTGCTGGAGTATGGTTTTTCTTGTTATGCATGATATATGTACGATTGTGTGATGATATAGTGAATGGATGATATATATGTTTCTTTGTAATATGTATAACCTTTCTTCACTACATTATTTGCCATTTTCTCTGGGCTGATATCTCCCCACCCATGAGAGTGAGAAATGCTAAGGAATTCACAGTCCTATACTATAATTTTTAAGCAATGGTCAACCAGTGGTTATGCATATTGTTATTCCCTCTAAAGACAAGTGTTTCTTAAAGTACTGTACTGTACCCAAATCACCATCAGCTGGTCTGCATTGTAGACAACATATGTATATGTAGAGGTGCTGTGAAATTCTTGCACTGCCAATTTTATAACTTGCAGGAGATATTACTACTATTACAGTGCTACAGTAAATATAGCTTTTTTACATTTTTAAAGTCAATACAATTGTATATATGTGTGGACTTACACGAGTGTGACCTGCAAAGTACTATATTGATATTTATTACAGAATTTATTTTATTTTAATGGCTTATATTGCCTCTTATATTGATTATTCCGTTACATGAGCTAGGTTCAATACTTTCTCTTTACAAGGATATGGTTATGTTTCTAGCATTAATGATTTTTATGTAGACATCTTTATTCAGATAAAAAAACCTAAAAGTTTGTATTGTTAGCATTCTATACACCAACATCCACTTAATTTGTAAAAAGTATGCAGATGTACAAGGAATTGGGGTTATTCATTTAAAAGAAGTTATGTAAGGGGACTGGATTTTCTGTGGTCTGATTATACGAGGGGACTGGATTTTCTGGGGAATGTGGCTATACAATACAGCTGTACAGTTGTAATCCCTTGCACTGGGTTATATGAAAGACCAGGGTTACAAGATTCTACTCCCTTAACCATTTGATCACCAAATGCAAACTTGTTGTTGACATCATGTGAAGTCCTAGGGAGTATAGTGTAAACCAGTATTAGATTAATAGCAGGTTTTCAGCAAATAATGGTCTATAATACAGTATTCAAAACATTATACAACACCTTTAAGATATCACATTTAAAATTTAGATCAAGAGGTGGTGTTCAGCTGAAGCTTAAAAGAATGCAAGCACAGTTTGGAAAGTGTACAGCAAGACATGTAATGGATATGTAAGGCAGGGCAGGATGTTGGGGGGGAAAGGGGGGGGTGCATAAAGATTGGTTAGGGGTAAAGATGAGTGGGTGGGGACATAAGTGGGGGAAATCATGGTCTTATGGGGAATCAAGGAAATTTATATTTCCCACTACAGTATTTTAAAAATAGCTTTTCTTTTAGATTATGAAAAAATAAATAAATCTGATTTACAGTCTGATGCATAAGTGAAATAATTGATGATATGGAAAGAATTTGCATTCAAAATATTAAAATGAAAGATGTGATTACATTCTAGCTATTAGTTGTTGAGCTATTATGTCATAAGAAACAGTTAAGTCAAACATACCTGTACTTATAAATTGCAATGTAAGAATGACAGCCCCGAATTTTGTAAAGTTGGCATTTCAATATTTCTACTAATGACATAAAACTGGTATCATAACATTGAAAGAGGCGCATCCAACCTCTCGAACATCGTCTCCCCTAATTCAACAACAACGTTGAAAACAAGCAACAAATCCAACATCCAAAAATGGGAAGATTGGATGGATTTCGGGACTTCTTTTCCTAAGTGTATAATTCATAACATTAACTTCAAAAGTCTTCCAGTAGATTTAGTATACATGGACTTTTCTAAAGCTTTCAGTAAGGTACCATAATAAACAATAGATAACAAAGAAAGCAAAGGTCATCCTAAATAAAGGAATATGACTGGGAAAATGTGGTGAGTGGAGTAACTGCAAGGTTCCATCTTGGTGCCAAAGGTTTTTGTTATATACATTAATGACAAAGATGAGAATATTACAAACCACATCATCAAATTTGCAGTGATTGCAATAACATATTTTTTGAGACCAATACATTTCTTTCAGTGCTTAATAAATTTTCCGAGAGAAGGGAGAGAGGAGGGGACCAAGGGGAAGGGGGGGGGGACAAGTGGGTGAAGAAGGAGATGGGGGTAAAAAGTGGGGAAGAGATGGAAAATAAGAAGAGACCCAGGAGCAGCCAGATACCCCTCTATATATATAAATGGAAGCTCGAGGTTGTTAGGGAAAGTGGGAAAGGTAGGGAGAGAGGGAGGATGGTGAGAAGGGGAGGAAAATGCAGGATATGAGAGGGAAAGGATGGGGAGAGAGGAGGGGACACTGAAAAGGGGGAGAGTGAGGAAAGGAGATGTAGAGAAAGGGGGAGACAAAAAAAAAAACGGTGGAATGGGGGTTGGGAGAGAGAGACCATACAAGGCACCCCAGGTACCCCTCCTAGTAGAATGTCTCTCCAAGGCTGGAGACCAGATGCTTGGGGCTAGCCTCACCCAACTTTTCAAGATTACACATGGGGGAAGGTATAGGAGTGCTATAGAGTAGTTGGGGTCGGCTCCAGTGCCACCCCTTTAAGAAATGTCAGCTCTTGGCTCTCTGTGATAGTCATGACATCTGAAATTGGGGATTTAATTTCCATAAAGTGCTTTAGCAGTTTTTTTCCAACAATTCGTAATATTAAATGATCTGAGAGAGAGTGTGGAGGGGGGGGAAAATTGGGAGAGAGATGGAGTGGAAAATAAGGGGAAGAGAGAGACTTGGGCACAACCGGATACCCCCTTTTAGTGTGTCCCCCCCCCCTTAGTATGTGTGTGTGTGTGTGTGTGTGTGTGTGTGTGTGTGTGTGTGTGTGTGTGTGTGTGTGTGTGTGTGTGTGTGTATTATATATTAGTGTGAGAAAGCTGCAGGAACACACAAGCCATAGATCACTAAGAACTAAGTGCCCATGCCATCCAGGATCATCCCTAAATACACACAGTACCGTGACCACCGCACCAATGATTGTCTGTAAATACACCAATGTATTAGACGATCATTGGTGCAGTGGTCACGGTGCTATGTACATTTAGGGGTGATCCTGGACGGAAAGGGTTCAAATCCTGGCCCGGTCAATTAGAGTTCTTAGTGATATATGGCTTGCTGTTCCTGCAGCTTTCTAACACATTATTATGTGTTGTGTAATAGATAATTATATTATATATTTATTATATATATTATATATGCATATGTATATATATAATGTATGCACGCCTGCAATTAACGTGTATGTGTGTTTGTTATGGAAACGAGACCATGCACAAACCAGATATTTATTTTTCCCCTGTTCTTACCCGTCTCTTAACGGCTTGCTTCTGGCGCATAAAATGTTTGCTTAAAAGCTCCCGGGATCTTTATTGGTCCGAGGTAAGTGCTGCTCTGGCACCTCCAGCCAGCAAGCCACCTGCCCAGCACGGCCGCAAGCCACCTGCCCGGCACGGCCGCAAGCCACCTGCCCGGCACGGCCGCAAGCCACCTGCCCGGCACGGCCGCAAGCCACCTGCCCGGCACGGCCGCAAGCCACCTGCCCGGCACGGCCGCAAGCCACCTGCCCGGCACGGCCGCAAGCCACCTGCCCTGCACGGCCGCAAGCCACCTGCCCAGCGCGCCTGCAAGCCACCTGCCGAGGATTGCGTGGGTGTGACCGGATTACGGAGGTCATTATCCAAGACTTGACACATCCGATTCTCATGTTTGGACAGGAGGCATAATATTATAAAATGCCTAATGAATATTATATAAAATATATATTATATATATAAAATATATATTATATAAAATATATTTTATATATATATATATATATATATATATATATATATATATATATATATATTATATATATATATATATATATATATATATATATATATATATATATATTATAAATATTATATATATATACAATTTATATATTTATATATATAAATTTTATATTTTATTTATTCGTATTAAACAGTGCACGCAATTAAGAACAAAAAATAATTCAAATATAATTTCCGATATATAATTTAAAAGCACACAATTTGCTTTTTGTGTGTGTGTAAATCACGAAGAAATTAACAAACAAGATATGGTGTACACACAAGAGCATACCCACTCATACCCTTAGGGGGGCCTAGTAGCCGATAGCGCGCAGGTCTCGTAATTCTGTGGCGCGGGTTTGATTCCCGCACCAGGCGGAAACAAATGGGCAAAGTTTCTTTCACCCTGAATGCCCCTGTTACCTAGCAGTAAATAGGTACCTGGGAGTTAGTCAGAGTTCACGGGCTGCTTCCTGGGGTGTGTATGTAGTATGTGTGTGGTGTGGGGAAAAAAAGTAGTTAGTAAACAGTTGATTGACAATCGAGAGGCGGGCCGAAAGAGCAAGGCTCAACCCCCGCAAACACAACTAGGTGAATACAACTAAGTGAATACTCATACACGCGTCCATACACACGGATATACTTACCTCTAAACACTAACCCCAAGCTGCTAGTAAGCTTTAAGCCGTACTCCTCGCTTATTCCACGTTTATGAATCAATAAAAGCTCTAAAAACAACCCTCTTTTCAAGTCTCCAAGTATTCGAATATTCCCATTGCGTGAAAACGGCCGGATAGGGGAGCGAGCCGACTCAGATCTATAGACTGACAGTCGGTTAAATGAGGTGGTGCTAAGAGTGATGGTCGTATCCGGCTTTAGAGATGTCTCGTAAAATGGAAGGGCGCTCGGATATGTAAGGTTTTAGTTGTGACTTCGGTATGCAAATGAGAAGGTGGTATTTTCAGAGCTCCGTGTTGATAGCCTGCCCAAGAGGCTGTTATCATGGTGTGTGTGTGTGTGTGTGTGTGTGTGTGTGTGTGTGTGTGTGTGTGTGTGTGTGTGTGTGTGTGTGTGTGTGTGTGTGTGTGTGTGTGTGTGTGTGTGTAGGGTCGACTATTTTTTTTATTACAATATTAGAACTTTATTTTATATAGAATGATCTAATTTATGATATAGCAGCCTATCCTCCTGTTATGGTAGTACTTATAGCAACGAAGAGGACCATAGTATATATACCGACGTACAACGCAAATTAGAAAGTAGAAATCGGTACTATTGAATTTGGACAAACCGGAAAAAGATTTTTTTATGTTGCAAAGACAAACTAAACTAACCTTCCTAGGCCTAATGCACGATATCCGAGGCCTAACAGTACACATGTGTGCTATACTAGGCCTAGGAATATTTATGTTTGCTTTTAGCTTCGTTTTTTGGACTGTAAATTCTACTATCTAATTACTTAAAACGTCAGTCTTTGCACTATGGTCCACGTGATTATAAATACTATCTGAACAGGAGGATGGGTTACAGCGACAACTGTAGTGGGTTGCATGCTGGGGAAGGTCAATATAGTAGGCCTAAGGGGGGGGGGGCATTGATAATCCTAAATACAGGCTTCCTGTCCCAGACAACGGTAATTTGTGCCTCATATAAACAATACTTCGCCTCTGAATAATATGGGTCCCGCCCGACCTTTCGCGTTGCCACATCGAACTTTAAACGACGTATTAAAACGCGCGCGAACGTACCAACACAGCTGTTTTATTAATATTTACATAAAATAATAATTGAAATGAATCTTCGTCTCTCACATTCGCCCCACTGACCCCATTCCACCTGTTCCCGCTTTACCCCTTACATACTTACGTCCCTTCCTTCACCCCTCCCTCACTCCCTTCCATTCTGCCAACCCTCCCATCCCGTCTGTATCGTCTTGCCTACCTCTGCCAGCCTCCCTCCCTCTTTATTATTAATTCTTGTCCATGGTTTCTTTCAGTATTGTCTCCATGTGCTCCTCTTCCTCTTATCTTGCGACATGTACGAAGCCCTTGAAGGCACCTTTATTGCCTCTTCTTATTCCATGCCTTTGGCAAGCGTATCCTCAGTTCTCGCCTTCATTGAGGTGTGCAGAATACGAGACCGCTTTCGCTGTAGATAGTCCGCGCACCTTGATGCTCTGCCGCCGGGCTGACAGGTGGGCGATAACAACTGTCCCACCTGTCAATTGTCAGGCCCTAGGCTCACGCTGTCCTTGTGTGCGAGGTGTGTGTGTGTGTGTATTCACTGAGTTGTGCTTGCGGGGGTTGAGCTCTGACTCTTTGGTCCCGCCTCTCAACTGTCAATCAACTGGTGTACAGATTCCTGAGCCTACTGGGCTCTATCATATCTACATTTGAAATTGTGCATGGAGTCAGCCTTCACCACATCACTTCCTAATGCATTCCATTTGTTAACTACTCTGACACTGAAACAAATTCTTTCTAACGTCTCTGTGCCTCATTTGGGTACTAAGTTTCCACCTGTCTCCCCTTGTTCGTGTTCCTCCCGTGTTAAAGTGTTTGTCCACCCTGTCAATTCGTCTGAGAATTTTGTAGGTGGTTATCATGTCTCCCGTTATTCCTCTGTTTTCCAGGGACGTGAGGTTAGCTCCCTTAGCCTTTCCTCGTAGCTCATACCTTTCAGTTCTGGGGCTAGTCTGGTGGCATTCCTCTGAATCTTTAACTTTGTCTTGTGTTTAACTAAACATTGACTCCACGCTGGAGCTGCATATTCCAGGATTGGTCTGACTTAAGTGGTATACAAGGTCCTGAACGATTCCTTACACAAGTTTCTAAAGGCAGTTCTCATGTTGGCCAATCTAGCATACGCCACTGGTGATATCCTTTTGATGTGGGTCTCATGGGACAGGTTCGGTGTGATATCAACCCCCAGATCTTTCTCTCTATTTGACTCTTGCAGGATATCACCTCCCAGATGGTACCTTCTGTTCAGCCTCCTGCTCCCTTCTCCTAATTTCATTACTTTACACTTTCCAGAATTGAACTTTAGTAGCCATTTTCTAGACCATTCCTACAGTTTGTCCAGGTCGCCCTGTAGTCTCTATCATCATCTGTCTTTATTCTTCTCATAATTTTTGCATCATCAGCAAACATGGAGAGGAATGAGTCTATACCCTCTGGAAGATCGTTTACATATATTAGAAACAGGATGGGTCTAAGTACAGAGCCTTGTGGGACTCGACCGGTGACATCTCGCCACTCTGATGTCTTACCCCCCTCACAGTTACCTGTGAGGGGGGTAAGTTACCTGTTGCTTAGATGCTCCCTTATCCACTGGAGCACCTTACCCTTTACCCCTGCCTGTTGCTCCAACTTTTATAACATCTTTCGTGTCTGCGAGACACAACGGGGTAAATATGGTCTTGTGCTGTAGCTACCCTTAACTTAAATAAAACATACCAGTTGACAGTTCCATATAGCGATCACTTCTCTGATCATATAAACTTTTACAATGCCACCAGATGAATTTTTCTTTACCTTAGGCTATGATTTGTCGAGTAAATTTATCCTGTCGTCGTATCAACAGGATAAAAGTTTTGAAGTACTTTGTAAAATTACATAGGCAATAATAATGAGATGGAGAGAGGCGGGAAATGAGGAGATATATACAACGACAAAGGAGGAGGAGGAGGAGGAGGATGCTGTTGATACCACTAGGCCTCCTACAGCTATTGGTAATACTAATATTAGGCTAACTTTTACAACTATTGCTAAAAATACTGCTGCTGCAAGGCCTATTGCTGCAACTACTGTTAATACTAATACTATTAGACCTACTACTAGACCTGTACTACTAGACCTAATACTAATACTACTAGACCTACTACAACTAGGGCAGGAAACTTGTTAAGGACCTGCCCGAAACGCTATGTGTGTTTGTGACTTAGCAAGAATGTAAAAAATACCAATCTTATGTCATCTCACCAACCCATTGTACCTTCTTGTGAATAAAATTATTATTATTATCGAGGTCGTCCCATGGCTAGGCCAACAACTGCCCATCTCTAGAAAGCAACCCCACAACAGTTGGCTGACTCCCGGGTACCTATTTACTGCTAGGGGGGAACAGAGGCATCTGATTTAATGAAACCTGCTGAAACGTCTCCATCATGCGTATTAATCAAATGCTGACCCTTTGGGTCGTGAATGGACTGCGCTGACCTCTGCGACACAGGATAAACTGCCTAGCTGAGTTGGTCCTCCAGACTAGATTGTGTTTAACTCAGCTTAAGAACTAAGCTGAGTTAAAGCTTAGAATGCTTGTGAAATTGAAGCTTAGAAATTGAAACTTGTCTGGTTCAATACAGCACGAAAAAAGTGATAGTTTAAATTTTTTGGATTTACAAAAGTTACACATGAATAAAACTACTCTATTTAGTTAGACGTCGAATTTCTGCAATCATATATGGATTGTTTGGGAGACATGCGCGTATAGTTGGTTTGATAGATTATTTGTTTAATGTGAATTGCTGTTAGCAGAGCTGAACAATGGTGCAGTGTTTTGTCAATATGAAGTTTGGAATGGCCATCTAGTCGGCATACACACGGGCAAACAGCCTCATAAATAAGCAAAAAATACGCACACACACACGAGCACGCACGCGCGCGCACACACACATGCATACACAAGACAAACAACAGACAAAAAACAGTCAAAACCCAACAGTCAAAACCCAAAACAGACAAAAACCCAAAACAGACAAAAACCCAAAACAGACAAAAACCCAAAACAGACAAAAACCCAAAACAGACAACCCAAAACACAAAACAGACAAAACACACACACAAAACACACCCATCTAGGCGAGAACACTCACACACACAGGGCCATAGCTAGCACCAGGCGAGGGGTGGACCACCATGGTTTATGTCAGTCCTCCGTATTTATTACATGGGACATATTGTGTGGGGGAAGACCTAGCCATCTCTGCCCTCAGCAGATCACGCAGCAGCCGCCTCTTCTTCAGCCGTCTCCGTCAGCAGCAGTCACCCCCCTACCCCCAGCAGTATGCCTTCTTCTGTAGTCCCTCTTATAAAACAATTTACCTCCCTATTTTTATTTTAAGGAGTTTCCCCCTTTGGCGGAGCTCGTCCTCTCTCATTCAGTAGTTCACATCTTCAGTATCACCACGCCTACTAAGCATTAAGCCAAAGTTCTCTCATATAAATGCCTTTGTGAATATGACCGGAAAGTCATTTGGATCTCTAGTGAATGTTGTGGCTGTCTCAATGGGAGAGGGGAGAGTCAGAGGGAGTTGGGGAGGGGCTTGGGGAGGGGCTTGGGGAGGGGCTTGGGGAGGGCCTTGGGGAGGGGTTAGAGGAAGGGGGAAAGTAGGGAGAGAGGGTAAATTGGTTAAGTGTGGAATGAAAGGGTTATGACCCGTGACATTGGGGCAGGAAATGGGAATGGAAGAACACAACATATTCCCCCGCGTTCTTAGGGGTCATGATTTTAGTCTAGAAAAGTTAGCCCCCTTCGAGGGTAACTTTTGAAGGCTTACGTGCTTTACATCTGGGCTCTGAGGTGGTGTTAAGAGACTTTACACTTGTCTCGGGGCTCTGTCGTGGAGGAACACACAACGCACACCTTGGTATTCTCGTCGAGGGTAATAATAGACAGGAAAATCACCTGTTGAAGGAAATAACTGGGAATCTATCTTGAAAGTTGAATTGATTTATATATTCTTGTGGCGCTCAAAATTATTGAAAATACCACAAAAGACAGCTTGCTTATCTACGGATTCCTTTCCTCATTGCTCTACATAGCTTGCAGTTAAATTGTAACGTGCTTCTCCCTGAAGCCAGATATACTTTATATGCATACTTAATGCATTTAAAGTATGCATATACATACTATATGCATACGTAATAAATTATACTTAATAAACGAATTCGAGTCAAATTTATGAAGTTCCCTTCACACATTGGGATGCAAGAACCTGATAATGTGAATGTCCTTGCCAAGCTTGTAGTAAATGAAGACAACATTGAACATGATAATGGGCTATCAACAAAAATGCTAAAAAAAAGTGTAATTAGACGAGAACTCTTAGATAAAATTGAAGAAAACAGAATAGTGCAGAAAGGGAGCACACATCTCCTATGCCAGGAGAGTACGACGGGCTCACCATAGTCTGTGCTGCTTGCAGCTTTCAGATTCAGCTACACGGAACCAAAACAACAACAGCAAAAGGGAAACTAGCAGATTCATTATTTATCACACTGAAATGTGTAAAATAACACACTTGTATGGGTCAATAAACAAAATCAGTTGACTGAGAGATGTCACATCTCGAATATGACTTGACACCAAGTGTCTCTGACAGTTGAGCTTGTAAGAAGATCTAGACGACTTGACGTGTAAAGTGCGGAGACCCACATAAGGGACGCACATTAAAACTTAACTCGATTTTGAAACAATATAAGGTGTAAATTAAATATATATCTAAACTTATATAGCATGAAATGACAAATCGTCGTATTGTTAACATCTGAAATTCTTTCCCAAAATTCAGATATCGCTTTTAGTAGATAAATGACGATATACGACCAAGACGAAGAGTGACAACCCTCTCCTTGCTAGCAACGTTACAGCCATAACGAAATGTTTTTCCCCTCGTTGCTAGAAATATCGACTCCAAGACAAAGAGCGTCCCTTCTCCTTACTAGAGATGAAAATAAGACGGAGACTGTTTCCTTCCTCCTTGCTAGAGGTGTTGAAGCCAAGACGAAACCTTCCAGACGAAGGGTTACACCATCCCTATTCAAAACCACTATCGTGTGAAATACAATTAGATCGTCCAGTGAGCAAGGCCGACCTGGGAGGCCCCTGGAGACAGACTGGTCTCTGGGGTGGAGAGAGAACCATTAAATAGGAAAAACGTAAGGGGTAAAATGTGACGTTGACACATCAAAAGGACACTATTGGAGAGATGGGTGACGAAGCGTCTGGTCTGGTGGGGGTGTGTTAGGTTAAGGTGGGATGGGGTGTGTGTGTGTGTGTGTGTGTGTGTGTGTGTGTGTGTGTGTGTGTGTGTGTGTGTGTGTGTGTGTGTGTAGGGTAGTGTACTCACCTAATTGTGCTTGCGGGGGTTGAGCTCTGGCTCTTTGGTCCCGCCTCTCAACCGTCAATCAACAGGTGTACAGGTTCCTGAGCCTATTGGGCTCTACTTAGGCCCTTACGTGTGGGCGAGTGTGGGTGAGTGTGTGTGTGTGTGTGTTTAGGGGGCGGGAGGGGGTCGTGTGGATGCAGGCTTGAGGATGATGACGTATGGATGAAGGCGTGTGGATGCAGCTCATGGTCCTTATAGTATATGTGCTCCTATACTGGTGTATACCACCCGCTTGCCGCAAACCGAGATATATTCGCTAGGTATATCGTTCACATGTCCAGAACTGTGTTATACTCTTAGGATATAACCATCATGCTCTGGAGATCGCCATACTCACGGCTGCATCATCTAATTCACCCGAAGCGGATTAAACTCGCCTCCCTTCAGAGTGGCGGCGCGCTTCTCCCGTACAGCCAGCATCTGCAGCCCGCGATTTCACACGTAACTATTGTCGCTGGCTTGACCCACAACCCACAGAGATGTCGCTCTCGTTAGTCCATGTATGTGAGCAGTGTACGGCTCGTTAGTCCATGTATGTGAGCTGTGTACGGCTCGTTAGTCCATGTATGTGAGGTGTGTACGGCTCGCTACGCCATCTGGCGGTGACGGTGCAAACCGGCTTTGTTTCTGTCGAGGCCACTAGAGAAGGTTGCCCTCAGGTAATCTCGGGTAAATACGGCTCACTCCGTCATCTAGAATCGAAGGAGAACACTTTCATATTAATAATATTTTAAATTCAGGAAGCAATAGGGCTCACAATCAATTGGACCCGATTCCCGGACAGGGCGAAGTATTTGGCATTTCATTTTACTGCCTTGAAATTGAAATTGAAATTGAAATAAGTTTATTGAGGTAAAATACACACAAAGGGATGAGGTAGCTCAAGCTATTCTCACCCCATTTTTTTACTGCCTTTGTTCACGTAAATAGACACCCGGAAAGTATTTGGTTATTGTGAGTTACATCTTGGGAAAGATCCGTCGCTGGACACGAACATTAATACGCTTCATTTCCCTGATAGTCAATGTCCTCAAAATGTCACCATATTTATTAAAGAACGAATGTTTTTGTTTCATCTTGTTTTTGACAAAAATGTTGATATTTCGAGTACATTAAAACTGGGGTTAATAGATATCTTATAAGAGGGAATGTCTGTTTGTCCAAAGTAGGAGCCCAGGTGATTGGGGATAGACTCGTCCAACTTTGCAGGGGAAATGGTCTAAGGTACGGGACGGGCATAGGCTGGTCGGAGTTGCCAGAATTCAAGAAAGAACAGATACAATGGGGTATATGGGATGGTGAAATTACATAAGATTAGTATATATATTAAATATTATATATATATATAAAGCTTGAATTGTCCCCAATCGGGTCACTATAACACGACAAGGATTAGACCTGGGGGACGCCGGGTACCCACTAGCATACATATATAAAAAAAATTGTATGTAGAAACTTGCTATAAGGTGTAGAGAGGAGGGATTGGGGGTGTACACAGTAGCTGGCAACAAGGTGTAGAGGGATGAGGGAGGTGGATGTCAAGCGGGTGTCAGGCGGGTGTCAGGCGGGTGTCAGGCGGGTGGAAGAGTCGCTTCCGCTGTGTTTACGTAGCATGCGAGGGGGGAAAGTGCCTCCACCTTAGACTAGCAAAAACCATTAAAAGTTTCCACACTTATAATGTCGTAAACTGCCGAGTTTACTATGTAGTCTACACCAGCGGGTTTACGATGCAATTTGCAATGTAATTTTGTCTGATCTGTGTTACGAGTTTAGCAAGCAACCGACGATAAAAATGGATGAGAGGCAGAAGTCATACAGGGTTACGATAGCCTAGTCATACGCCCACTACTTGTGCAGAGTTACGATACTACAGTTTTCTCTGTGGCAATTAGCTGACGATAGTCACCGGCAGCAGCCACACACACACAGGAAGACGAAATGATTCAAGAGCCTCAAAAGATAACAGTTACCAATTAATCAATCAAGAGACGGATAGCGTGGAGCTAAAGACGTTCACTTACACAATTTCCTGTATAAAAATCATGAAAATAAAATTCACTGCAGAAGACCTAGTGACTCAATCGAGTCAGCTACTATTTATACTCAATTTCACTCTTATAGAGTACTCTATTTTCTTCTCAGAGGCTATGGGTCTCTACACTTGCACCAGAGGTGGTACCCCTTCTATATTATATATAATATATATATAACCTTCGCTTGAAACAATCCAGCGATTCTACATCTATTATGCTACCAGCTACCCAGTAAGCACCGTTGGTTGATCTACGATGTGAGAAAAACTGAAGGAGCCAGAACAACAAAGCCTAGGTCATTACCAAGTTCCCGAAGAAGCCAAAGGACTATAGATTTTGCTCAGTCACAGCATTAAAGAAAAGGAATGCACCAGGAAGTGGAGAGGTGGATACTCGCGTTACATAATTTTCTGTCTTGCTCTGAGGAAGGTCTAGACTGGCCGAAAATGCGTTTAGCAATCTTTTTATTTTTCAATGTGATTTTTTCAGTATACTTTGATACGTGTTTTCGTGATCGGCGCTGCATAACATGGGTTCAAATGTAGATGTAACAGAGGCCAGCTGGTTCATGAACTTGCACACAATTGGGTTGTAGGTTAAGAGGCGGGAGCCCCAGAACTGAAGACCGATCTAAGAAAGCACTGCTAGGATGTGCAGCTTGGTGCGTCCGCACCCGATTCACAAGTATTGGCAAGATACAAAATGAGAGGATCAAGTGCTACTGCAACTTTACCACCAGCCGCTGCAACTCGACCACCACCAGCCGCTGCAACTCGACCACCACCAGCCGCTGCAACTCGACCACCAGCCGCTGCAACTCGACCACCAGCTGCCGCTGCAACTCGACCACCACCAGCCGCTGCAACTCGACCACCAGCTGCCGCTGCAACTCGACCACCACCAGCCGCTGCAACTCGACCACCAGCCGCTGCAACTCGACCACCAGCTGGCGCTGCAACTCGACCACCAGCTGCCGCTGCAACTCGACCACCAGCTGCCGCTGCAACTCGACCACCAGCCGCTGCTGCAACTCGACCACCAGCCGCTGCTGCAACTCGACCACCAGCCGCTGCTGCAACTCGACCACCAGCTGCTGCTGCAACTCGACCACCAGCTGCTGCTGCAACTCGACCACCAGCTGCTGCTGCAACTCGACCACCAGCTGCTGCTGCAACTCGACCACCAGCTGCCGCTGCAACTCGACCACCAGCTGCCGCTGCAACTCGACCACCAGCTGCCGCTGCAACTCGACCACCAGCCGCCGCTGCAACTCGACCACCAGCCGCCGCTGCAACTCGACCACCAGCCGCTGCTGCAACTCGACCACCAGCCGCTGCTGCAACTCGACCACCAGCCGCTGCTGCAACTCGACCACCAGCCGCTGCTGCAACTCGACCACCAGCTGCTGCTGCAACTCGACCACCAGCTGCTGCTGCAACTCGACCACCAGCTGCTGCTGCAACTCGACCACCAGCTGCCGCTGCAACTCGACCACCAGCTGCCGCTGCAACTCGACCACCAGCTGCTGCTGCAACTCGACCACCAGCTGCTGCTGCAACTCGACCACCAGCTGCTGCTGCAACTCGACCACCAGCTGCTGCTGCAACTCGACCACCAGCCGCTGCTGCAACTCGACCACCAGCCGCTGCTGCAACTCGACCACCAGCCGCTGCTGCAACTCGACCACCAGCCGCTGCTGCAACTCGACCACCAGCCGCTGCTGCAACTCGACCACCAGCCGCTGCAACTCGTCCACCAGCCACTGCAACTCGTCCACCAGCCGCTGCAACTCGTCCACCAGCCACTGCAACTCGTCCACCAGCCGCTGCAACTCGTCCACCAGCCACTGCAACTCGACCACCAGCCGCTGCAACTCGTCCACCAGCCACTGCAACTCGTCCACCAGCCGCTGCAACTCGTCCACCAGCCACTGCAACTCGTCCACCAGCCACTGTAGGGGACGCAGGAGCTGAAGCACATCCTGCCGTCACTCACAGTCGAGTACACACACACACACATAAATAATATATATAATATGTGTCTGTACTGAACTGCAAGTGACAGCAGGATGAGCCTCACACAAACGCTATCACAAACATTCCAGTGGCATAAATTTATATAACTAAATATACCTTTCCGTACAACATTTCTTCTGATTCTTGTCGTGGCCTTTCCGAGCGCTGGGAGCGTCACGCGCTACATGCCTAAACCATTTCCTGAAAAATACCCAGTGACGCAATATAAATATACTTAAAAAAAGCGAGGGGAAAAAAAATAAGCGGAGACTTTTACGCCCAAACCTCAATTTATTTATCAGAAAACTCGCGGCAGAGAACGTCATTAATCACAAGATAAAAATATGCAGGTATTGGAGAGGCTGAAAATTTATTGCAAATTAAAAAATCTCGCAGCAGGTCAGCCCTGGGGAGGACGCGGTGGGTGGGGGTGGGTGGGGGTTGGTGGGGAGGATAGGTTGTAGGGTGAGGAGGGAGTGGGGAGATAGAAGGAAGAGGAGGAGGAGGGGAAAACCAGGATGAAGGAGAGGTGATCCACAGTATGGGACTCTTCACAGGTGGTCTCTCTTCCCTGGGACCGGATGGAGAGTGATTGTAAATACGACCACACCTGAGGGCCAGTGCGTGAAGGTGAGGACGAGTGCGTGAAGGTGAGGACGAGTGTGTGATGGTGAGGACGAGTGCGTGATGGTGAGGACGAGTGCGAGCACCAGGATCTGGGAATGCAAGGCCATACAAGAACACGAGGCCCTTGGAAAACGAAGCCCTGAGAACACGATGTCCTCATAAGACGAGGACCTGGGAATGTAAAAGCCCCAGGAAGACGAGGACCTGGGAATGTGTAGCCCCAGGAAGACGAGGACCTGGGAATGTAAAAGCCCCAGGAAGACGAGGACCTGGGAATGTGTAGCCCCCGGAAGACGAGGACCTGGGAATGTAAAAGCCCCAGGAAGACGAGGACCTGGGAATGTAAAAGCCCTAGGAAGACGAGGACCTGGGAATGTGTAGCCCCAGGAAGACGAGGACCTGGGAATGTAAAAGCCCTAGGAAGACGAAGACCTGGGAATGTGTAGCTCCAGGAAGACGAGGACCTGGGAATGTAAAAGCCCCAGGAAGACGAGGACCTGGGAATGTAAAAGCCCTAGGAAGACGAGGACCTGGGAATGTAAAAGCCCCAGGAAGACGAGGACCTGGGAATGTGTAGCCCCCGGAAGACGAGGACCTGGGAATGTAAAAGCCCCAGGAAGACGAGGACCTGGGAATGCAAAAGCCCTAGGAACACGAGGTCATATTCGAACAGAGGCCCTGGGAACAAAGAGGCCAAAGGAATAAATGGGTCTGAGAACGAGAGGTTGGAGGAACGGGAGAGCCTGTGAACGTACAGTGGGGATGCTAGACTGACACTTTAGCCTCACCGTACCTTGACCAAACGCCAGAGAACGAACCTGCATTTCATTTTGTGTTGTGGGACATTCTGTTGCTGCTACTGCTACAGCTGCTGCTCTTCCTGCTGCAGCTTCTGGTGACATTGCTGTGTCTGCATGTGGAGGTTCTACTACTACTACTTCTGGAGCTAAAGTTGATGTTTCCTATACTGCATAACATAATCCCCACATCCTTATCCTGACCCCGTTCAAGTGCTATATAGTTGTAATGGCTTAGCGCTTTCCCGTGATAATTCTCTCCCTCTCTCAACCACATTGAGCTAGGAAAATAATATTTGTCAAATATAGATGCATTTCTTAATACACGCAATACACGATTGCGTGTATTAAGTGTAAGTTTCACAGTCTCCGTGGTGTAGTGGTAAGACACTCGCCTAGCGTTCCGCGAGCGCTATGTCATGGGTTCGTATCCTGGCCGGGGAGGATTTACTGGGCGTAATTCCTAAACTGTAGCCTCTGCTTAACGCAACAGTAAAATGTGTACTTGGATGAAAAAACGATTCTTCGCGGCGGGGATCGTATTCCAGGGACCTGCCCGAAACGCTACGCGTACTAGTGGCTGTACGAGAATGTAACAACTCTTGTATATATCTCAAAAAAAAAAAAAAAAAAAAAAAAAAAAAAAAAAAAAAAAAAAAGTGCACGCAATGTAGTGACCATTGCCTGGCCCGGCACACCACCTGCAAGGTAGGCCGGCCGGTGCCCGTGAGCGCACAACAACACTCCAATGTTTATACTCTTTCCAGTTTTCTCACCTCAATTTTCCTGCTACGTCGGTCACTTTGGTATCAAATTGGCGCAAGATTTTGGCGGACATTTTAAAACAAGTTTTATAATCGGAAAATATTTATATTTTACTAATATATTTTTTTGGACAAATATTAAAAATAAGTTTTTACAAGTATTTTGGGGCATTGTGGACGACATTAACGTCCTCCCCCAAACTACGTGTATTGGTTTAAGGACCAGTAACGTAATCTCCCCAACAGCCAAAGTGAAGATTTCCCTCATTTTGCACCCGCAAGATGGCGTAAAGTTTAGGGATTCACAAATGTTATTCATCTTGTTTAGTAAGCTGTTCATTTGAGACAGTTAAACAAGTCCCAGCTGTGTCTGGGTACAAGTGACAGGATGAACAACCAAGCGGGGTTCCTCCGCTTCGGGTACAGTACAAACTGCTATGGTAGTATGTTCACACACAGGATGACTGGCGCTGCCCAATAAACTCGCCCCTCGGGGCAAAACTAAATTAAAAAATTAACTAATACAACAGCTGCTGTCACTGCTGGAAAGCTCCAGGACGAATAAACATCTTGGAAAAACAAAAAAAAACTTTCCTTTAGGCTAAAATAAAATATATATGAAACAACGAAATAAATGGAATAAATAACACGGAAGAAAATGCAGAATAGAACCAGTGAAGAGCAGAGGTGTCATGGGCACAATCAGAGAACACTGTATGAACATCAGAGGTCCGCGGTTGTTCAACGTCCTACCAGCGAGCATCAGAAATATCACAGGAACAACCGTGGACATATTCAAGAGAAAACTAGATTGTTTCCTTCAAGGAGTGCCGGACCAACCGGGCTGTGGTGGGTATGTGGGCCTGCGGGCCGCTCCAAGCAACAGCCTGGTGGACCAAACTCTCACAAGTCAAGCCTGGCCTCGGGCCGGGCTTGGGGAGTAGAAGAACTCCCGGAACCCCATCAACCAGGTAATTGAAACTCCAACAAAATCCACCCCCCCCCCCCCCGAGAGGCCAGCAGATCTCGGGATGATGCTTGTTGTATATACCCAGAAACTCCCAAGTTGTTTGGAAGAGGGTAGTTAAATATATTATCAGTTTTGTTTAGGGGAAGATCGCTCTTTTTTTGACACACAAAAACAGAAAAAGAATGAGAGAGAGAGAAAGAGAGCACGAATTATAAGGATAGATTAATCGACATCTGTATCAGAAAACAGATACAAATCTTAAAATGTTTTCTCAAAACCAGCGTTTCGGAGATAACCCATCAACAGCACTAAAAAGTGTAGCAAAATCACTCGGCATAACTTATCTAAAATTTATCAATAAACAGTTGAATGATGTGAGATTTGGGAGTTATTTACCTTTTTAAATGTTTGAACTGTCCGCTGCTCTGCGATACCACTGTGAAGCCATGAATCAACCTCTCATTCACAACGATTTCAAAGTACTAACCACTAATTGTCGTCGAATAGATCTGAACATATTAGGACTTCTTCACGTCACCAAATCGAGACCCGATTTGAACAACTTTGAGTCCTCGACTCAATTTTCATCTACTAATTTTAATCTTTTATTCAGCCATGCTCTCATCAACAAAACCCAAACACTCGTTAATCGAGCCGCTAAACCCAGTTTTTATGAGTGAAAAAGGATTACACATGACTCACAACAGATGTTCTAACATTTTTCGAATAGTGCTTCGCTGACTTCCTCAGTTCGAATCGTATATTTTCCAAATGCTTCACCCACATACTTCAAATACAGCCCCGTTCTCTAAACAAAGACCCAAAGTCCACTTCGTGCATCCGCCAAACCCCCTGTTTATGAATGAAAAGCGGTTTACACACGACTCATAACTGATGACGTACGAACATTTCCGGAACAAGTGCTTTGCTCGCGTCCTCTGCTCGAACCACAATTCAATAAATGCTTTACCCACGTACTTCAGATACAAATAATCGCCATCAAAAACTAAACACCTTACCTAACCTACTGCCTAACTATACATAGAATTTTTATGTATAATAATATTAATTTATATATTAGAACAAACCAATTTTTAATACACAGTATGTTAAAATTGATGAATGCGTCTGGGGAGGACGGCCGCTGCTTTAAACAGCCTAGTGTGAGGCCGGGTTGTAAATACAAATAATCATCAACAGAGCCTAAACACCTTACCTAACCAAACCTACGCATAACTCTACCTAGAACTTTAATATTTTAATTTATATATATATATATATATATATATATATATATATATATATATATATATATATATATATATATATATATATATATAACTATACATAGAATTTTTATGTATAATAATATTAATTTATATATTAGAACAAACCAATTTTTAATACACAGTATGTTAAAATTGTTGAATGCGTCTGGGGAGGACGGCCGCTGCTTTAAACAGCCTAGTGTGAGGCCGGGTTGTAAATACAAATAATCATCAACAGAGCCTAAACACCTTACCTAACCAAACCTACGCATAACTCTACCTAGAACTTTAATATTTTAATTTATATATATATATATATATATATATATATATATATATATATATATATATATATATATATATATATATATATATTGTCTTTTATTTCTTCTGATGAAAGTTTCTCCAGCTGCGTGCTAAAGTTGAGCGATTTTGCTTGAGGTGCCTCGTCAGTGAGACCGTTGCCACAGATCAATCACTCTCTGCGAGAAGAAGTACTTCCTCCTGCCAGTTCTGCTCCCTAACTTTCCCATCTCCAAGTTGCGGCTTCTTCTTCTGTGTCGTTTGACATCAAGTAATTGTCAGAGTTTAAGTTTCTTATCCTCTTTAGTTGTTTATGTTTATTAAAACTTATTATTATTGTTAATTATAAAAAAATATTGATGATGTAATTGGTTATTATTTCAGAGATGAGGTTTTTTAGATTTGAATTACACGAAATTCTTCGTTTGTTGTTCATTCCCTTTTCGTTATTGTCTCAAGTTTTCACATATATTCTAGAAATAATCTGTATTGAGGAGCTCTCATGGCAGCAAAGTTGTGTTGGAATAAGAATCGTTCATAGTAATGGGCATTTTTGCTTTTATTCTCGATAATCTCTTCCTGTTTTCCTCCCTCGCCCTTACTTCTTCTTTCACCGTTTCTTCTTGTCACCTTCCTCTTCACCGTCTCCATCCCTTAGATTATATATTTACACTAATAAAGGAGACAATCAGTGTTGGTAATCCCATTACGGAGTCTGATGCGGCCGACACAAGAACCTTATCGTCCCAGTGGCGTAGTGGGACGCCTAGTGTTTCGCGAGCGCTTTGGCCTGGGTTCGTATCTTGGCCAGGGAGGATTCACTGGGCGCCAATCCATAACTGTAGCCTCTGCAGGCTATGAGTCACAATAACGTGGCTAAAGTATGATGACCAGACCACACACTAGAAGGTGAAAGGACGACGACGTTTCGGTCCGTCCTGGATCATTCACAATCGATTTGAGAATGGTCCAGGACGGACCGAAACGTCGTCGTCCCTTCACCTTCTAGTGTGTGGTCTGGCCATCATACTGTAGCCTCTGTTTTCCCAACAGTAAAATCGTTCTGGTTGTTAAACGATTTGGCGGGTCGTATTCAGGGGAATATTAGGATTAAGGACTTGCCTGAAACGTTCTGTACAAAACTGCAAGAACTCTTGTATATTTAAATAAATACAAAATAAAAAATAAAATAAATACAGCACTCCCCAGGAGACTGATATTCTCATGTACAGTAACGAGATCCATCTACCTGTATGTCGATTCCATCTCGATCCTATCTAATTGGCTAATTTATACAGACCATTTGCTATAATCCAATATAGACTAATATAATCAAATCAGTAAATTCAGATAAATTGAGACATTGTGCTTATCATGCGATGGTCTCCGATGATTGCTTTATTGACTGACAATTTGCTGCGTTGTTAGTCGTTGACGCTGATGATCTGACCCATTTCGAGCCTCTTTACGACCCAGCCCATCAGGTAGAGCTGCCTTAGCTCGTAACTTGAAAATAGGCACAGTTTACGACACTGTCTCACAACCTTGTAGATTATTTTAGTCTCTCTCGAAGGAAAAAAAATGATTTCACAGTCCGTTTTCTCTTATAACTGATAATTTATATTATTCGTGCAGTCCGTCCTCTCAACTAATACGTCTCATTTTGTATGTTATGGTCCTT
This sequence comes from Procambarus clarkii, assembly GCF_040958095.1. Lineage (NCBI taxonomy): Eukaryota > Metazoa > Arthropoda > Malacostraca > Decapoda > Cambaridae > Procambarus > Procambarus clarkii. The sequence goes on from NC_091232.1 coordinate 6,828,565, forward strand.
AACGTACAAATAACTACGTACTATACAAAAACAGCGGCTCTCAAAAATTCACGTTTCCTATACTTGGTAAATTATGTTAGGACGGTGGGGTCTTATCCCGGGATTCGAACACGGAATTTCCGATTGTGAGTCGAGAACGAACCTGACTGTACAGTTGGGTCTTTGAATCTCTATATGACCCATGGTCAGCGTCGGAATTGCTACGCTTAAATAAATAAATAATCCTCGATTATGTGATAAAGCTTGAACACACTGTTGGCCTGAGAGTAGGATCGAAGCCTTCTCGGTCCACTATTTAACACCATTCCCAGGTATAAACACCACAACAACGCTTCTTACATGTGTGTTGGGCGGGTTATTTCCCCACTGCTCTTCGTCAGGGGCAAAATATTATTTTTTTCCCCCACCACCAGACATTCGATAATTATTGCCATGGCCCTTGACGTTAATTGCCGGGTCGAGACACATCGTTTCTCTTTTAATAATGATTTACTTGGCTGTTTCTCTCGGCTCAGGGCAATACGGCGCCGTTACTGCGTTACGACTTCAACAGTCTGGGTATTTATTGCCCATTGTCACTACCTCTATTTTGCTTCACCATTAACACTACTACTAGTAACATCATCACTATTACCATCACCATCATCATTGTTACCATCACCATCCCTTTATTAATTCACCGTGACACACGCAAACAAATTAATCTCACTACATTAGAAAAATCTCAACAGCTTCTTTACTGCAGGAGACAATTACGAGCTTCTGGAGATTAATATCGTTGTGTACTCTGAGACTTGCTCGAGTGATTGTGTGCTCTGAGCCTTGCTTGAGTGATTGTGTGCTCTGAGACTTGCTTGAGTGATTGTGTGCTCTGAGCCTTGCTTGAGCGATTGTGTGCTCTGAGCCTATCTTGAGTGGGAGTACACTGTGGGTCTAACTCGAGTCGGAGTGCACTCAATGTCTGGCATTAGTGGAGGAGCACTGTGACCCAGGCTTGAATGAAGATGCACTCTGGGCCTGACGTCAGTGGTTGTGCACTCTTGACAGCATCGAGCTGTTGCTAGCAAGTGATCATGAAAGCGATATGCATATTTTGGGATTACTAAAAGGTAATTGTTATTGTCAACTGAAGGACAGAGCGTTTGGTCGAGGCTAGGCATTGAGGTCTCGGAGATAGGGGGGATGGAGTAGGGATAGAGGGGGGATGGAAAGGGGAAGTTATCGTGAAGGATAAGAGGACAGGTGAGAGGATAGACGGGAGATTCAATTTTCAGCAGGTTTTTCTTTTAATTGATTGAGTTAATCGGTGTGAGGTGGTTAGTGTGTTTGAGGCAGTTATAGTCTCCCAGTCTGTTGGTCGGTCTGTCAGTCTGTTGTTCGATCTCTAACTCTGTTGTTCAGTCTCTCGCTCTGTTGTTCAGTCTCTCACTCTGTTGTTCAGTCTCTCACTCTGTTACTCAGTCTCTCGCTCTGTTATCCAGTCTCTCGCTCTGTTGTTCAGTCTCTTACACTGTTGCTCAGTCACTCTGTTGTTCGGTCGGTCAGACAGTATGTCTCCTGTCTGTTTTCTTCTCCCTTTCATCGACCACAGAAGAATACACTCAGATTAGCATCCAGGTCTCCAGCATCAACATTTTATCTCACCTCTACACATTGCACACAACGTTGCAAGCAGTTATCTACATTTTTTAGCGTCACATAACCCATTAAAAGATTACAGTACGTACATGTCCTGCAATTGATATCGGTACAAGAATGCAAGAACTCTTGTATATATAAATACATAAATACAAAATAAATAAAATATATGTTTGCAGTAGGATTAATCGGAAGCTGTGGCGTGTCTTGAATGTCAAAGTTTAACTAATAGTGAAGAGGAACATATTGGGCTTTAGGTGTCTATTGCTTCGTCATATCTTCTATTTTCGTGTCTCAGGTTCCTTACTATCTAGGGCTCCGTGATATCTATGGCTTGCAGGTATCTGGGATTTCTAGGATTCTGTTATCTTTATCTCTTCAAGAGAACCTGAACAATTATTAATACAGATTATGTTTTAAAGATTAATTACATTTGAACTGGAATTGAACGTCTGATTGAGAGTAATAAGACAGTGACAAAATTACTTCAAAGAACAAAGACGATGTTTTTTCTGTGCCACGGATCCTCATTTCAATCTTTTTCTCTCTGTCATTTGTTATGGAGATTGTGGGGAAAATACCCAGTAAACTTGTGCCACAGAAGCACCCTAGAAAATATCTTACGCTTTGTACGCGTATAAAAGCGTGATTTTGCTTAGCCCAGCTAAAAGTATCTCCAAAGGATGTTCCATAAAATTATACTAGTTCTAATTTTCCTGAATTGCTTCAAAGGCCTGGCAAACAAACCATGTTTTCCTAGAAACACCTGAAAGAGGTGGCACACAAGTCTCAGTTTTCTTGTGTTACTTCAAAGACCCGAAACATAATTTCCATTTCTAATTATATCTTTGAGTCTTCCCCCAAAATATATGATTTAAAAGGTACCCAGAAGTATGGAAGAGCGAGTGTTTCAGTGACAAAATCTTCCGATGTAAAATTATATTATATGTGATTATTCTATAACTTGAATTAAGTGTTAGTTTGCTCAGCTATAATTGACCACGTGCATGATCCTAGAGCCACAACATTTTTTGAACAACTTTTTGAACAGTGGTTCACTGACGACTTTTGGTTGAACTACAATGCTGTAAATGCTTCACCTACATAATGCAAATACAAATAATCACTAACAGAACCTAAACGCCTAATAAATGCCTAAATATGCACAAAATGCTAATGTATAATAATAATATTAATTTATATTTGAGAAAATTCCTATTTTGAATGAACACAGAGAGAGAGAGAGAGAGAGAGAGAGAGAGAGAGAGAGAGAGAGAGAGAGAGAGAGAGAGAGAGAGAGAGAGAGAGAGAGAGAGAGAGAGAGAGAGAAAGAGAGAGAGAGAGAGACCCCACTGGCTTAACCTCTTCCCTTCTTCCTCCTCCTCATCTTCCTCCTGCTGTCATAGACAAATAAACCAGAGGACCCATGTTTTAGCTGTTATGGAGAGCCGTGAGTGTTGTTTTAAAAGTTGTTAATGGAAGAACTTTGGCATTTAGTTCAGCTGGTGCTGCCAAGCATAGCGCCTTCTTTATGTACCGAGGCATTGTGCTTGTTCTCCCGCTCCTCTTTACTTCACTTTTCGAAATTGTTATCTGAGAGGACTGGGGAGAGTTAGGTCAACGTTCCAATGAATTACGTTATGTGTTGTAAACTACGTGGAATGAAACTGTGTTTGCAGTTAGGAGGTTATCTTGAGGTTATCTTGAGATGTTTTCGGGGCTTTTTAGTGTCCTCGCGGCCCGGTCCTCGACCAGGCCTCTACCCCCAGGAAGCAGCCCGTGACAGCTGACTAACACCCAGGTAGCTATTTTACTGCTAGGTAACAGGGGGCATAGGGTGAAAGAAACTCTGCCCATTGTTTCTCGCCGGCGCCTGGGATCAAACCCAAGACCACAGGATCACAAGTCCAGTGTGCTGTCCGCTCGGCCGACCGGCTCTCTAGGATTTCACAATAACCAAATATTTATGTTATTGGCTACGAGGGTCAGGAAGTTGTGGGTGTTGATTAAAATGTTGTGGATGGCGTTGATTACAATCGTTAGGTAGTTGTGGTTGCTGGTGTTGATGCCCAAAGGGCTGCATTTATCCTCCAGTAATCATTAGGTACCGGAGCTGTTTACGCTTGCTACAGACGGTGTAGTAATTCCCCTCAGCCGTGATTGCTGTTGAAATCACCAAAACACTAACCTCATGCTGGTTGTATGTTAGTATTCACCGACTAATACACTTAACCAACATCTAAAATTATCTTTAAAGGCTCATAAAGAATTTTGTGTATTATAATTTTGCCCCCCGAGGGCTGGTTCATTTTGCACCGTCACTCATCCTGTGAGTAAACATATCGACACAGTGCCAGTATTAGAGCACCGTCACTCATCCTGTGAGTGAAAATACCTCAATAGCAGCACTTACAACATCCCCCAAAACGAGAAAAACACCCTGGAATGTTGACACTAAATGCACTCTGAAAATACAGTATCTGTAATGGTTCCTGTATCGAATTTATAAAGTCGATTTAGTAAGTTTTGTAAATTTATCAAAAGAGGTATCGCAAAGCCCATAATTATGACGTATATAGTTTCATTTTAATTCTAAAGTTGGCATGCTAATTTCACCAGTAAACTGCAGATAATGTTGATTTAAACACTCTTGCACTGGCAATATCTCAAGCTATTTGCTAAAAATATCTATAAGACACACGTAATGATTTAATTTCGATCAATTTATCAATGGTGCAATGTATTCACAGTTAGCATGTTAATTTGGTCAAAACAACACTGTTACAACACACAGTTAACATATTAACTTGACTAACACACCCCTTAATTTAATATATAATTAACATATTAATTTAATCAACACTAATTCAACATAATTAATGTGTTTAATTCATTACAACTTCAAAAGCTGCACAAAACGTTAGCACACTAATTATATTACATCTCAGATGTTACCCAAAGATAATATATTCAGACTTCGATAAGTCTGAATATGTCTGACGACTTAGTATGAAGATTAAGATAATATATCTCAGTCTTCAAAGATAATATATTGTTTTCAATTCCGGAACACAATGAAATTGAAATAAATGTTCTCACAACACTCTTAACTCAGAGACGTAAAAAAAAGAACTGTCAGCAGAATTTCCTTTTGATTTCGTTTTTAACTTCGAAAACTTGAGCTACCAAGACACTCTCTCTCTCTCTCTCTCTCTCTCTCTCTCTCTCTCTCTCTCTCTCTCTCTCTCTCTCTCTCTCTCTCTCTCTCTCTCTCTCTCTCCTAGTTTCATTTAATTCTTCCGTCACTCTTCCTCTCCATCTTACTTCACTCTTCCTCTCCCTTTTCCAGGGGTTCCTAACTTCTTTAAGAACACTCTAACTCTCGTTTGCTTTCAAGGGAGAGTGCTCACCGTCGATGCAGTTTCTCTGAAACTTAATTTTTACTTTCCATTATCTTTGCCTCGCGTAATGTCCATTTTCTTACTCTAACTTTCTCCGCTTTTCTTTGATCCTCTGCGTGAATATAAGCTTCTGTTACGGTTGATGTTATTATTGTCATTTATAATGTTGCTTTGATAATTAATAATATTAATTTAATTTGTAATATGATTTAAATGAAAAAATATAATGTATTATGTATTATTATAATATAAGTATAATTTTGTAAACAATATTTTATACATTTACTTTAAGGGATATCGAGCGGTGCCAAAGTCTGTGTGTTTCTCTCTCTCTCTCAGGGGGTGGGGGAAAGGTGCCGACCCCGACCTACTTATAACATTCCCCTACCACCCACCAGTCACCCTGCAAGGTTGGGTGAAGCTAGCCTCAAGTCAGCTAGCCTCAGGACCTACAGTCCTGAACCAAAAACAAATATTCTCTTTCACAGATCGAAATGTATTTGCCTACTCCATAAATTAGCCTAAACATTAAGATATATATTTTTATCTACGGCACAAGGCTATACACACACTGAGAGTACCCAGCTTCTTTGTGAATATACACTGATTGTTTGTTTTAGTCCTGGACTAAAGTATGTTTATTGGTTGGTCAATAAGCTATTGTAGAGGCCCTACTAACACTCTAGAGGTTATCAGCCTTCATGTGCACCAGTAATCCAATGTTATCTACCCAACCACCCACACCACACGCGGTTATATTATCTCCACTATCTTTGAGTTCTTCCTGTCTAACGACCCTAGATGATGGCCCTCTTTCAACTCTCCATGAAACGAGGCAATTCAACTTTCTCCGAAGAAAACCAAGTTTTCTTATTTAAAATCGCTGCCACCACAGAATATAAAGGCATTTAATGCGTTAACAAAATTAAATTGCATACTGAGTTTTTTTTAGGTTAATATTGCGTTAGAATAGAAGCTTATGCCTTTCTTGCATCCTGAGGGAAGACTAGGGAAATGCCCTCCAAATCCAGAGCAGTTTTTCTAACGTTGTTTTTCGAAAATTTGTCATACTAAGAGATTTGCATATAGATGGGGGTTTGACCCAGAGAATGACTAAAACACACACACACACACACACACACACACACACACACACACACACACACACACACACACACACACACACACACACACACACACACAGACACACACACACACACACACAGTGGGGGCCTGACGGCTGAGTAGACAGCGCTCGGGATTCGTAATTCTAGGGTCCCGGGATCGATCCCCGGCGATGGCGGAAACGAATGGGCAGTTTTTGTCACCCTGATGCTCTGTTCATCTAACACTAAATAGGTGCCTGGGAGTTAGACAACTGCTACGGGCTGTTTCCTGTGTGTGTGTGTGTGTGTGTGTGTGTGTGTGTGTGTGTGTGTGTGTGTGTGTGTGTGAAAACCAGTTGATTGAGTTACAGTTGAGAGGCGGGCTCAAAGAGCCAGAGCTCAATCCCCGCAAGCACAACTAGATGAATACATTCCAGGGATGGTCTGAAAGATTGCGTTTATGACAAAAGGGATAGTGGAAAGACCCGATCCCAAGTACAGTACAAAGGGGGGAGGTATTTTAACACATCAACAATGAGAAAGACCCGGGAGTATACTTGACCCAGATGTCAGAGGTGCACATTTGTAGATTAAAGATCGGCAGCATATGCAAATCCGGCCAGCGTCCGGATGGCCATTTCTCTCCACTCTAACTTACTTCATTTATGCTGATCACAATTTCCTGTTCGATAACCATGACTTCATCCGGTTTAAGGGGACCCTTCCGTTACCAAACGCCTCTACTAGCCTTGTTCCACAAGGGCAGAAGTGGATATAATTGTCCCACACAATTTCTTGTGTGGGACACTGTATCAAAATCCATTCTAACATCTAGGTGTAAAACATCTTCAATTCAACCATTGTCCACCGTTGAAAATATAATTGAGATAAAAAGGATATCAAATTCGTCAAACGTAATCATTATTTTATAATGCCGGGTAATTAATAATTTTAAATTGCATATTTAGAGACGATGCAATTGCGATTATCACTTCAAGTTATTTTCTTGCATTAGACGTTCATCTTATGGAACGAGGACGGACTACTTCCTCATTACAATTGACTTTAGAATGGTCCAGGACGGACTGAAACGTCGTCGTCCCTTCACCTTCTAGTGTGTGGTCTGGTCAACTTATGGAACGAGTGTTAGATGCTAACGATTCATCTCCCGTGTAACAAATTGGGAATATATTCACCGGTCTTCATAATCCAGTAAAGGTATCTAACTTACTGAATAACTACAAATTACTGAATGTGTTGTTACTGAATTCAGTATTCAGTAACAACAAATTACTGAATACGCGTTACACGGGTTAAGCTGGCAAATACGTCGTCGAAATCTATGGTTCGTTTTTGACTGTTTTCAAGTTTACTTTTGAACTATTCCTATAGTAATTATTTGTTTACTTAATTATTGGTCTACTTCGAAAACCTGTCCATCTTTCTTCGATCATGGCAGACTAGTCTGAATGTATTACACAGTTTACCGTACACAGTTTACCGTACACAGTTTGCCGTACACAGTTTACTGTACACAGTTTACCAGCTCGGAAACACTGCGGAGTCGTTATCGACCGGATGTTATTATTGGTAAAGACAACCTCACAGGTTTCACAGCTCAGAAACTGTTTAATAAATGCAAACCAAGCCACCATAACTGGCAGACAGATGCACAGGTTTCGTCAGAGAACACTTCAGTTCTTGGTGCATCATGACCCCAGGTTAGTTCTCTTTCAGCGTTCAGCGACACCTGCGAAACCCCTGCATCTCCTGTCCACCTTGCCACACTCGACGTCGCAAATGACGTCCCATTTGGGACGACGCGGTCCATTTGGGACCACTTCCCCCCACCAGGTGGAAGACGCTTGTGTGTCTTGAGTCTTAACTACTGGCGATCTTGAAAGGTTGTGCTGGTTGAAATTCTTGAACGATCATTCACTTTGTTCGTCTAACATTGTTCTTTCTCTCTGTACTTCTCCATTATCATCGTTCCATATCCACCTCATTTTGTTTCAGGTTAATTAGAAACAATTTTATCTTTGCTAGGGCATGGCTGCTTCATTTACGTGAGATTAAGATGTAATTGAATAAATAATTTATTCATGGAGAGTTGATTTGATTCCAGAAACACTTATATGTATGAAGTCCACTGTTTGTATCAATGGGTGTTGACTACACAAAAGTCCAGCTGAAAGAATTGTGAGGTTAACAACCCATCGTCGCTCAAGGAAGAGGGTCGACTTAATATTGACAACTTATAGAAGCTACATCCAAAGATTCATCGCCTCTGAAGGGCAGAGAGGATATAGGCATACCAAGAGCAAGCCATTAATAACATTATATACGAATAATGTCTCCTCCTCCCTCTCTCTCTCTCTTAGGGGGCTCTAAGGTACGTTTCTTATTCCCTTTTAGGGATATGAAGGATTCTTTGTCAAGGTTCTAAATAGCTGCTGTGTCTGTATGTAGGTTTTAACTATTCGTGCTTGCAGGATTGTTAGCTCTTGTGCCCCTCCTTCATAGCAGTAGATTGTCTAAACTGTTGATTTTTAATATATCTATTACATATATTTTTCTTTAACACACACACACACACACACACACACACACACACACACACACACACACACACACACACACACACACACACACACACACACACACACACACATCCCCAGGATGCAGTCAGGAGAAATAAACTGCCCATTTCTTCCTTTCCCTGCAGGGAATCGAACCTGGGCCCCTTTTGACAACGATTCCCAAGCGCTGTCCGGTCGGCCGCGAGGATCTATGTGTGCGTGTGTGAGCGAATGCTTGCCTGTATGCATTCATCTGTCACAGTTTGAGTGCCTGTCTAAATCTGTCTGCGTCAGCATGTTTGAATCTCAATTTGTATGATTTCTTTCTATTTCAGTATGTTATAGTTTGTCTGTCAAAATCTGTCACCGTTTATCTGAATCTGTCAAAGTTTATCTGTCTCTCTCTGCTATAGTCTATCTCTGTCAGTCTGTTTATCTCTGCCACAATCTGTCTTTGCCAGAGTCTATCTCTCTCACAGTCTGTCTATCTCGGAAACTGTCTGTCTTTCCCCACAGTCTATCTATCAGTGGCACAGTCTGTCTAACTCTGCTACAGTCTACCTCTGCCACAGTCTATCTATCTATCTCTGCCATAGTCTGACGTTCTCTGACACAGTTTGTCTGTCTGTGGCACGCAGTCCGTCTGTCTGTCTATCTACGGCTTCCCAATCTCCGTCTGTCCCAGAGCCGTTGTCAATTCTTCGCTATCACAATAACTGATGGAACTCCTGGATTGAATTTTCTCTATATTTCCGCTCCCTTTCAATTCTGATTTTTGCTGTGCATTTGGACAAATATTCTCACGACACGCCGCTGTAAAGACTGCGCTGCGCACTTTTTTTTTGTTTGGTTTCTTTTTACTTGTATGAAATCTTCTAAAGTGTATTGATCTGCTCGGTGAGTTTGTCTGCCAGTTTGACTGTTTACTTGTTTGAGTGTTGACCTGTTTGTCTGATTGTTTACTTGCATATTCGTTTTTCTGTGTATCCGAATGATTGATTGATTGTCTGTCTTCTAGTGAGCTTGTCGTAATCTAGCTTCAGATTTCTTAAGTTTCCCCCCTTTAATAGTCTCAATAAACTCTGTAATGATCATGGACGTAACAGGGGTCAACTTTGTGGGGTCAAAGTCACGGTAATGACGCTTGTGAGGCTCTTCCTCGTCCTCCCTCCATCCCTGTCTCCTCTCCTGTCTCTCCTCTTTTTCCTGTCAAACTTGTCCGTCTGTTGCTCAGTGTGTCACTTCTTGTTTCCCTCCCGGGAACCTCTAAGTCATGTTTCTCACACACACACACACACACACACACACACACACACACACACACACACACACACACACACACACACACACACACACACACACACACACCTTCACTTCCTAGAGATAATAACCCAACTGTCTGAGAACAAAGAGTTTAATATCAGACAAGCAAGAGGACTGAGCTTCAAGCATGCCAGGGTATAGTGAAGAACAGAGAACTGGAACAGACGAGATAACAGAATAAATAGACTGTGGAACAGCTTGCCTGCCGAAACCGTTCAAGCAATAATTGCGAATTATCTTTAAAATAAAAGTGATAAACTCATCTGACAAAATAAGGGGTCCGTCCCTAAGGGGTCCATACAGGAAGTTGTGGGGTTTCTGTGTTCCAGCCGGACAATGGATGAGTTGTTTTGTCCTCGGCCAGGCCAGGAGATGTGTTGCTCAAGTCTTCGACTATAATGGTAGACGTTATTCTGACTTCGACCAGACCGGGAGATCTGTTGTCCTGTATTTCAGTACAGCGATAGACGCTGTCTTGTCCTCGACCAGGCCGGTGGATGTGTTGTCCTATCCTCGACCGGGCGGATGGATATGTTATTCTGCCCTAAACCAAACCTGTAGAAGTTCTGTTCTACCATCGACCAGTTTGATAGTCATCTTGACAGTTCAGTGAACACAAGTGAATTCCAATCAATAATATGAAATCTGCTTACCATTTGGTGTCAAAATTACCAGCAATCACTTCCACACAAAGTCATGTTTGTGTTTAGCATATTGAGACCTGGTGCAGGGCGCGGTAACTGAACCTCAACTGGGCCTTGGTGTAAGTTCAATGACGAAATGGAGTCATTGGAATCGCGATTAGTTTGTTTTTAATCCTATGTAACTTTTTTGAATAAAAGACTAGGGGTATCTGAGTCTGGTACCAGTGTAACTTATGCATTAGTGGCAGAGGAGTTGTGCTAGTGTTGTTTAGAAAGAAATATTTGAGCTTTATGAACTCCGACGGTCCTAAAAAATTGTGGTGTTAGTGTACACACAAACAACATTGATCGAGTCAAGTCCGAGAGAGAGAAAGAATTATCAGGGGGAACGCGCCAAGCAATTACGACTATATAGCACTTGGAGAGAGCTAAGGATTTGGGATAGGACGAATGATAAAGAAGTTTTACACTAAGCTTCCCGAGGAGGTATATAGTACAGAAGTGTGATTATCAGCGGTGCCCTTCAAATCTACACCTTCTGTTGGACCTTCACTTTGCTAATGTTCTCCGAATATTGGTTGCCGTTGGCGGTAGAACACTATAATGACATTAGGATAGGGACAATATGAAGGAAGTCAGTTCCCCCTCACTGCTCTAGAAATGACTGCGTATTCATGGATATATTTACTGATGTGGAGGCCTCTTCTGGTCTGACTTCTCATTGAAGCTCACTTCTCTATTTCTCCCTTCCTACCTATCTCACTTCTGTCTTTTGTTCTCATTCCTACCTTCTTTCTTTCTTTCCCCACCTCACTTCTCTCTCTCTCTCTCTCTCTCTCCACCTCACTACATCGACCGCGTGAGAAACGTTGTTTGCTCTACTCTCGCTGCTCAATGTTTTCTCCCGAGGCTGTGAATGAGTTCCTTCTGCGTCTCACTCACTCACTCACTCACTCACTCACTCACTCACTCACTCACTCACTCACTCACTCACTCACTCACTCACACTCCTCCAGTTACAATCAATAAGGGCAATAATTTACTGTCTTAAACTTCTTTCTAAATCAATCCAAATCTAGAAGTTGAATGTTACAAGGTTTTCTGTAATTATTATATCTCTCTCTCTCTCTTAAGACGAGCAAAAACACCAGCAAAACATCCTGATCAACATCAAGAAATGTCTTGAACACTTCCTCCATGTATAATTTAGTCTACTAAGGTCAGCATTTTCCATAGCTAACAACCATTTAAATTGAGATATTGGCTGTTAAAATATTTTACATTCGACCAGATGTTAAGATGACGAAACACAAGGGCCCACCGTCCCATCCCAAATCCTTATCCTGACCCCCCTTCCCAGTGCTATATAGTCGTAATGGCTTGGCGCTTCTCCCAACAGTTCCCTTCCCTTTTGACTTTCAGGACTATGATAGCATCAACAAAACTTTACAAGCGAGCCCTTTGAGTATATAATATACTTTGACTTAGACGCTTTTGAAACATTTCGCTGGAATCTATAGAAATTAGTAATTTTTAGTTCCATATCTGTAAAACAATAACAATAGTAACAAAAGATTTTTGTTTAACTAAGACAATGGTTCCTTATGTCTGTAAATTGAGGTACTTAGTGAAACTGCAAGCAAGAGCTGTTATCCTACCTCAGATCATCTGAAGCTTGCCCCTAGAGACTCGTTTATTTCATGAGATTATTATTTGAATCTAACTATCTTTAACTCTCTTAATAAGAAACATAATTTAACTATCATATAAGGAACAGGTACCTAGTGAAACTGCAAACCAAGAGCTGTTATCCTACCTCAGCTCATCTGAAACCTGTTCCTAGAGGCTCATTTATTTTATTTGAGTCATTAGGAAGAAACCTTATTTTAATATAAGTAGCAATCATATAAATAACAGGATGAGCCCCATAGCCAACTGTGTGCCAGAGCCTTCATGTGATCAGGTGACCTGATCTCCCGTGTATCAAGCTGTTGAGCGAACACGTTCCAGATGAGAGTCAGCCTAGGAATGAATGATCGCTGATGGAGTGATATTCTTAAAAAAAGGCACTTCCAGTATGTAATTGATAACGGCTGAGAGCCTTGAGTTGGAGAATAACAACTACTAGTTGTCCACAAAGTTGGGGCAGGTCCGGAACTTTAAGAACTATGTGTCACATTTGTTTGTATTGAATGAGTTATATTCTTTCACATATTCTATATTTTACATAGAATATTTGATTGAAACTAATAAAACTACAACATAGAAAAAAATAGCATAGAAAGAACAAAACATTTCGTGCTTCCTATGCGACAAACAGCTTAACTTGTTCTAAACTGAACTATGAATTCCAAACACCGACTAATATAACCCACACAATCAACACTAGTGCTAAGAAATTCAACCCAGTTAACCGCATGCAACACAGTATCGACTCCCCAGCGATGAGAGTGCAACACAGGTACAACGCGTATCCGGACCTTGGTTCGAATCCCCCTGACTGCAACCTTTTTCACGGGGCCAAAAGCTTGCCGCAGGAGTTCCAATTTCCCTAAACACATTTGCTCGTTGATTCTGTAAACACAAGGTTGAATGTTTGGGGAGAGTGAGGGGAGAGGAGAGGGAGAGGGGTTGACAGCCAGAGACAGAGGGGATGGATGATAGGGAAGAGGGAAATATAGAGAAGAGAGAAGGGAAAGGAAGGGAGAGAGAGAGCAAGGGAAAAGGGTGAAGAAGAGGAATTGTCAGAGAAAGAGATGTGGATGGGGAGGAGAGAGAAAATAGTGGAGAAGAGTGATTAATGGGGGAGTGGGAAGGGAGAGAGTGGAGAGGGGGAGAGAGAGGAAAGAGGGAAGGGAAAGATTGGGGAGGTAAGAGTGGGGAGAGAAGATTGGGGAGGCTAGATTGGGGGGGGTAAGACTGGGGAGGAGAGAGTGGGAATGAAAGAGCGAGGGAGGGAAAAGTAGACAAGGAAACAGAGAAATTGAGAGGGAAAGGGAAAAAAAGAAGAGTTTGAATGGGAGAAAGAAAGGGAAATACAATGGAAAGGACAGTGTTGGGCTGACTGGGGAAGCCATATCCATTTTCATTTCATTTGTGGAACGTGTGAAGTGTTTCAGACACGAGCATTCCGTTTTCCGCTGTTTTTTTTGGAAATACTGATGCAGTTGTGCTGTTATCTGAATGTTCCAAAAATCGGAGAGACGATAAGACATTCCTCTGGCTTTCAAACGTTCTACTACTAAATCTAAACTATTGATAACGGTTCCAATGCAATTAGACATGGTCATCCCTTTCACAATAGCAACGAGATCATTCGTGTGGTGTATGAATCCAATTAGGAGAGGTTTGTGACATCAAAACTACAAGAGGAACTCTCGTGGGGTGAGATGACTCTTAGTTGGTATCCTATTCTTTAGTTGGAAGAGAGTCGGAAGAACTGAACGCATTCGTTCTTCCTTTCATGGAGAGGGCCAGTCCCACTTGTAGGGATGCGGTGGGGAGCTGGTGGTGTGGGAGGGAGTGGTGAATAGGCGGGGTGGTGTGGTGGGAGGGGTGGTGTGGTGGGAGGGGTGCTGAGGGATGGATATTGTGTATGGGGGAAAGGTTGACTATCACTACATTTGTATCATATGTTTATGTGATATCTGTGTCCTGCTGAGGCAGACAGGAGGTTTGTAAGAACCATTCTGTCCTCACGATTATTAGTCAGCAATACCGATGCTGTCGACTATAGTTTCATAACTGTTGTGGCTCAGTGAAATTCACAACCACGTAATATAGTCCCTACCATGCACAAGTTAGCACCGGCTTCGCAAACTTAGATAACCTGCCTCGGTTCGAACTCCTCTGGTTAGGCAACACCACATTAAATTTGACGCGGAGGATCCCCACCTGATAATGGAAGGGATGAGGAACGAGGGATAGTGAAGGACCGAGGAAGAGGGATGAGGGAGAGTAAGGAAAGTGAAGTATCGGGCCGTCCGTTAAAACATCCATGAATGGGCATCTTCCTACAGCATTTCCGTGTCCGTAACGGAGGAGGTGGACGGCTGAGAGTGAAGGTCAGGCAAGGTCAGAGTCAGGCCCCCTGCGAGAACCTGTCCTGCCCGGCTCTCGGGTAATGACGGAAGCTCGTCAAAGAGAGGTGCGCGTGGAGGGTTCAGACCAACCCTTCAGTGCTGACCTGGGTGGGATTGCGGCCATTCCCTCCCTCATCTCCGGGCCCTCACCTGTTGATAGTGCCTCTCTCTGCGTCTTCACCTCTTCGTCCATCTTCCTTCCGTGTCTACACCTGCTCCCTTTACAAAATATGCTGCTCATGCCTCCAGTTTCTGCTCGTAATACCTCGACTTAAGGCCTCCCTCACCAACACATAAGGTAACGTTTTCTGTTCTCTCTTCGCTCTCAGGCGAGCTCGTCACCCTTCACTACCACACATAAATACCCTCGTCGTTCACATACCTCCATCATTGTCATTCGACATTCCATTCCTCCACCTTCCGTTCCACCAGCGAGACGGAATTCTGCTCCGTACTTCATTTGTCTCCCTTGAGTCAGAGACCAGAACCTTTCTTCAAAAACACTTTTCTCCTTGTGCATCAAAGTTCTTCTTCTATCGTTTCACGTCGCTATATTCCACCTCAGCATCAACAACCTTCATTTCCTGTATTCCATATTTTTCCTCTCCTTTCTCGACATCTGCCTAACTTCATTCCCCGTTCAGCATTTACTCCTGCCACTCTCTACCTTCCTCTTGCCCCGCCTGACACGGGCGTAACGAGGCCCTTGGGAGCCTCCGTGCCCGGGTCCTGACGGCCTCCCGCCTGCATACATCAACACCAAGTTCCATTATTGATATAGCACAAAGTCGACGGCATAATATGGCTCACAGGCAGGACGTGGGCATAATGGGAAGGTCCTGGGGGTAAGCTGCCAGCTTTAAGACGTCAGAATACTTCTTATTTGTAGCTAAGACTTGGTAAACACGTCACGTGGTGTTCAGGAATATATACAGATAATAATATTAATAATAATAATAATAATAATAATATTATTATTATTATATACACGAAAGACTCTATTAATGTAAACGCTTTAGCACAATTCATAGCGGTTACCTTTCTCTCTTATACTTAGCAAGTCAGTGCGATAATAAAGATTTTTATTTTTTGTTACTATCGCTTTGTGTTAACGGTGTTAACGGTGTTAAGCCTGTGTTAACCGCTGATGTTATGGACGTCCTAATACACCGATGTTGAGTGTTCGAGTGTTGCGTGTATTGGGTGTTGAGTGTTCGAGTGTTGCGTGTATTGGGTGTTGAGTGTTCGGGTGTTACGTGTATAGGGTGTCGAGTGTTCGGGTGTTGTGTGTATAGGGTGTTGAGTGTTCGGGTGTTACGTGTATAGGGTGTTGAGTGTTCGAGTGTTGCGTGTATTGG
Organism: Procambarus clarkii; assembly: GCF_040958095.1. NCBI lineage: Eukaryota > Metazoa > Arthropoda > Malacostraca > Decapoda > Cambaridae > Procambarus > Procambarus clarkii. Next base: position 6,844,696 of record NC_091232.1, read on the forward strand.
GTGTTGAGTGTTCGGGTGTTACGTGTATAGGGTGTCGAGTGTTCGGGTGTTGTGTGTATAGGGTGTTGAGTGTTCGGGTGTTACGTGTATAGGGTGTTGAGTGTTCGAGTGTTGCGTGTATTGGGTGTTGAGTGTTCGGGTGTTACGTGTATAGGGTGTTGAGTGTTCGGGTGTTGTGTGTATAGGGTGTTGAGTGTTCGGGTGTTGCGTGTATTGAGTGTTGATGTGTTGCGTGTACGTACAAAGTGTTATGAATCCCTACATCGCGTCATGTGTCATTTTAGGGTGGCGAATGGTAATGTCGGGGTGTTCCATGCTTTAATGGGGGTGTAGCGTCTCCCTATAATGTGTTAATTATCATTATATAATGTCGCTTTCATTACAGAGTTTTGGACGATGGATATGATTGCCCGTATATCATTCCGATTCGGCTAAAATATAAAAAAAATGTTTCTCTACATTCATTTAAACTGTTGTTGTGTGTAAACTGTGCAGTTGGCATGCGACACATTGATACGCCTTCAGTAAAACTTTAATAATAGATGCAAATCCATCTCTTAATATTAATTTTTCATCCGGTTTAATATCTATTTATCGCGTATTTTATGTAAATTCCGGCCGAGTACATGACCCATTATTTACGGCTCTAAATCCGTGATAAAAAGATTGAAATAGTTGATCCCCAAAAACTCGATTTCACTTTTGTTTATTTTTTAATGTTTTTTCACTGTTATTTGTGAGCGAGTATCGTGTCGCTGGACGGCGGGTTCGTGACCCAGCGCTGCTGTCTGACACAAACGTGTTCATTAAGGATTCACCAGCTGCCATTACCTTAAACAAAGAGAGGAATATGTAGACCCTTCCGCTGTCCAAACGTAGGACGGACGGCCCCAAACACTGTATGGTTATGGGACGACTGACACCACGATGGGTGACTCCAGCACTATTTACTGATATGGAACACTGTGAAGCTGCTGACGTTGGGGTTCTGGTAATATGAATATTTGCATTTTACGGAAATAAACGTGAAATTACAGAGGTAAATATTTTAGAACATTAAAGAGCAAATTTGCTATAAATTCTCATTATAACTCACGAGAAATGAGAGCTGAGGATATAACGTTGTGAAGCAGATACGCGGATAAGTTTATATATCCTTCTCTTTCTTCCTTTCTCTCTCTTTCGATTTCTTTTAATTTGTTTTGATGATTATTTAACAGAGTCGAGAGCTGTTCAACAAAGAATATTATCTGTGAATAACTATTTTTGAGCGATGCTGATGCCTTTTGTACAATTTCTCTGCCAATAATTTCTTTTGTCTTTTGTTCTTTTCTCCTATTATCTAAAATTCCCGAAATTAGTTCCGAAATCATGGAAAAAATGTAAATTGCTTTTCCATGAATATCCTTAATAAGTCTTTAATATTGTAGTGCAGATACTTAATGAGTCCTCATCATGAGGATCTTTAGTGAGTCCTCATCATGGTCATGAGGTTCTCTCATTAAACTGTCAATAGTTAAGAGGAAGGTCGATCGTGTAAGTACCGTGAGGGCACAGTAGAAAGAACGACCATCAGATCACTGATAAAGCATGAACGATTTATTATTTCCAACGTAAGATGTGCTACACTCCAACCAACGTGCTACGGTGATGTGCTACACCCCAACCAACGTGTACGGTGATGTGCTACACCCCAACCAACGTGTTACGGTGAGTTGCTATACTCCAACCAACGTGCTACGGTGATGTGCTATACTTCAACCAACGTGCTACGGTGAGGTGCTATACTCCAACCAACGTGTTACGGTGAGGTGCTATACTCCAACCAACGTGCTACGGTGATGTGCTACACTTCACCCAACGTGTTACGGTGATGTGCTACACTTCACCCAACGTGCTACGGTGATGTGCTACAATCCAACCAACGTGCTACGGTGATGTGCTACACACACAACGTTTCAAATGTTCAGTGTTAAGATGTGACAGAGAGCATGTGTGTGTGTGTGTGTGTCCAGAAGGTCAGGTTTGGTCGTGTGTTACACACTCACGGAGGGATATGGAGGTGATCTGTTTCCATTCCCTCACTCCTTCCCCCTTCACTTCTCTTTTTCCCCCATCCCCCTTCCCCTCTGAGCCCTCTCCATCTCTCCCCTTCCCTTCTCGACTCCCCTCTCATCGCCCTTCCGGTGGAGCAGAAAATCTGAAATCTAACCAATCCCCGGGAAAAGCTCCTGGGATTTCTTGGGTTAATGTTGTAAAGGAAAAACTTCTCCTTTTTCCTACTGATAGTTTTCATAATACGTGTAATATTACATTATATAGCTTGTTAGATTCTGATTACGTGGAATTTGACTTGCATTGTGTTCTAATTCATGCGTTCGGTCTGTGAGCTTTGACTGGTGTTTTATCTATAAGAGGAGAAACATGAACCTGGCAAGGATTACCTTACCTTGAGGTGCTTCCGGGGCTTAGCGTCCCCGCGGCCCGGTCGTCGACCAGACCAGGCCAGACAGACAACAGGATAGTGGCAACTATGAAGTAATAAGCGCAATATAAGACATTTCTGTTTACTCTCAACCCCAGGTATTTTTCCTAGTTGTTCTCACATCCCTTCCAAGTGAAATAGTCATCATTCTGGCTTAGGACTTTTCCTCTCAGTTAGTGCTCGAGAAGTGTAAGTGAAATCATGGTTGCATTCACCGCAGAGTTTATCGCTTTTTATGCGTCACGCTATCAGGACTCTGTATGACTAACCATCCTGTGTGATGGGGATTTTTTAGTATCACCTACTTAGCTTTTTTTTGACACACTGTACTCCACTTCATATAGTCTAGGGCAGCTGCACTAATGCAGATGTACCTCATATATTAATAAAAAGAAAAAGCTATCTGGAATATTTACTTTACGACAGAGATTATGTCTATGCTCTTTCTTCCACCTTTTTTCATGCTTCCATCCTGTACCTAGAACAGTTACATATTCCCCTCCATGACCTCTTCTACCAGTATAATGTTTCCCTCTACTAGCATAATGATTCCTTTCATGACTCATTACTAGAATAATGTTTCTCTTCACCAGTATAATGCACAGCGTATGTGTGTATATTTGGCAATCTGTCACTACGGGAAGTGAGGTATAGCACGTTATGTCCCGCCTACCAGCCTCCTTTGTCCCTGTTGCGTTATAATTTAACCATTATGATATTTAAATACTCGAATCTGGCCTTAAAGTGGTCGATTTAGGCGGCTTTCACAACTTCTCTCGTAAGTGCGTTCCACTTGCTGATCACCTGTACAGGGCTCGAATACTTTCATACATATCTTCGACTCATTCGTGTCTTCAGCTTCCACTTATATGTATGTGTGTTTTACCTAATTGTGCTTGCCTAGCTGCGTCTATGGAGATCAAGATTTAGCTCTAGAGCTCCACCTTGTAGCTAGTGTAACTGGAGTGTGAATGATTTCCGCTCATCTCATGATACGTCTTACACGAGTCGACACAATGCAGGTATAAATGACTACTGTGTGCAATAAAGTCTTTGTCGAATGAGTACATCTCAAACATCGCTTCTTTTATGCATTATCCAAATTGTCAAAAGTGCACCAATTAATTATCTGATTGTTGACATACTGTGTTTGTATTTTTAAGTGGCGGGATAGAGGCGCTGGGCGAGGGTGGGATAGCGGGATTGGTCTGGGATTGCGATTGGGAGGTTGGTTGTTTGAGTGACAGACAGACAGACAGACAGACAGACAGACAGACAGACAGACAGACAGACAGACAGACAGACAGACAGACAGACAGACAGACAGACAGACATAAAGACACACACACACACAGACGGACGGACAGACAGACACACACACAGACGGACGGACAGACAAACAGACAGACAGCCAGACAGAGACAGACAGACAGAGAGACAGACAGACAGACAGACAGACAGACACACACACAGACGGACAGACAGACAGACAGCCAGCCAGACAGACAGACAGACAGACAGACAGACAGACAGACAGACAGACAGAGAGACAGAGAGACAGACAGACAGACAGACAGAGAGACAGAGAGACAGACAGACAGGTACTGCACCTTCAAGACTCTACCGCAGAACATCATCGACAAAAATCTGGCCTCAAATATTCTTTCAGCCAGAGATCTAAAGCGACCTCGCAGACATAATCGGATATGCAAAATCCTCCCCATAAATTTTATCTTTAACTAAAAGGTACAATTTGGATAAAAGAACGAGGAATTATGCAGCTGAATGGAAGGTGACATTTATATAAGCTGTATACACGATTAAGGGCGTTACACCTTCAATACATCACAAGTGATGCCGTAATGGGAGAGAAGAGGAGTGGGGTAGAGACGGAGGAGTAGAGGGAGTTAGGTAGGATGTGAAGGAGGGAGAGAGGAAGAATGGGAAGGAGGGAGGGCACTCAAGGAGGCTGGGAGGAGAGAGGGAGGCAGTAGGAAGGGATGAGGGGATGAACGATAAAATAAATATAAATGTATTCTTAAAAAAAAATATTGAAGATAAAGAGAGTAAGTAGAACAGTTTCGACTAAATTATCTGCTTTATAAATTAATTATGATATTTAATATTTTGGTTAACACGCTCCACGTTAAGTATAGCGTGTTAACCACCATATGACGTCCCTCAGAACCCACCTTACGACGTCCCTCAGAACCCACATTATGACGTCCCTCAGAACCCACCTTACGACGTCCCTCAGAACCCACCTTACGACGTCCCTCAGAACCCACCTTACGACGTCCCTCAGAACCCACATTATGACGTCCCTCAGAACCCACCTTACGACGTCCCTCAGAACCCACCTTACGACGTCCCTCAGAACCCACCTTACGACGTCCCTCAGAACCCACCTTACGACGTCCCTCAGAACCCACATTATGACGTCCCTCAGAACCCACATTATGACGTCCCTCAGAACCCACATTATGACGTCCCTCAGAACCCACCTTACGACGTCCCTCAGAACCCACCTTACGACGTCCCTCAGAACCCACCTTACGACGTCCCTCAGAACCCACCTTACGACGTCCCTCAGAACCCACCTCATGACGTCCCTCAGAACTCACCATATGATGACCCTCAGAACCCACATTATGACGTCCCTCAGAACCCACATATTGACGTCCCTCAGAACCCACACAGTGACGTCAATCATTACTACAGCGGTCACTCCCCTGTGTAAACAAATCCATGTTACTAGAGCGGCTTATCCCCGCGTTAGGCCGCGGCAGGCAGGCTGAACAAGGGAATTAACAAGAACTTGGACATCACAAATCCGTAGCGACAGATGCAAGAGCACGCTCGCCCTCTTATTTACAATGCCATTGACCAAAACGTTAGTTATTCAGTTCAATTTGCATTTCAATCTGAATCCGCACGTTCTGCAATTCAAGAGTTGGATTAAATGGCAGAACGACGTTGATATAATGTGAGGTAATTGCAGGATCTTGTTACTGTTAAGCCTCGGGTAAGGATTCTTTGCTTCTATCCCACCATCAGCGGAAAGTGTGCAAGCTGTGTTGAGTATTCACATCGAAAGCTAAATGGATTGCGATACACTTCTCTATTCCATCATGCTACAATAGTGAGCTTGCTCCAGGAAGTGTTTCACTGTATTAAATATTTGGATATTATAAATGTGTATTATATATTGATATTACACATATGTTTAATACATGTATTAATATTACATGCATGTAAAACAAACATATGTGTATTATATATGTCTATATTACACATATGAATATTAGAAATGAATATTACATACATGAATATTACATAAATTAAAATTACATTGATTGATATTGCATATATTTATACTGCATACTTTAATATTAAACTATTTTAATATAACGTATAATATACACTTTTATGAGGGTGTAAGTGTATTCACCTATCTGTGAGGTCATGGGAGTGTACTCAACTAATTGTGTACTCAGGCTCCAGCTTTATAACTCATGGAGCGTAGTGTGACGTCTGACACCAGTCTTAACCTCTCAAATAAAAGGGGTTTCTACCATCAGATCTCTCGCCTCTTTCTTTAACTATTTTCTTTTCCTTCTCTTTACTATCCTCTGTCCCTCCACTCTTACTGCCCTCTGAACCTTTCCCTCTGCTCTCTCTCTCTCTCTCTCTCTCTCTCTCTCCAATATTTATCTCAATCTGTTGTACCAACAACTGTCGCGTTGCATACGGTCACTAGAACAACACCAAGTGAATATTTAGGTCACTAAATACAATATTGGAGAGGAACACTACGTTATAAAAATGCAAAGACATTAAACACTGCAACACCATTAAATAAGACGCAATGACACTTCACCATTGCAATCCAACTTGTTAACTTCTTTCCATTCATTTCGTTATCATCGGCATTCTTATATCATCAATTCTACCTTTTTACTCCCATACTTCCTTATTTACCCCCCTCTCTTTTCCATTTTCTTTTCTCTCTCTCTCTCGCCTTATTTCTTCTCTCTTCGACCTTCCGTTCTTTATCTTTTATTGTGTGTTGCGTCTCCTCTCTCCTCGCCCCTTTCTCTTCCCAGGATGGACGGTGGAAGCAGCGGGAGAAGAGGCTTAACCCTTTGAAAGTTAATTGGGGTTTATGTTCTTAATGGAGGAAAAATTGTGCTAAATATAGATGGGACTGGGAAGGTTATTGATTATTTAAAGCCAACCTGAAGCAACCTGTACACACACACACACACACACACACACACACACACACACACACACACACACACACACACACACACACACACACACACACACACACACTCACACACACACACACACACACACACACACACACACACTCACACACACACACACACACTCACACACACACACTCACACACACACACACACACACACACACACACACACACACACACACACACACACACACACACACACACTCACACACACACACACACACACACACATACACCTTCTCCATACATCTAAAGTGTTCATGCCAGCAATACCAGTCACCGCAAAATAACACACTTCCTTCTTGAATGACTCCCCAGGTGCCTGTAAATTCTTGTAAGCCAGAATGGAAAACTACATTCACAATGAATGTGTCGAGTCCAGAGCAGGAACTTACTATTAGCCTGCTCACTAAATCGTTAGGATGTGGAGCTTAGCATGGGAGACTAACATTACGAGCATAAGAAAATTTAACATGGGAGACTAACATTACGAGCATAAGATAATTTAACATGGGAAACAAACATTAATGTATGTGATAATTTATTGCGGGAGACTGAACGTACCAGCACGTGATCATTGAATTTGAGAGACTAACAATACCCCCATACAAATACAGATTTGTACTTTACGTACAAATTTACGTACTTTACGTACTACGTACTTTACCGAAAATATAAATTTCGATGAATGAACTTGTAATATCACGTTAATTCTCCAGTTGTAAATAATTGAAAATAAAAATATGTTATGGTCTGAACGATGACATGAGAAATTGTTAACTATAGAAAAATAACTCATATGGATTAAACAGGAAAAATGAGAACGAAAAATCATATACATAAAAAGGATGGTGTGTGTGTATGACTTATGTCGTCTGTGCTCCCAAATAATGCCATGAAGGAGGAAGAGGTGGAGGATGATGATTAAGAGGATAATGAAAAATGATGATTGTGATGGTGAGGAAAGAAAAAGATTATATGACTAATAATCGTAATGAAAATTAGGAAGAAAAGAAGAATTTGAGGTATAAGAAAGAGGAGGGAAGGGAGGGAACTATCAGGGGGAAAGCACCAAGCCATTACGACTAGATAGCACTGGGAAGGGGTCAGGATAAGGATTTGGGATGGGACGGGGGGAAGGAATGGTGCCCAACCACTTGTAGACGGTCGGGGCTTGAACGTCGACTTGCATGAAGCGAGACCGTCGCTCTACCGTCCAGCCCAAGTTGAAAGAGGACTCAATGGAGGAGAACAAGGAGGAGGAGAACAAGGAGGGGGAAGAACAAGGAGGAGGAGAACAAGGGGAAGGAGAACAAGGGGAAGGAGAACAAGGGGAAGGAGAACAAGTAGGAGGAGAACAAGTAGGAGGAGAACAAGGAGGAGGAGAACAAGGGGAGGGAGAACAAGTGGAAGGAGAACAAGTAGGAGGAGAACAAAGAAGAGGAGAACAAGGGGAAGGAGAACAAGGAGAAGGTCAAGTAAGATAAACAGAAAGAGGAGGTGGGAGAGAAAGATAAAGAGAAAAATCACAAGACCAAATGGGTGAAATGACGTAATGAGATCTTTTGGAAAATTGTAATTAAAAACTATTTAACTTTCTAATGAGTGTGTTTGTCTCTCTGCCAGTCTGGTGTTCTATCTGTGTCTATCCGCACAACTTTTCCACCACCTTTAATGCCTTTCTTGCTCCTTAAGTCACTCTTAAGTCACTCATTTCTATTCTTTACTCTTCTTAGTGCGTATTTGTTTGTATTACCGGAGTGTAGTGGAAGAATTATTGGTGATGTACACGCATGTGTGTGTGTGTGTGTGTGTGTGTGTGTGGGTGTGTTTGGATAAGATGATAATGAATGAAAATATCTAGCAAAAGAAGATATTTAGTAAGCATAAGAAAAGAGATAATAATAATAATAATAATAATAAGAATAAGAAGATAAAAATGATGACAATGTTATAGAAGTGAAAATTGACATAATTAACAATATTAATTATAGAATATTAAGGATATAGTAAAATAAAGGACTGAGGATCTGAAGCTTACCCAAAGTTCTTAAGGAACACCGACAAGCCAGACAAAGAAGTAATGTTCAGAGAGAGAAACAACAGGACCAGGAGACATAGAAAAAAAACAACTAGAGGAATCAATGACTTACAAAAACGTCCCTTCTATAGTGTAAATATAAACATACGAAACGAGTTAGAATGATAACTCAATGAAATGTTTTAAATATACATGATAAATGAGAGAATACTTTAGGGATTAAGAGCTGGCTCTCGAACCAGCAAGAACATCCAAGTCTCAGTATATCTAAGTGAGTAAACACCTACACACACACACTTGTCCACACACAGGTAATGATGCTCTGGCGTCTGGAGCAGATTCTCTCCCTGCAGTAGCTGGCAGGGCTTGTTTACACTTATCAGCTGACTAAACAAGATGAGACAAGTCTGTAAGCTGTGTGTGAGTGTGAGTGTGTGTGTGTGTGTGTGTGTGTGTGTGTGTGTGTGTGTGTGTGTGTGTGTGTGTGTGTGTGTGTGTGTGTGTGTGTGTGTGTGCCCACCCAGCGCTTGAAACTTTGTGTTTCATGTAGTTGGATGTTTGGGAATATGAGTCAAGGTGTTAAGAGGCTTTACCCATGCCACTTAAATTTATTCATGTGCATTTGAAGTGCGTATTTTCCGTTTACTTATGATTCATGTTTATGAGTCCCGTAGCGTAGTAGTCTACGTACTCACCTCACATTCGATGATCCTGGGCTCGACACCCGACGATATAGAGACAGATTGAGCCTATTTCCTTTCACCTGATGCCTCGTTTCACCTAGCGGTAAATACGTACCCGAGACTTAGGCATTAATTACGGTTGCTTTTTGGGGAAGATCATCAGTAGTTTGTCAAGGTAGTTTGGGAAATCATATTTATCCATGTATCGGGCATGTACGTCTATTATTTAATGATGTGTGCGTATAATACCTGTGTATGATGAATCTGGATGTGTATACTATGCCTGTGTGTGGATGCCGGTCGGCCGAGCGGACAGCACGCTGGAATTGTGATCCTGTGGTCCTGGGTTCGATCCCAGGCGCCGGCGAGAAACAATGGGCAGAGTTTCTTTCATCATATACCCCTGTTACCTAGCAGTAAAATAGGTACCTGGGTGTTAGTCAGCTGTCACGGGCTGCTTCCTGGGGGTGGAGGCCTGGTCGAGGACCGGGCCGCGGGGACACTGAAAGCCCGAAATCATCTCAAGATAACCTCAAGATAAGTGTATGATGAAAGTGAATGTGTGTATAATGCCTGAGTATGTGTGTATGAGGCCTGGTTTCTCATAATATTAAACGTGGAAGTTCTAATGCACATTTTTAGCAAATAGTTGACATTTTTATTCAAAAATGCTTTACCCTCACCAAGTTCAATACTGACATACGTAAACTTCATCAAGTCTCTTAGACATTTAGACATAAACTGCATGACTTAAGACAATCCTCGTCAACTTAGTCGCGCTATTTAGCTAACTGAAACTAACAAGTACTTCTCTTACCCTTTCAATGCCGACTAGTGGATTCCCCAGCACATGAGGTCAAGACTCACCACGTACTCATCTCACATGGGTTCACGACTCACTATTCACCTCACAAGGGGTCCAGGGTTACTACGGACGTAAGTCACAAAAATCACGGCTCACTATAGACTCACTTCTCACTGTATTAAGACTCACTGTGGACTCAACTTACACGAATTCCCTAGCGAAGTTTTGTCATTAAAAAAAACATTAGCTGGCAACCGTGCAAATTCACCGGCCAAAGTTGCCAAGTCGTATTTAATTTTTATTTCAATGTTTATATTTTTATGAATGTGAATGAGCGAGCGAGTGTATATGTGTGTGTGTGTATGTGTGTGTGTGTGTGTGTGTGTGTGTGTGTGTGTGTGTGTGTGTGTGTGTGTGTGTGTGTGTGTATGTGTGTGTGTGGCACCCAATACTGTTGCCATTTAGAGCTCTGTTTCCTCCCCCCCTTAACTCCCTGCTTGTCAGCGACGAATAACCAGTAGTTCAAACATTGTGCCATAAACTCAAAAATATTGACATATATCTATTTACTATTATTGACATGTATCTATTTACTATTTACTATTAAAAATATGTATCTATTTACGCTATTGTATCCCAAAGATGCAACCCCTCAATAGCTGCATAACTCTGGTATCTATTTACCCAAAGGAAATGTACCCAAGTGTTTCCGACCCGCCCGGGAATAGAATCCGGAGGCCTTTGGTTGAGAAGGCGAGGACGAAGACCACTGCGCTACAGGGTGTCCCCGTAAAGATTCCTGCTTTGTCTTCATGTCCTTACAAGCTTCTCTGTGGACCCACTGATCGCCTATCAAAATAAGTCTTTTCTTAACTCAGAATTTATCATCTATTAACTCACAATAAGTCCTCTCTTAACTCACAATACGTCGTCTCTTAACTCACAATTTATCATGTCTTAACTCACAATAAGTCCTCTCTTAACTCACAATAAGTCCTCTATTAACTCACAGTGTGACAGATAATTCTACATTTCTAATTATCTCTCGGCCATAAAGTTCATTTTCAGCCCCCTAACCGCCGTCTTCAGCACCCTTACGCTACCTCTCCTCCCGTCCGGGACAACTCTTCCCACTAATGAACACAAATAGCGAAGCTTGAGGGACCAACGCTGCTCGGAACATCAACGTTCCGTTCGCTAAGTCAATCCCAACTCAGCAGCATCGGCGTTACCTGCTGCAACCAACGGCGTTGGTTCAGCGTTAACTAAATTGGTCACTCGAACACTATTGTGGCGTCTGGGAAGGTTAACATTAATGTTGTGGTTATATTACGTGTTTTTTTGGGGGGAATAGGTGCTGGACACGAGTACAGAGGTGCTGGACACAAGTACAGAGGTGCTGGACGCACGTACAGAGGTGCTGGACGCACGTACAGAGGTGCAGGACACAAGCTTGGAAGCGATTCGATCGAGGAGGAGAAAAAAATGTCGTTCCCTGAAGATCATCTTGACAAGACCTGAAGGAACAAGAAAACTGACGCCGTTGAGAGTGTCTCAACTTAGCAACTCTTACGAAGTTATTACTGCTTGAAGTTACGCCTTTTTTTGTAAATTTTTGCCCCGAGTCGCGACGTCAGTGTTTTACGACACGTTCAGAGGAGCCAAGACGAGGACCGTCTTAGCCAACGAAGCTCTGGTCATATAATAAATTACACAAGCACACACACACACACACACACACACACACACACACACACACACACACACACACACACACACACACACACACACACACACACGACCATTTGACACGCGTCTTACAGTAAAGACCTTGAGAGGTGAGGAAGAGCACCGAGGGAGCCAAATAAACCCTCACCGTTGCTAGAGGGATATTTTCTTCCACCTCCTTCCTCCTGACCACAAACTTTACCTTTCTCAGTTCTCAAAGGCCCTCATATTTTTACCCCCCTGACACTCTCTCTCCCTCCCTCTTTCTCTCCCTCTCTCTCTCTCACTCTCCCGGGGCAGTTAGTGGGTCTCGATTCACTTTTCTGACCGTCACATGTAAGAGTTAAAACAGATTAAAAGTTACGAAGGTCGCAGGGAGAGAGGAGAAGAGGGGGGTGAGAGGTATTGAAAGGGCAGGAGCGGTCAGAATGAACCATTTCTTTACCACCCACTGGTTTCATCGGCCTCAATTAACCCCCCCCCTCGCTATCTTACGAGCTGTGATGGCGAGACCTTAATACAATGGCTAACAATGGCCAGCGACTCCTCCTTCCGGACAAGGAAGAGGTGAGGGCTGAGTGGGGGGAGGAGACGGAGGAGCGACGTGGTGCGCCTTATATGATAAAGTTGACAATTACAAGAGGCCGTTTGTCGTCTTTATGATGGCGGATGGTATCTCTCTGCTGCTGGTGGGGGGGGGAGAGAGAGAGAGAGAGAGAGAGAGAGAGAGAGAGAGAGAGAGAGAGAGAGAGAGAGAGAGAGAGAGAGAGAGAGAGAGAGAGGCAGTCTAAACTATAAAAAAAAATAACTCAAGCTCCTCCTACATCCTCATCTCCTTATCGCTCGTACTGCTAACAAGATTAATTATAATCTGGCCATTAAAAAAGACATTCAAGAAACATACAGAACAAGATCTGTGTTGAACCTTATTTTACTCATACTTTTCCTTACTATTTCCACCACTACTGCTGCCCTTCACCGTGCTTGCTTCACCGTAATACAAAGACAGATGTATTGGCTAGCCATTTGCATTGTTTTTAATTCATTTTAATAATTTATATATAAAACAATATCCCGACGTTTTTGAAAGGTCTGTAAAGTAGTTGCTCTTATGATTCGGGAAGGAGGTTTGTTTTAATATATTTTAAGACAATTAAAATGTTGTTTTAATACAAGTTTTAATATAATTCTTTTTCCGGCATCTCTTGGTCTCTGTCTTTGGTTCTATGTTGACTTGTGGCTATGGTTTTGTTTTGTTATATCTTTTTACGGTTATTCGTTTGGTTCTTCTCCATTTTGTGTTTTCTGTACTCTGGCTCGACTTGCCTTTCTCTATAGTTACTTCCTCTTTCTTAATAGTTTGTACTCACCCTTGTCTAGTTACGTTATCGCTGTAATGACGTTTTCTGTAGTCACTTTCTCTTTGAACTTTTATTTTTCTATCTATATCTCTCTGTATTTTCTTATTATATGTAATTTATTTACCGCTGTATCTATTGTCTCTTTGTAGGTACTTTTTCACTCACTGGTTTCTCTTCTCTGATGTTACTTGAAGTTTTTTCTCTTTATCTGGGAACATCTTGAGCTGTGTCGCTTCACTTGACTTCTATGCCCACTTCCCAATTATAGTTTGAGTCTCTACGAACACTCACACTCACATACACACACACACACTCACACACACACACACACACACACACACACACACACACACACACACACACACACACACACACACACACACATACTCCTGTATGGCTGACACCATACACAGTTTCAAATGTAGATATGATAGAGCCCAGTGGGCTCAGGAATCTGTACACCAGTTGATTGACAGTTGAGAGGCGGGACCAAAGAGCCAAAGCTCAACCCCCACAAGCACAATTAGGTGAGTACACACACACACACACACACACACACACACACACACACACACACACACACACACACACACACACACACACACACACACATAAAATAAAAACCACATTTTTCCTGTACACAAATGAAATTTTCATTGAAGCTGAACAACTACATAAAGAAACATATGTCTACATACCCTAGAAATGTTTACACTCAAGGCCACACCACGACAAACGTTCTATTGTTTGCATACAGACAAACGTTTGCAGCCTCCCCCCCAGGCCGTATATAAACCTCTATTTGTTTATACTTTGACAAACGTTCTCAATCGGTGGCCACGGAGGAAGACGTTGCTGTTTGGTGTGCAGGCAAACGCTGCCCATTCAAGATCCAATTTCAAAACGCAGCTCCTACAAGCGGCCAATTTGCATGTCCGTTGCTTCTGGGTACTAGGAATATATATTTTTTTCTGGTGTGTAACTTCTCTTGATCTCACGAACTCCTCTTTCTCTCTCTTCTTCACCCCTCATTATTCTCCTCATTTGTATTTTTTTTTGCAGCTTTCTATTCCACCCCTTCCTTTTCCTTTCTTACTATTTTTGCTTATTCTCCTTCTCCACTTCCTCCTTCCCTTTCATTTTCTCGTCATTCTTCATTTTCCTTCCTACTGTTTCTGTGGATACGTGTTCTTGCCTGCACCACTTCAGGTTCCGTCGATGTGAATTAAGATTTCTATGTTCATCATTACAATATATATTCTTAAACACCCACACACCCACACACACCCACACCCACACACCCACACCTACACACACCCACACACCCACACCTACACACACCCACACACCCACACCCACAGCAACATACACACCCACACCCACACCCACACCCACTCCCACCCACACACCCACACCTTTGTGCCCAACATCCCATGACCTACCCTGCCAGAATGATAGAAGAGCCCAGCCAGCATTAGGTATGTATCGTGGAGGGTGTGTTCTGATGGCTCTATCAATAGCACAGAGAGCCGGCACCACAGACCTCTGTGGTGCTGTTGCTCACTCCTGTTGTGTGGTGCCATTGCTGACTCGTGTTGTGTGGCGCCGTTGCTCACTCCTGTTGTGTGGTGCTGTTGCTCACTCCTGTTGTGTGGTGCCGTTGCTCACTCCTGTTGTGTGGTGCCGTTGCTGACTCCTGTTGTGTGGTGCCGTTGCTCACTCCTGTTGTGTGGTGCCGTTGCTCACTCCTGTTGTGTGTTGCCGTTCCTCACCCCTTCTGTTTTATTATTAATAATAATATTATTATCAATGCTCATCATCCACCATTTGAATGCAATTTGCATTCAATCATTCACCAATCTCCATTCTACCATCCAACAATCATCATTCAGTCATTCGCCAATCATCATTCAATTATTCATCAATAATCATACAATCATTAATCAACAAAACTATTCACGACCATTCACCACAATAATTCAATCATTATCGTTTTCCTTGTACTCAAATTATGCAACAAATCAGTAAGTACACCAAGTACAACCTCTGGCTCCCCCTCACACACTGACTAATCACGTATGGGACGCGTTTAGGCACGGCAATGTAAACATCATATATATATATTTTCTAAGAGATACGGTCGCCTGCACCACCCAGGTGATTAAATGTTAACCCGGGTCAGAGAAGGTCACCTGTGGTGGGGGAGGAAGGGGGAATGGGGAAGGGGGAGGGAGAAGGGGGGATGGGGGAATGGGGAAGGGGGAGGGTGAAGGGGGGATGGGGGAATGGGGAAGAGGGAAGGGGGAGGGGTTGGAGGGGGGGAATTTACCTGCTGGGAGATCAAAGTGTGGGTGTTTTGGAGGAGAGAGAGAGAGAGAGAGAGAGAGAGAGAGAGAGAGAGAGAGAGAGAGAGAGAGAGAGAGAGAGAGAGAGAGAGAGAGAGAGAGAGAGAGAGTTTAGGACAGTGAATGGGACCGGTTAAGACTCTTATAATACTTCCGCAATTTTACCAACAAATATTGTTCAGATACATCCATCTGTTTTACAGCCAAGTTGACAAATAAAACCAAAACTGGACAGAGAACTAGCATCCCCAAGCAGTCAGCAGGGTGGTGGGGAGGTGGGGGAAAGGGTGACGGGTCAACATATTACACACCACGGAATTTAGGATCAATAATTTGAATGCATTAGTCCTGTTATCTGCTTGGGGGCGTAGACATGTTATTCTTAGTTGAGATGTCGATTTGTTTGGCATTTTTTAATTCTGTTTTCATGATCTGAGAGCCGGCTGATCCTGATCTACAGACGTGGCTGGTGACCACGCTCTCTCTGTCTGTCTGTCTGTCTCTCTCTCTCTCTCTCTCTCTCTGACCTGAAAGACGTCCTTCATATCAAACAAGGAAAGATTTCATTCAAAATGAGTCTGGTTTCAATAGCACAGTAATCACGTCTGTACAGGTCTACTTATCAAATTACGCTTACCTAGTTTTACTTGTAGGGAATGAATTGAAAGGTGAATGAACGGTGCGCTCATGGGGCTTTGTCTTCAAAGTCCGTGCAATTGCTTCTTAAGACTAGTCTGTTGACCCCCATTGTTGTGCTTGAGACTCCTTGTGTCTGCTGGTCACGTAGTGGAGCAGGTCCTCCCTCTGCAACGCTTGGGGTCTGTCTGCTGCAGCGACCTCATGTGATCGTAATGTGAATATCGTTATGCCGTGTTGCACCCGTAGCGGATCCTGCAAGCTGGCACTCTAAACTAATAGTGTTTTCGTACTTTTGTATGGGAATATCTGTTTTCCTTTCTCTCTCTCTCTCTCTCTCTCTCTCTCTCTCTCTCTCTCTCTCTCTCTCTCTCTCCCTCTGTCATTTGTAGTAACAGTAGTAGTAGATTTGAATAACATATTTGCAACAACTCCGCACTAAAAATTCCACATTCCTTAACATATGACCGAGATTCTGGGAAATGTGTTCAAGATAAGCCAGCAAGCATTGGAAATCATTGAATCATGGAACCATTTATTGTTGCAAATTTCAATAGCATCGTATTCCACCATTATCATTTCTCATGTTTATGTGTGCGGAACAGGTTGGAAGGAAGAGAGAGAGAGAGAGAGAGAGAAAGGGTGGAAAAATATAAAGGCAGAGAGTGGTGCAAATACAGAAATATTAGTACTGTATTTGTATTGTATTTGGTTTTGAGAACCCCCCTCTATTGAGTAATTGTTTTTGAGAACTGTCGAAGGTGTACATTTAAAACTGTATTTAGCATTTCTAAGACTTTATTTAGCATGTCTAACACTGCATTTAGCATGTCTGACACTGTATTTAGAATGTCTAACACTGTATTTAGCATGTTTAACACTGTATTTAGCATGTTTAACACTGTATTTAGCATGTCTAACACTGTATTAGCATGTTTAACACAACACTGTATTTAGAATGTCTAACACTGTATTTAGCATATCTAATACTTTATTTAGCATGTCTGACACTGTATTTAGAATATCTAATACTGTATTTTGCATGTCTAACACTGTATTTAGCATGTGTAACGCTGTATTTAGCCTGTCTAACACTGTATTTATCACGTGATGCCTGTTAAACATATCTACCACATCACGTTGATTAAGATACTTGTACATTGTTACTTGTTACCACCCCATGCACGACCTACCATTCACAATACTACACCATACACCCCTCACCATCCACAGTACTGCACCATACACCCCTCACCATACACAACACAAAACTCTAAGGCATAAGGAACAAGTACTCCTGCTGACTGAACGATGAGATTCGTGACCAGGAACTACAACTCGACTCTTGTAGTTATAAATAGGTAAATACACATTTCCGAGAACACTCTTGCTTCCTCATCGTCTCATTATCAGCTAATGAGGCATGTTCAACCCTCATCTTTCCACCTTCATTTTTCTACCCTTCTATTTCTACTCTCATTCATTTTTCTACCCTTCTATTTCTACTCTCATATTACTATCCTCATCTTTCCCTCATCACACAGTAAGCATCGCGCCGTCTTCAGCTACTCATCTCCTCGTCAGGCACCTACAGGAGGAGGAGGAACTCGAGGAAGGTGTAGGTAGAGTGGAGAATAATATCTGCGGCAAGCAACTTGCGACAACGAACTTCAGACGCGTTAAATTCACATTTTATAGACTGAAGTTGGTTAATGTTTAATGGCTGGAGAGAGAACAGCGTGTACCAGCTGGAGAAGGATAATTGACAAGGGCCAGTTGGGCAAACTTAATCTAGGTCTAACCTAACCTTCGGCTAACGTAATCTAGCCTAACCTAACCTAACCTAATGAACAAATCCACAAGGGACGTGACGAGGATTCGAACCTGCGTCCGGGAGCATCCCAGACTCTGCCTTAATCGACTGAGCTACGACAGGGTTTGTGGATTTGTTCATTTGATGCATCACGTTAGTGAGATCTCTGTGTGTGTATCCTAACCTAACCTACGGCTAACGTAATCTGACCTAGGTCTAGCCTATGCTCGGGCTAACCGGACAATACCTACCCTAGGCTGATCCTAACCCCTAATCCTACTGTTTTTACCTAGCTATCAAATTTCGACTTTGATAAGGATTCAGGTCGAACCGAAACGCTGTCAAGGTTCATTTTATTTCATATATTTGGGTTGGCCTTTGATAAGATAAGAAGGCGTACTTTATTAACATTAAACATCACATACACACGGAGTAACGTTGCTGGCCGAGGCTCGTAGTTCCAGGTCTGAACTCCCTCAATACCAGAAGAAGGTGAGGGGCGTTAATTTGGGTTTCTGAGAGCGGCGTCCGGGTATATATATCACGGTATACAAATGGCTCCCTCAGCGCTTCAGGGTGATGGATAAGCTGCCGCATTTTTGGTCAATTTACCGGTAATATAAGAGGTATAAATACGTACACACGATAAAGCTCTCTGAGTTGTAGCCTCCTAGATGTCTGGGCCTGCAGCCGCGGCGGGAGAGTGTGTGGGGGTTCGTCCAAAATTTGAAAGGAAATCGACTCACAAAAGTGACGTACTGTTCCGTTTTCTGTTTGAGTCGTCCGGCCCTCCTCGGACAGCTTAGAAGAGGAACTTTCAATTAACGTTTTTCATAACGTTTTGAAACTTTATGAGAATTTCCTGCCCACCTAACCTATCAGAGGACCCTTAACTTACTGTTGTTGAAAAAAAAATCCCAAATTTATTGTCAATTTTTTTTCATTTTCAAATTACGTCCATATTCGGCCATACGGGCGAACGGCCAAAAGCGACGTTCTTTTTAAGAGGACAGGTTGCTTGTGGCTACGTGCTGGTGTTTGAGGGGATTGAGCTTCAGCTTTTGAACTCCTTCCCGCCTCAGAGTATGAACAGTAATCGTCCGGTGTGAAGCAAGCATGATACTGCGGATAATATTAACTGTGGGTGTTATTGTCTATTTCTGCCCGAGGTTGTGTTGGCAGACGGTGATAGATTGATCAATAATAACTGGTGATATTTATGAAACTAAAAAGAGTACAATATTTAGAAAATAAATGCTATTCACCATCTCATCCGTTTCTCGTTCGTTCACTCACTTCGCATTTCTTCCTTCCTATCCTCCACCTGCCTCTACCTCTCCTTCCCTCCCCCAGCACCGTAGGTCCGTCTATCCACCCGTCCCTCTCCCCCATCCTCGTCACTCACTGAACACCGCGACATGTCAGCTGACACAAAGCCAATACTTGATCAATCTCTCTCTCCTAAATCCAACCACTAAATCGCGTTATCAGACCAACAAATTTGGCGTCCTAGCGGGCGAGAAACGGACTTCCCAAATTTTTTGAAGGGAAATATTGCACCATGTGTCTTGTGGGCGCATATGTGATGTCCGCCCCCGGGAGATATAGTCACCGGGCTACCTAGCATGGCTCGTCAATCTCAGCTGTGACAGAGGATCTTACAGATTGCTTCAGGTGAGCTGCGTTTCTGTTGACACAACGTTCAGTCCGTTTGGAAATGTTATGGGTACACAGTTACAGCCTCGCTCCTGTGCCAGGTAAGTCCACTGCGGGCTCACTATAGCCCGTGTTATTTGGAACTTTTTGTTGCCAGTAGCTGAATCTATAACAACAACAACAACAGTTATGGGTGGATAATTTGACTACAACACGGGAGTAGAGGAGAGGAGGGGAGGGAGCGGGGTCTCCAAAGTGTGCGCTTTTCAATAGTGCACCACTAAATTGCAATTTTAGCATAAACCACTAATTGCAATTTTAGCATAAACTACTAAATGCAATTTTAGCATAAGCCACTAAATGCAATTTTAGCATAAGCCACTAAATGCAATTTTAGCATAAGCCACTAAATGCAATTTTAGCATAAGCCACTAAATGCAATTTTAGCATAAACCACTAAATGCAATTTTAGCATAAACCACTAAATGCAATTTTAGCATAAGCCACTAAATGCAATTTTAGCATAAACCACTAAATGCAATTTTAGCATAAACCACTAAATGTGATTTAGTGGTTTACGTTTGTTTACATCTTTGATGAGAAAATGGGACCTGGTGCTTGAAAGATGATCTGCATCAGGCCTGTTATTTACCCTGTCTTTGATACGTTCCTGTGTAGGGGCCTGAATATTTACAGGCTCAGGATATAGGTTTGGTTAGAGAAGAAAAACGAATCGAGGTGTCATGACGTATGGGAGAAATCTAAGAAATATTTTGATTAAACCTGTGCTGTTTCTACGATGGATTTTTTCCAGTTGCCGCTGAATTATCATGCCTCAGAAGGATGTTCGCTATAAAAGGTCGCCGCTATACCGTTACCGACATCAACAGCAACTACACAACCACCACCACCACCAACATCATCACCAACACCACCAGCACCACAACCACCACCATTACCCCAACACCACCACTGCCATCAGGCACAAGATATACTCACTGGGGGAGGACACTGGTACCAACTCGAAATAGAACCCATACATTTGTCTCCGTGACACTCGTGGCCGGCACGGTAACTGTGCCAGGTGAGGCAGTCCAGGTAGATGTGGCAAACATGGTAGGTATGGCAGGCATAAATGTGGCAGACATGACAGGTAAGACTGCCGTGACAGACATGATATGTGGAGCAGACTGAGAAGATGCGCGAGACAAGAGGCAGATCTGACAGGCAGATGCGGAAGGCAGGTGTGGAAGGCAGGTGTGGCAGGCACATGTGACAGGCGGGGATTGAACGCTTGCGTGGCAGGCAAGCCAGGCGCCGTGCAAGCCCAGGAGGTGTGGCACAGCTGTTGAGTGATCCCAGAGAACTGTGGGAACAGGCACAGTGTACACAATGTGGGGAATAGTGTGGTCAGTACGTGGAAGAGGGCGCGTTTATGTTGCCAAGGCGTGGAACAGGTAGTGTTCAATACGTGGGGCTGAAGCGTGGAACAGGTAGTGTTCAATATGTGGGGCTGAAGCGTGGAACAGGTAGTGTTCAATACGTGGGGCTGAAGCGTGGAACAGGTAGTGTTCAATACGTGGGGCTGAAGCGTGGAACAGGTAGTGTTCAATACGTGGGGCTGAAGCGTGGAACAGGTAGTGTTCAATACGTGGGGCTGAAGCGTGGAACAGGTAGTGTTCAATACGTGGGGCTGAAGCGTGGAACAGGTAGTGTTCAATACGTGGGGCTGAAGCGTGGAACAGATGTTTGAGATAATAACCACCAACTATAGTCAACCATATTAACCAATTTCATTCTTTCAAGATTTTGTGTAATCCATATTTTGTTTTCCTTAAAATCGCGAAATATATTTAAAAAAAAAATCATCTATTGTAGCTTTTGTGTTGAGATAATCAATGGATTTTGATTAATGATACTTTTTGCACAACCTTTTCAGTTGGTCTGAGCTTCCTGCGCGTAAGTAACACTTCATATGTTACTAGTGTGTTCCTTTTTCAACAAATTTTGAAAGTTCCTTTTTCATGTCATAAAACACATTAAACTTTTCAAATTTATGTTCTTATACTTCAAGGTTGGGAAAGGGCTCATTTTTTTTCTCTCTCCACATGATAACATACTAATTATTACTGAAGTTGTATGTCACCTAATAAGGCTAAATTATGGTACAGAAATACTCACAACTATACAAATATTATATTCAATTACTGAAGTATACTAGATAGCCAATAATTCAATTAAAAGAATATGCTTTCATAAATAGAGTTTATATTCCCTAATTACCATTAAGCATCATGAGAACAATAATAAAACAAGAACTCAAACAAAACCTTGTAACTCTGAAACAAATTGAAATGAAAACTAGCTATTCATCTGTCGTTATGATACCTTGTAAGACGAGCGACATATCTATGGATCATTAAGTACAATCAGCAAACTTTTCTGTGTAAGCCTTTGTAGGCTTTGACTCAGCTCTAGTATCTCAGAGAGTCTGTGTTACCGGTGAGACCTGACATCATGCAGACCTCATGTCAGTAAAGCTATTGGAATATCCTCCGTCATTATGTGGTAGAAGGAGGGGGAAGCGAAGTATCAGGAGAGAGCATCAAGCCATTACAGGTGTAGCGTTGGGAAGGGGTCAGGATAAGGATTTGAGATGGGACAGGGAGGAAGGAATGGTGCCCAAGCACTTGAACGATTTGGGAGAGAGAGAGAGAGAGAGGGAGAGAATATAAGAGAGACGTCCCTCAGGGCCTCAGCTCTCCATGGCTTTTCCAAGTGGCGACCGACAGCCCCGCGCTCCTTCGGCGTGAGCCATTCCCCCTTAATTTTCTCAGCTCTTCCAAAATTGGGAAAACTAAGATTTATTGTCGACAGTCGGGTAGCGGGTGTGTGGCTGGACCCATGTGTCACGGTTCTGGCAATTAATGGTACCGGCCTTGCCCTGTCGCACTCCCTTGACTGTAACTCACCCTGTTACCCTGCCCAGACTGTTAGACACTGTCACTCTGCCTGGACTGTTACTCACCGTCACTCTGCCTGGACTGTTACTCACCGTCACTCTGCCTGGACTGACTGTTACTCACCGTCACTCTGCCTGGACTGTTACTCACCGTCACTCTGCCTGGATTGTTACTCACCGTCACTCTGCCTAGGCTGTTACCGAGCCTAGTCACCATTTGCACTCAGATCTTCTGATCTTAGATCCACATAATTTTCCACGCACCGAATTATGAAGTGCCCAGTTATATTTATCGATGTGAATTCTTCTTTGATGAATTACAATACTCAGGTAAGTTATTCTTTGATGAGTTACAGTACTGATGTTACTTATTCTTTGATGAGTTACTATACGCATATAACTTAACCATTGACGAGTTATAATACTATTGTAATTTTGTTTTTGAGCAACAGCAATTTCTCAATTATTCTTTGATGAAATTTAATATAATCTAAGTATTATTATTATTTCATAAGTTAAAAGTATTTTCAAAATATCTACATCTCGGTTTAACAATAAGTGGTGATATTGCCCCTAATATACTTAGGTAGTGTTTTTATCATAAACCTTTAAAGTGACAAGTGTCGTTAATACCTATATAATATATATTGTAAGGGAATTTTCTCTAATGCACGTGAAATTAATCACAACAGCATATATATATAGAAAATATATTTTCCTACAGCTTTTCTGAAATAGAATCAAGAGTAAGGATTTTGATCATTGAATCATTACTTATCAATATAAATGGAAAACAAAATTGAAGTTTGTTATGGGGTTCACATATTTAATTGCTGGATTAAGTAAGCTGTTAAGCGAAGCCTCCAGACAGTAAAGTCAAGCTTGCAGATATTTCCGGTTTAGTGAATATGGCGATTGTAGGAAAACTAGAACTAATGAAGTGTATTTCTGAACAGAACTGGGATACATGGGGGACCAAATTGACATTTCCTGGTCAATTTGACTATCAACTTGACAGTCGGAGGTACACACATGATTACATTATCTTCTGAATATTATCGTCACACAAGGGATTCGAACCCACGTTGCTGAACTTCTCAGTTACACTACCTACTGGACTATGATGGGATATAAAAAAGTTTCTCAACCTGAAGTATCCCATCTGACTTATAGGGAGTTTGGTGGAAATTCGTTTAGCCTATCATGGTTCAGTCTGTGGTGTGTATGTGCCTGATGGGTTCAAGGACGCGGGTTCGAGTCTATCGTACAACCTCAATATTTATTCATAGATTCATCACGTTCGTTTTATTTCACTGTAAATATATAAATAAAAAGTTGAAAAAAGTGTAGGCTGATCAAGGTCAAGAACCACATGAGGAACCACATGAAGAACCACATGAGGAACCACATGAGGAACCACATGAGGAACCACATGAGGAACCACATGAAAAACCACATGAGGAACCACATGAGGAACCACATGAAGAACCACATGAGGAACCACATGAGGAACCACATGAAGAACCACATGAGGAACCACATGAGGAACCACATGAAGAACCACATGAGGAACCACATGAGGAACCACATGAAAAACCACATGAGGAACCACATGAGGAACCACATGAAGAACCACATGAGGAACCACATGAGGAACCACACGAGGAACCACATGAAGAACCACATGAGGTACTAGGAGAAGGCAATTAAGTTCGAGTGACTATTAGTAAGACACCAGTGAAATAGTAATAGCCGAATGTGGACCGTGAACAGTAACAGTCAGTCTGTCAAAGAACGTCACTTTTCGCTCGTATGCGTTACTAAGGCCAAAAATGGTCTTACTAGAAAATGAAAGCGGCTCACGAACGTGAATGTCCCGTTTTCTGTTTTAGGTACTCTGGTTTAGTCTGTTAGGTTAGGAGAGGACACTTTAAAGTAACAGTTTTCTTGACGTTTTGGAACATTAAGAGGAGTGACTGGTCAGTCACCGTGCCCGGAATGTTGGCTATTGTGTCGAGAACTCGTCGTCAGGCCATGCTCGTTCGAGCCCCGCCCGACCCCAAAGGTGCATTTACAATATTAACGTAATGTGTTCTCAGAATCAATATTTTCTCATATGTAGTTTTACATAATTGTATATTGGAATTTGGTGTACAGTTAGACCTGAATTAACTTAGGTTAGATGTTTAAGTCCTGTTGAGAATTATTTGTATTTGGAGTGCGTGGGTGAAGCATTTACAGATTTATGATTCGAACAGAGGCCGTTAGCGAAGCACTGTTCAAGAAATGTTCGAACGTCATCAGTTGTGTACGTGTAAAGTGTCATTCATAAGGGTTTTGGCGGCAAGATTAACGAGCATTAAGCCTTTGTTTACAAGGATGGGCTGCGAGAACTGGAATCCATCTCTTTGATTTCTGGATTCATGTCTTTGTTAGTTCGGATTTCTGGCTTCGTTAGTTGAAACTCCAGACTTTGTTTGCAGGGACCCATGACTTTATTATGTGAGTCCTCTGGACTCGCTACACTGGAAACATCGGTTTCATTAGCTATAAACCCTTTTGTTAGTTATATCCCCCGGATTTTGGGAGCTCGAACCCCTGATTTGATAGTCCGGAACGCCCACTTTGCTAGCTGGTAACCCCAGCTTCGATAACTGTCAACCTCGGCTTTGTTAGGTTGGAACTCCAGCTTCTCTCGCTGGTAATGCCGGCTTCGATAACTGCGAGGCTTCGTTAGCTCAAAACCCGTAACCTAATCCTTAATAACTTTTATGGTGATTCTTTTTAAATCCCGTTTAATTAAATCCGTTGATCGATGTCGCTGGAGTCAAGAATGAAGAAAAAAGTATGAAGTTTGCTGCCTGGAGGTAGAGGAGTGGCTGGTTAAATAGTGAAGAGGTGAGAAGATAATGAGGTGCTGAGATTGTGAGATGGAGTAGATAGATCGATGGTGAAGATATACAAGGTGTTGATAGAGAAGTCAATCCATCCTCAGGCAATGCTCGTCCCAGACACTGGTCCTAATGAGCACTAGTGTCAGAATTGTTCGAATGTGTTCGAATCTTGCGTGACACGTTTTTCATGCTTAAACGAGGGGTTGAGCGGCTGCTAGATCAATGAGCGTTGATTGAGAACAGGCCAAGAAAACCAGATAGAAGGAAATTGTTTGATATGTTCATGCTTAGATCATCAGGAAACATGTTCCCAACATGACTCTTAACCCCCCCCTCCTCCCTACACATCATCACCAGATTCACACTTTTCCACACACCTTCACAAATACCTTGACAGACACGGCCGATTGGTCAGCGCTCTGGAGTCGTAATCCTAAGGGTCCTGGCTCGATTCCCGATCAAGGCAGAAATAAGAGGGTAGAGTTTCTTCTGACCAATAAGGGTCCTAGGACTTACCCTAATAGTAAACTGCTCGTTATTTTCCCTACATTGTGACTTCTTCACTGTTACACCGTTTTCTGTTGTTTAGCATTCCTAAAGGGAAACTTGTGTATATTTTAGCGTTCCTATTTTCTCTTTTCGATGACATGACATTGACCATTTTCCAGTTGTCTGGCATCTTTCCAGATGTTAAGAAAGTATTGTAGGTGTTTTATATTGAGTTTCTGAGGATTTTGACTGCTTTGTTTTCAATGATCCACTGCCCTTGTTGTGTCTCGTATTCCAAGTGTCTTTCCTCGTACTCTCACTCGCTTCTCCATTGCTTCCTCCGTTACTACTACACTGCTGATGTGTGTACTTGAGACCTCCACTTCTCTCGTGTCTGTCAAGCGTTCAAGTTTATCCCGAAAAACAGCGCAAAACTTTGTCATTTAGCCTACTCGAACACGCGCCTTGAGAACCGGCGTCCTTTAAGCGTCCATTATTCGCACCCACCTCCGCTCCCTTGGTTACAATGAAGGAGGCATAATGAAGGAGGATTATGACGAAAGTCATTCACTTGATGCGTGAAATGCAATTAGATATATAGTCAGCAGATGGCGGATAATTAATGAGGCCAGATATAGAGTAGTTAGACTGTCTCATGCGAACAAACATCAAGAGGATAATTCTCATTTGTTATCCCTTCTGTTGTTGTCTCAACTGTCTTAGATCTGTTGTAGTTCAAGGGCTTGATATGCAGGCTTGGTTGGTTGGCGGACAGGTTTGGATAGCTGGCACTCTGTTTGTCTGACTGTCTGTCTGTCTGTCTGTATGTCTGTCTGTCTGACTGTCTGACTGTCTGTCTGTCTGACTGTCTGTCTGTCTGTCTGACTGTCTGACTGTCTGTCTGTCTGTCTGACTGTCTGACTGTCTGACTGTCTGTCTGTCTGCCTGTCTGCCTGTCTGTCTGTCTGTCTGACTGTCTGTCTGTCTGTCTGACTGTCTGACTGTCTGACTGTCTGTCTGACTGTCTGTCTGTCTGTCTGTCTGTCTGTCTGCCTGATATTTTGTCTGTCTACTTGTATCTCTCTGTATGTCTATCTGTTTGTCTGTCTGTTTTTCTTTATTTATATCTCTGTTACTCTGTCACTCTCTCTCTTTCTCTCTCTCTCTCTCTCTCTCTCTCTCTCTCTCTCTCTCTCTCTCTCTCTCTCTCTCTCCCTCCTCCTCCTTGACACATATTTTAACGAAGGAAGAAAAGTAGAAAAATAGAGAGAGAGTAACGAAGAAAAACACCACAGAAGAAAATAAGAAATTACTGCCGTTTACCCCGTGCGTGAGACAGGCAGATCACCGTCAACATTCTCTCCCGTCATCTCGTAAAAAATACATTTTAGGAAATAAAACCCGCAACATAAGGAAGCCTCTCAGGTTAGTGTATTGAGACGACGCAGCAGTTAGTGTCACTCTTAAGAACATAAGAGTAAAGGGAAACTGCAAGAAGTATATTAACCTCCATACGAGGCCTCTATATTGATTTATTTTAGTAAGACCACAAACTTATACAATAGTGCTCAACCGTTTTCGTTTTACGTCTGTTTGCTTCGGTATGTTGTTGTTGTTAAAGATTCGCTACTTGGAACAAAATGTCCCAAGTAGCACGGGCTATGGTGAGCCCGTAATTGATAGTTGCTTCGGTAGCGTTCCAGCCTACCGTCTCTCGTGACCAATTCCTCGTCCTATTACCCAAGCCAGGTGCTCTATTGGCTTGTCACTTTCTCCTCATAACCTCCTTACCTTGCCTCATCTCAAGCTAAAGGAGTATAAATAATGAAATCACAATGACGTAATATATCTATGAGATAATGTTTGAGGTAGGGGGGAGGATTCGAACTCGCGTCCGGGATCACCCCCATGGACCACGACTCCCAAGACACCAGGGGCCAGATTCACGAAAGCACTTACGCAAGCACTTACGAACGTGTACATTTTCCCCTCAATCTTTGACGGCTATGGTTACATTTATTAAACAGTTTAGAAGCATGAAAACTTGCCAACCAACTGTTGTTATTGTTATAAACAGCTTCCTGGTGCTTCGGAGCTCATTAACTGTTTAATAATGGGAAACAAAGCCGCCAAAAATTGAGAAAAGATGTACAGGTACGTAAGTGCTTTCGTGAATCTGGCCCCAGGAACGGTGAGAGATACTCCTCGGTCTCCGGTCGTAGAGCTTATAGTTGCGGGGGAAACAAATATATATGGTAATTTATAGAGAATGCTGGAATGTTTACTACCCTTTCTGCCGATATCTATTTTTTCCAATCACTTGGACTGGTTGGTATATTGAGACAGCCTGACATCTTGCAGGTCAGCTTTCGATCCCTGATGGTCGAAGAGGTTGGGCACTGTTCCTTCATCCCATCTTTACCATCCCAGCTCCTATCCTGTCCTCACATCTCTTATAACTGTTACTGAGTCTTTTTAGGCTATCCGTTCTTCCCCTCGCTACCTCCTTCCTTTCCTTCTGTCCATGCTCATGTTTCTATCCCAAGCTACGAGTCAAATACTGACCCATGTAAGTTTGGATAAGTTAATAAGTCAGTATACGACTATGGGGTTGTGAACCCAACAACCTTACAGTATATATGTTTCAATAATAGGTTGTTTTCACAAGTTATATTGCTACTGAATTATCGCCGCCTTGAGCACTGAGCTGTTCAACATGTTCATTGCTATTCACTGTTTCTTATACGCAATAAAAAGAACAATTTCTACTCGTTCTGTTTACTTTACTTAACGCGTTCTGGTCATGATATTAGCCTCGTAAACTCGTATGTTTAGCTGTAGTGACAGTGAAGGAAAGTTGATGAAATAAACACAGACACGCTTGAGTAGAAACAAATAACTGGGAATTATGCATTAATGTGATTGGCTACAAGTCTGTCTACTTGTGTGTCTACTGCATATAAGCTTGTTCTCTACCACAGAAGTAGAAAAAGGTGAAGGATAGGTAGAATTAAAATAAACAGCAGGAAAGGTATAAATAGACTTAGTAGAATGACAATAAATAATAAATATATGCTTTCCAGACCTATCCTCCCTCTCAAACCAATCCCCACACTCAGACCTATCCCTGCTATCAGACCCATTAATGCTCTCAGACCCATTAATGCTCTCAGACCCATTCCTGCTCTCAGACTCACCATCCCTGCTCTCAGACCCATTAATGCTCTCAAACCCATCCATGCTCTCAGACCTATCCCTGCTCTCAGACCCATCCCCACCTCAGACCCACCATCGTATATTTATCCTTGCGATAAAGTTGAAAAAAATCCCATGTTTTTAAACGCATCTGACAGATATTTCAGAACTTCTTTTTAATTATTAACTTTATGTCGATACGTTTGGAGGAGATATTGACGCGTGTTGAGGCCATAAAGCTGTGGGAGACGTCGGCCTTCACAAGGCCAAAGGAACAGCAAGAAAAAAACAAGATTTATCATTTTATTTCCCTGGTCGTTGTTATCCCGCCGAACACACACCGAAACTACGACGTTGGTACAACGTTCAAACAAGTTTAACGGTTCCTAACCAGTTATAACAACCAATATAGCAAGTTGTAACAACTTTCTAATACGTCATAAACACGTTAAGCCAAGATATAACAACTTTATTACAAGTTGTAACAAGCAAAAAATAGACAGTTTCGGTTTGTGTTTGCAGGGTTGTGCACATCTTTACTGGCGTTTTATCTTTAACATTTTCCTTGCATTTAACATATTTAACATTTTTATCTTTAGCATTTTTTGCTGTCACTTATTTTTTTGCGTGTTTTTGTTTATGTTTGACTAATAGTTTCATTAATAATTTGAGGAAAATAAAGAAGATATATAGTGGAAAAAGCTTTGAAAAATCCATCACTAGGATTTTGTGGGGTCCCTCGATTGTTTCAAGCGCGGGTTGGACAAGTATATGAGTGGGATTGGGTGGTTATAGAATAGGAGCTGCCTCGTATGGGCCAATAGGCCTTCTGCAGTTACCTTTGTTCTTATGTTCTTATGTTCTTATGTTCTTAATGATGGTTTTGAAGAGAACAATAACGTCTATACAACAAGCCGTCCAAACATACTTCTCTATATTTCTCCCGCTCTTTCTTTCTCCCTCTTCTCTTCTTCTCTCTCACTCTCTCCTCCTCCTTTAACCTCCCCTTGTAAATGGCCCGAGCAGCTCCTCTCCAACTCCCCAAATCCTACAAGGCAGAACCCCCGTAAATCGCCCCCCAGTAAATCCCCCCCCCCCGTAAATCCTCCCCTCCCCCCATCCTGCCTTATGACCACCTGAGACGTGGAACGAGCCAGAAGACGTCTAATTACTCTCTGTAATAACTTTAATCAAGATAATTAAGTGGCATCACTCACAGGACGAGGGCCAACGGCGTAATTAGGTAGCCGGCTGGAAGAGGTCGAACTGAGCAAGCAAGCAAGCAAGCAGAACAGGTCGAGCAGTTAGCCAGGAGTCGTCGACCTGGGGAGGCGTAGAGCAGGTGGAAAGAAAGAAAGAGGTTTATAGAGCAAGGTGGCAAGCAGTGCAGTGCAAAGAAAGTGGGAAGCAAAGGAATGCAAAGAAAAACTATTCACCCATTCTATATATATATATATATATATATATATATATATATATATATATATATATATATATATATATATATATATATATATATATATCATTCATGATATATATGAACGAAAGAAACAATCAGAAAGGAAGATATAGGTCTTGGCATCTGACGTGAGTCCTAAATGCTTCCTCTCTAGTTTTCTTATCTATTATGCACTCTGCTTCTGCCTCCTGGAGCGTGTCCTTCAACCTGGCACACTGATCCACACGAAATTGACCCGGGTTGGATAGTTGATGGGCTGGGTTTGCTCTCTATTTAGGTGGATAGTTGACTGCCCGGTTTTAATGCTCGATCAGACTAGTTTTCCAGGCATGGATAGCTGTGAACTGGATGGCTGAGTTGAGCTGACCTCGGGGCTAGTTTAGTAAACTTGGCCGGGCTTGACTAAAAGGATCTGTCTAGCCAGAGCTGGGCTAGACAGATCTCCATCATTCCTACCTCTCCATTTCAATCTCTCTCTCTCCCTCTAACACGTACATCAGCCTGTCCTCTGATGCTGCATCGCCACTCACGCGGCCCGCAGTCACCCTCCCCCAACACCACTTCTGATATTTCTGGTTTAAATTTCATGTAATATACTGTACCTCTGCTGAGATATATTCTGTTGGGTATGCTGTACCGTGCGAGAGAATAATTGATTGCTTCATTTTGGATTCGAGTTGCTCAGCATACATTAAGAGGTGTGAGTGTTGAATACCTGAGGACGCAAGACATCAAAGGTGTGGTGGGTGTGTTTGTGTGTGTTTGTTCCAAGGACATATACCCCTACACATACACATACATACATACATAGTGACTCCGGAAGTCACTCCGGCAGTGACGGAGTGATGTGGTGGAAACTGTGACTCCATACACAGTTTCAAATGTAGATATGATAAAGCCCAGTAGGCTCAGGAATCTGTACACCAATAGATTGACGGTTGAGAGGTGAGATCAAAAGAGCCAAACCTCAACCCCCGCAAGCACAACTAGGTGAGTATACACAAACATGCACTCAATTTCTATTGTTCATCTAAGATATTCAGACTAATTAAATGACTTGATCAATTCTCTGAAAATATTACGAAATTCTTAACCAATGTTATAGCATATTGTTATCAAATAATGTTACAACTGGACTGTCATTAGGGAGTGTGTCATTGTAAACAATGAATAACATTTTTTCATTCAAGAATTTACTCGAAATTCTATAAAGCTTTTTCCATTTAACAGCATTAGATTACAAAACAGCAAAACACACACACACATACACTGTTAAACGTGACTAAATAGAGTCTTCAAATTTTGTCCTGGATACGAGTTATATATATATATATATATATATATATATATATATATATATATATATATATATATATATATATATATATATACATATATATATACATATATATATACATATATATATACATATATATATACATATATATATACATATATATATACATATATATATATACATATATATATACATATATATATACATATATATATACATATATATATATATATATATATATATATATATATATATATATACATATATATATATATATATATATATATATATATATATATATATATGTATATATATATATATATATATATATATATATATATATATATATATATATATATACACCTCGTATCCAGGCCAAAATTTGAAGACTGTATTTAGTGACGTTTAACAGTATTCATCTTAAATAGCTTAGAATTAAAGCTTAAATAATGCAACTCCAGACCTGCAGTTGATGATTTACGATAAACAAAAGTGAATTGATCGTCATAATTAATACCTAATGAGTCCAGAAATGCATTTTGAGAATTACCCTCATTTTCACAATTAATTATCAATTTTAAATATTTAAAATTCAATTACGATAAATATTTAACAACATGGGGAATGATAATTATTATTAGATAAGTATCGTCTACATAACCTAAGATGGCCCTGAGGTCTGAGGGACAAGTGTCTTCCTTAACGTTAAAGTTTTTCACATATTGCCCACTCTCCTTCTTCTTTTCTCATATATTGCAACTCTTCTCCTTCTCCTCGTCTCATTTCATCATCACTACATAATAAGAGATGCGAACTCGTGCTTCTCTGATGTGCATCTCTGCTGCAATCTGGAAATGAAGTAGCCTAAGCTACTCTATCCCTTTGAGATGTATTTCTTTATTTCAATAAACATACTTGAACTTTAACTTGATCTTCTTCGTACAGATCTCATGATTATAAGTTTGGACTGAGTTAGCCCTACTCTGGTTTATAATTTAGTCACACATTTTGACGCATTTGTATTCTCGCCTTTGTATGTATACAAAGGCGTATGTATACACGCCTGTTCCTTCATGCTTTCTTCTTAGCTTTTAATTCCTTGCACATGTTCAAGGCTCACCTTTCTTCCTGTTATTGCCAGATGCATTTTAATGTCTTATTGATGAGCTAATTTGTACTTTTCTGTCTAATTATTTCACGTCTTTGTTGAAGAGATACAGAAAGAGAGATAACGACAGGTAGAAAAACAGAAATAGGAAGAAAGATTCTAAGAGAGGCACATAAACAGGCAGAGAGACAGAAGGAGACTGGCCTGTCTCTTGTCAATATCTCCAGCTTCCACCTGCTAGATGAGTTGTAGAACTGTAAGGAAATATTTACTAAATGTGAATATGTGAAAAGCAGGCAGTAAATATGAGAAAGAGGGGGGGGGGGGGGAAGGTTAGGTTTGGTGTAGGGGGCTTTACTGAATTAGGTCACCGACAGCTGAAAAGCAATGGGTCCAGGAGCTTATATCCGACCCTGTAGACACATTATGGTGGGCAAACATTCACATTTCAGTTCTTTCCTATTTACATTTCCCACTCATCAAATCAGCACACACACACACACACACACACACACACACACACACACACACACACACACACACACACACACACACACACACACACACACACACACACCATATCTCTCAACATAGACAACAAAATATATAAAACACCAAAAAAAACTTTACTTACAAATTCAAATGGAAACAAAAACAAAGACACCGGAAACGAGAGGGTCTTGCCTTTTATAATGCAATTTCAGGAAGTCTCCATTGTAGGCAAAGGTGGAGCTTTGAAGGCAACTGGAAGCAATTTAGACTTTCAACAACACTCAAAGTTCCGTTCTCCAAACATACGCTTCTGTTGGAGAAAGGAAAAGTGGGGGAGAGGGGGAAAGGGGGAGGGGGGAGAGGGGGGATTGGGGAGGGGGGAGGGGGAAAGGGGGGAGGGGGGAGAGGGGAGGGGGAGTTGATGAAAATGATTTGAAAATGAGGTGAAAGAGGAGGTTACTGAGAAAGATGGGACGAGGAGGAAAGCTGAGGGTTGTAGAGAAAGAGAAAGGAAAGGATGAACATAAACGTATTCGAAATTTTAAAGAAAGTGGCCCATTAGAAGGAAGGAATATATTTTGAATACTAAGATTTCTGTGCTTTCTTTTAGTGTTGAAAATATACTCCACTCTTGCATAATCTTGCGATGGAGAAAGTTGTACTCTTGCTTTCCTGGAAACTGGAGTAAGTTGCCAACTTTCACCTCCACTGAACCAAGCGAAACTTCTTCCCTACTTTCTCGGAGCTCGGTAAAACTGTATAATATTCCCGCTTACTCTCTACCTGGTGAAAGGCGGGAGAGGGAGATGAGAATGGAAAGAATAAGGAGGAGAAGGTGGCGACAGGAGCGTGTGAGGAAGAATATAAGAAACGTAAGGAGAAGAACGTCATAACGCAAGTAAACAAAAAATTTTTCGTGGCAAAGACAACATTTAATCAGGGGATTTCTTTCAATTTTCCTGCTACCATCAACACGCTGCCTAGAAATGTTAAACGTTTTCTCTCAAGATTGTTGAACAATTTAATTTTTTGCAGTTCAATAATCAACTTTCACTTCTGAAAACACACACACACACACACGAGGCTGCGAGCAGTCGCGTCCAACAGCCTAGTTGATCAGTCCGGCAACCTGGAGGCCTGGTCGACGACCGGGCCGCGGGGACGCTAAGCCCCGGAAGCACCTCAAGGTAACTTCAAGGTAACCACACACACACACACACACACACACACACACACACACACACACACACACACACACACACACACACACACACACACACACACCCACACACAAATGTAGATATGATAGATCCCAATAGGCTCAGGACCCTGTACACCAGTTGATTGACAATTGAGAGGCAGGACCAGAGAGCCAGAGCTCAACCGCCACAAACACAACAAGGTGAGTACACTACCATCCTCCCGCTTACCCACCACCTTATTTAAGATATCCCGGGAAGATGATCAAAGACACCTGTCATCACCTGTACGCCGTACAAGGAGCAGAGACCAGGTTCCCACGGGGTGTTTGTCCGGCTCCTTGAAGCGTGAGGCCCGACCCCTTGGGGGATATCCTGCCACCCGCTCAAAGGATCATGCCACTTCCAAGTTTATCTTCTTTTTTATTGAACGTCTGTGCCTCGCTGTGCCTGCTTCCGTTTTTTATTTTTCTCTCTAGCTACGGTTAACTATGTTTGGCTGTCTCTTTCTCTCTTTCTTTATCTCTTCTTATGGTAATTTGCGTTACATACGCCAGGTAGAGCTTTCAAATTGTTAAGAAAGTAGTAGTAAAATTACATTCAATAATTACTGAATGAGCTCATCTGATGATCAGAATCATGAGTCTTAGCAGTGGTAAAACAATCAAAGGAATATGCAGGCGATGAGTCACAATAACGTGGCTAAAGTAAGTTGACCAGACCACACACTAGAAGGTGAAGGGACGACGACATTTCGGTCCGTCCTGGACCAATCTCAAGTCGATTGTCCAGAATGGTCCAGGACGGACCGAAACGTCGTCGTCCCTTCACCTTCTAGTGTGTGGTCTGGTCAACAATCAAAGGAATGGGAAAATACAAACAATTTTCCTGAATTCAAAATACATTTTTTTAGTTTATATGATATTTCTACTATAAACGAGGCCATTCAACGCCAACCGGAATATGTACATTTTCATAAATATTACACAGAGTTAGAGAGCTGCTACAGTGCATAGTGAGATACTGAGCATTTAACCACAGTAAAGTCCACTACGGGCTCACCATAGCCTGTGCTACTTGGAACTTTTTGTTCCAAGTAGCGAATCTTTAACAACAACATTTAACCACAGATGGCAAAGTGCTTTTTCACTACTAACCATCCTATTGTTTACATAGTGCCAACCGTGGAAACACAAACCGTAACTGTCCCTATTTTCCGCTTGTTACAACTTGTAATAAAGGTGATACATCTTGGCTTAACATGTTTATGACGTATTAGAACGTTATTACAACTTGCTATTTTGGTTGTTATAACTTGTTAAGAGGTGTTAAAACAGGTTCCAACGTTGTAGCAACGTCGTAGTTTCGCTGTGTGTTTGGCTGGAAGGCTATTCCAACTGCTTCTTTACCCAATGTTTCATCGACCAAGAGTTTCAACAACTTAGTCGACTGTTGACAGGTGATCTTGGCAACTGTCCTGTCTGTCTGACACAATCTTGCAACACTTGCACAACGCAAGTCACAATGACGTGGCAGGAACACATTACCTAACTCACATCAATAAAATATCAAACGTTCGGTAAGATAGAAACGTTTCCCCAGCGAGTTGCATAAAAAAAGCATTACATAAAAGCAAGAACAATAAAAGAATGATGCGGCGTTTGTGTAGAAAACAATGCATCAGAGAAGTGAACAAAAAGAACAGAAAAGTATCTGGCCACAAAAGCTATGAAGTGTTGAGAAACAACAGCACAAAATGTAGAATAAATTCTAAGAGAATTTTGTAGGGAGAATTTAACAATAAAATAACAAAGGGATACAACACAGATGCAAGAAATACAATGACTATAATACAACAATAATATTAAGGTATATCAACACAACGTAACGAACATTATACTGATATATAAAATGGCATTTTGACGTCAAACAATATGTCAACACTGTAGCTAGAGTAACTATGAGGAGAAAGTACTAGGCCAGTATAACAATATAGCACTAGGATATTGTTGTTGTTCTATATTCAGCTACTGGGAACAAAAAGTTGCAAGTAGCACGGGCTATGGTGAGCCCGAAGTGAGCTTACCTGGCACAGGAGATGTGCCAGCACTTAGAAGGGATATAAGGAAACGGACATGGGATAAAAGGACGATGCCAAATCACGTTGGATCATCAGGATTCGAACGCCGACTTTGCAGGAAGCGAGGCTTCCTACCGACTAGTCCAAGTGAATGGGTATTGCAACAATGCAATATAAACAAACGCAAATAATATAAAGACAATTTTCGCGTAAATGAGTCGTGAGTGGAAAGGACTAGTTGAGGAAGTTGTCAAAGTCAGTTCAATACACAGCATTATAAGCAAATATGATGAGAAAAAGAGTGGAATGAATAACTGCACTGAACTGATGATAGAACGTCGGGGCTTAGGAGCAAATGCTCGACCCTGTAGTAACAACTAGGTGAGTACACAGACACACACACACACACACACACACACACACACACACACACACACACACACACACACACACACACACACACACACACACAGGAATCTGTACACCAGTTGATTGACAGTTGAGAGGCGGGACCAAAGAGCCAATGCTCAACCCCCGCAAGCACAATTAGGTGAATGCAATTAGGTGAGTACACACACACACACACACACACACACACACACACAGACACACACACACACACACACGTACTGACAGCTCAGTACCATAACCACTCAGCCAACGATTCCTTAAGAGTCTTGGGAAGTCCTTCCCAGTTGTTGGTGCTGGTGGTCCCCTTGGCAGTCTTCCAGGAAGAGGCTTTACGCTTTCATGGATAATGCTTGCAAGAGTTGGTTATGCTCGCTTAACTTCTGGCTGTCGAAAGAGGATGCACACCTTAAGAAAGAGGTTAGATCAAGGCCGCCGCCTTCAATTTGAAAGGTGGCGCCTGACAGCTAGGTGGACAGCGCTTCGGATTCGTAGTCCTGAGGTTCCGGGTTCGATCCCCAGTGGACGCTGAGGCAAATGGGAAAAATGTTTCTTTCACCCTGATGCCCCTGTTATCTAGCAGTAAATAGGTACCTGGGAGTTAGAACGCTGCTACAGGCTGCTTTCTGGGGGTGGAGGCCTGGTCGAAGACCGGCCCGCGGGGACGCTAAGCCCCGAAATTATCTCAAAATAACCTCTCAAGATAGCCAGTTGTAACAGGAACCACACTGTCCCGCAGATATTAATCCCAACACTTAGCACGCGAGTTAATATAATCTACGCTGGTGGGGTTTTTGACTTGGATTTTCGGTAGAGCAGCGGGTCATATATGATCCGCTCGCCCTTCTCACTCTCCGGGCCGGGCGCATACTAAACACATAGACTAATAATGCGACAAAGTATCGTAGTGAAACAGATCAATATTTCCCCTATTGACTCCGTCTGACAGCGACATTAAAACCCGATTTTGTTTAAAACATGCGAGGCGTTATATATGTATTTTAATATGACAGAAGCATGTAGATCCTGGCTGCTTCCTTTCTTCATTCCTGTTTCCCCTCTTCCTTTTATTTCTCCTCTTCCTCCTTTGCCTGGTTATCCTTCTCCCCCTTATTCTGCTCTTATTCCACCCCCCCCACAGGTGTGTATCAACACAGGTGAGACAGTGGCTCCAGGTTACTGTGGCTCCAGGTTACTGTGGCCCCAGGGTACTGTGGCCCCAGGTTACTGTGGCTCCAGGTTACTGTGGCTCCAGGTTACTGTGGCTCCAGGTTACTGTGGCCTCACACGCTCTTTACTGCCTTCTATCGCTGCGGCATCACTCGCATGGGGTCCACTGTTCGAGTCTCCTAGAACCCAGGTGAATGGAATACCCTGTTAGTCTTCCCATTTCCTCCCTTTGGCGTCGCTTGTCTCATGATGAAGCGACGAAACAGAGTGGGAGGGGGTCTGGTCGTGGTGAGGGAGGGAAGTGGAGGGGTGGAAGGGAAGGGGGTGGAAAGGGAGGGAGAGGGAAGGAGGGGGAGGGAGAGGGAAGGAGGGGGAGGGAGGGAGGGAGGAGGGGAGAAGGAGGAGGGAAGAGAGGTCTGAGGATTCTCTCTACATTGTGGGTGAGTGAGGAAGGAGATCTACCATGGTGAGGTAAGGAAGGGAACGGAAGGGAACGGAAAGGAGAAGAAAGGAGGGGAAAGGAGGGACGGTAGAGAAAGATAAGATGAAAGGGTGACAGATGGAGATATAAACGTATTACGGGTAATTCCTTGAAAGCAGTTATGATATAACCTTTCGTAAAAGTGTCTCCCTCGCTATGTGAGTTCCAAGTACACTTAATAATATAAATTGCCTATGTTCTGTACATACAAATGATAGATGAACCTTCCCAATTGGTTCTAGATAAAATTGAAACCTACTGTTTCTGGTCGCAAGAAAATACTTTTTTTTTCAATAATAAAAACTTGTGTAATTGTTCTGGAATACATTTTACAATTGTCTAAATTAAAAGGAAATTGCTGTTAACTTCGTACACAGAAATGTAACCATTTTTTTTATTTGCTTTTCTGAAAATGTTGAGATATTGGATGTTGTTTCCTGAACCCTAGACTCAGGACAATTGGATTTCATATTAATTGAACTTTATATAAACTCCCAATTAACTGTGAATTGTCAACGTCACTAAATTGATCATTCCTCACCATCCACAGCGTCCTATCACTCCACCGCTGCTTTCTCCAAGCGCCCCACTCCACCCCCAACCGTCTCCAACCGTCCCACTCCACCCCCAACCGTCTCCAAGCGTCCCACTCCACCCCCAACCGTCTCCAAGCGTCCCACTCTACCCCCAACCGTCTCCAAGCGTCCCACTCCACCCCAACCGTCTCCAAGCGTCCCACTCCACCCTCAACCGTCTCCAAGCGCCCCACTCCACCCTCAACCCTCCCACTCTACCCCCAACCGTCTCCAACCCTCCCACTCCACCCCCAACCGTCTCCTAGCGTCCCACTCCGCCCTTAACCGTCTCCAACCGTCCCACTCCACCCCCAACCGTCTCCAAGCGCCCCACTCCACCCTCAACCCTCCCACTCCACCCCCAACCGTCTCCAAGCGTCCCACTCCACCCCCAACCGTCTACTAGCGTCCCACTCCACCCCCAACCGTCTCCTAGCGTCCCACTCCACCCCCAACCGTCTCCTAGCGTCCCACTCCGCCCTCAACCGTCTCCAACCGTTCCACTCCACCCCCAACCGTCTCCAATCGTCCCACTCCGCCCTCAACCGTCTCCAACCGTCCCACTCCACCCCCAACCGTCTCCAAGCGCCCCACTCCACCCCCAACCGTCTCCAACCCGCCCACTCCACCCCTAACCGTCTCCAAGCACCACACTCCGCCCTCAACCGTCTCCAAGCGTCCCACTCCACCCCCAACTCCACCCGCGACTCCTCCCAGCGTCCCACCCCTAAAGGGAAGCATTTAATACGCTCTTCATCTTCAGCTTTGAGTGGGGTCTTCCAAAGTCCAATCAAGCCTTGCTAAACCTCCCCGCCGCACCGTTCCTCTTCCTCCTCTTGATTGTACCATTGACTTGGCGGGTCGTCCTGAAAGGCAGCAGCGGCGGCAGCGGTAGACGCTCTTTCCAGCTCATCCATCCATCCATCTATTCATCCGTCCGGATTGACGAACCTTGCGGAGTGGTAAACATGCTCGCCTTTCACGATCCTGGGCCTCTCGCCCTGACGCCGGGTCCCTGATGATGTACGTGGCGGAGGGGGAGGATGATGTACGTGGGGGAGGGGGAAGGATGATGTACGTGGGGGAGGAGGAAGAGGATGGGAATAGGAGGGAGAGTGGTGAAAGAGGAAGGGGGTTGGGTGAGATGGGCGGTGTGGGAAAAGATGGAAGGGAATCTACGAACCCATGAAGATGGAACCCACGAACAAGTAAGCATGAACACATGAACAGCGAGATACGTATAAACAACGAGGACGCATGAACAAATATGTTCATGTATGGACGCATGAACAAAATATGGACAAATATGGACCAAATATGGACGCATGAACAAGGTGGCAATTATAAACACACGAACGAGGAGGCATAAACACATGCCTTAGAGCCCAGTAGGCTCAGGAATCTGTACACCAGTTGATTGACAGTTGAGAGGCGGGACCAAAGAGCCAAAACTCAACCCCCGCAAGCACAATTAGGTAAGTACAATTAGGTAAGCACATGAACAAGTAGAAAGTCTTGAACAGATGAACTAAGGGCCAGAGAACTTTAAACAAGGGGCCAGGTCCCAACAAGATAACAAAATTTCACAAAAAGTTCAGAAACCACGACTAGAGCAAGAAGCCATAACAAAAACTTCGCCCGCGTCGCGAGTGCTGGAGACGGACATGTGTTTGGAAATGTATTTTTTTCTGACGAAGGGATAAACCGTCCTTCAATTATACTTGGCCGTTCATTTGGCTGTTCTGCTTGGCACGGTGGGCCGTTGTTGTGGGACAACACGTTCTTCTCAACCTTGGCTCATGACAACAGTGATGGTCATGCAGGTGGTGCTGCCTTCCATCAGGAAATCATCAGAGTCTTGTAAGTAATGAGATCTGGATCATTAATTAACAACTTTGTTCCCACTGCTTCGAAGACTCTCAGTTCTTGGACTGAATGAGCAAGAATTTTCTCAAGAATTTGGGTTCTAAAGTTACTGAAACAACATAAGACCCAAAAACTGCAATTTACATTTTGCAGCACCTCAGTAAGGTAATTGAGATGGAGAACCTAATTCACACATACCTAAAATAAATATTTTTAAATATAATTCTTCACACTAGCACCATAAGGTTATAATTATGAAATTATATACACTGTATAAAATTTATCTACAGCAAACACGTATGAATTATAAATCGATTTTCAAAGTCCATTTCTAATAAATCCATTAGCAATTAACACCCATGTTAAAAGATCAAATATTATTAAGTCTACAAATGTTCAATCTGGACCCCACGAAACGGAAATTTTCCACACTACAAATTGCAAGAAATGACAAGGATTCACGAGGAAAATCTGAATATCAAATTGAATCCAGCAATACACTTTCCGGCCGTGAAATTTCAAGTGAAATTCTGAGGCATGTCATCAGGCTTTAAGGAATGTTTACTAGACTACACGTGGGAATATATGTACTATTAATTAGAACAAGTTTACAAATCAAATTAGGCAAACTGTGTACATTATTGAATATATGCACAAAAGTACATTAGGGAAGGTGTGTACAACAGTACATTCGGGAATATAAGTACAAAAGGCCTTTTTTTTACGATGTCTCTTAGTAGCAAAATTGGGTGACTACCACGAGGAAAACAAAATTGAGTTTCCTAATCAGTCGACGTAAATAAGCAACGTAGTTGTATAACTGTTTGACTACACAAACGTGGTTTGTGATCAAGCTTTTGTGTTTCGTTATTATACCGATGTGTTTATAATTATAATACGCAAGTTATTGAAGATTATACTTATATGTTTTCGATTATACACACAAGTAACTTGCGATTTTACAGAAGTAATTTATGATTATAAGAAATATTTCATGATTATACATGATTTTTACGACTATTCATAAGTATTTTATGATAATATTCAAGGCCACAAATCTCAAGTAAACGATAAGAGCAGTTTGCTTGTTATTCTTCGAAAGCGATGAATTGGAGGTAAAATCTAAAAAGAGTATTTGATAACCATAATAACAATAATAATAATAATAATAATAATAATAATAATAATAACAATAATAATAATAATAATTCTGCTGTTGTTGATGGAACCCAGAACGCTGGTTCGAATCCCTGGATTGGTTTCAGTGGAAGCCTAAGCAAAACCGTTAGAGGATTCTGTAGAATCCCAGTTTGCATTACATTTTAGCATATTGTAGCCTAATGGTTTCAGGCGTGTGCTTGGAAGTACTCAGTGTGCAGGTTCTAATCCTCCTCAAAGCTAATACTGATTTTCCTAATAATAATAATAATAATAAAAATACAAATCCCTCCATCAAT
Source organism: Procambarus clarkii (assembly GCF_040958095.1). NCBI lineage: Eukaryota > Metazoa > Arthropoda > Malacostraca > Decapoda > Cambaridae > Procambarus > Procambarus clarkii. The sequence goes on from NC_091232.1 coordinate 6,887,655, forward strand.
TAAATTCAACAAGGGCTGAAAAGTGTGGACAAGACTAGCTTTGTTAAAGTTCTGTATCAGCACATGATGAAAATCAGATCATATTGTCATACCATTTTGGGGAAAAGCTATCAGCGAACGAGAAAAAATGCGCAAAAAAAAACAACAAAAATAAATAAATTAAGACTGACCTGTGATTTTGCTTGAAAGAACAGGAAAAAGATATACAAAATCGTTGGTAAAAAAATGGTTTCCAATGAGCTGTTGCTTATTTTAAAGTAATCCATTCGCAAATCCTAAAAAAATAACAAATTATATATAAGAATTAACAGCGAAGGAGAGAGGAGAGAAGAGCCCTCCAGAATACCATATCCCCATGAGTTTATTTGCCTAGAAAAAAAAAATCGGTGGTGGTGGTAGTGAAATAGTGGAGGGCAGCTGGCCACACTCTCCCACTGGGGCAAATGAGTGCCCGCCTTAATGAAAATGGCAGCCATACTGTGCGTTATTTTTCCTCTTAAAAGAGTTGCACAGTGTGGCCCAATTCTCACCAACAGGGATGGTGTTGGTGGTGGTGGTGGTGGTGCTGTTGGTGTAAGTGGTGCTGCTGCTGCTGTAGGTGCAGCTGTTAGTGTTAGTGATGCTGCTGTTGGTGTAAGTGGTGCTGCTGTAGGTGCAGCTGTTAGCGTTAGTGATGGTGCTGTTGGTGTAAGTGGTGCTGCTGTTGTAGGTGCAGCTGGTAGCGTTAGTGATGGTGCTGTTGGTGTTGTGCATGTGCTGTTGTTGGTGATGGCGCTGCTGTTGATAAACGTTAGGACACAGGACACACATTTATACGAGACTCGAGACCCACCTCATCAGTGAGACACTAAACATAATTGCCTCAATGGTGGATAATAAAGAGACGGTCATCAACATTCCTATTTACGGGTGAATGTTATGAAATATATTATCACAAGGCTTATAAATACCCATTCACTATAAGACTCCTTCAGTCAATAGGCAAAAACTCTCCACCCGAATGCAATGAAAATCTAGTCAGGTGATGACAGCTTTGACAGGTGATGACAGCCCTGACAGGTGGTGACAGCCTTGACAGGTGATGTCAACCTTGTCAGGTGGTGTCAGCCTTGTCAGGAGGCACTGAGAGGGAAAATCAAGTATGAAAACATTGAATATGAAAATAGGCAAGTGAGATATGAGTAAGGGAGGGGGTTGGGGGTGTGTTCTGACAGCCGAGGGAGGGAGGGGGGAGGGGAGGGGGAGCTTACCTTTAAGGTTACCTTGAGGTGATTCGAAGGATCAATATTCTCGCGGCTGTGTCTCTTTTATCTCTATGATTTAGTCTCTATATTGCTACCTGCCAATTTATTTATACTCTCGTTTTCTTTAGTCACCCTCTCTTTCTCTTCCTCTCTTTTTCTATCTCTTTTCCCTGCCGTTTCTTCCTGTGTCTCTCTCTCCCTCTCTCTCCTTCTCCCTCCTATCTCTCACTCTCTCTCCCGCCTCCCCGAGCATCAGGGTACACACAATGCAGCATCAGTCGGGATAAGTCAGTGTCAGGATCTCGTTAACGAGTCATTAAAATTTAATATCTTCTTTTCGGAGCAGCGATAAACGTATTATATTGTTCATTACGCGCTTTATACCAAAACACAGACAGCCCCACAAAATGTAAACCTGCTTTTTTTAACAATAAGCCGCGAAGATGAGAAGACTTTTTTTGTATGTAATCTTCTTTATTTTTAAACCTCAAGAGAGATAAAAAGTGTATTTCTATAGTGTCATGTGCTCTTATATATTACAATATTTTTTAGTGCATTAGTTGAAGTTCATGGCATTGCCTGAATGACTTATTCTGTGATGATATCAGTGATGATACACGGATTCTTCACCAGAGTATCATCTTCACTACACACGATTTCCCTCACTGCTTGTTGGACTATTAGTTTGCTTGGCTGAGGCTGACGGCCAGACGTTATGGAACTACCCCTCAGTCAACTTATCAACATGAATCATGCAGGTATGGGAGTATCATAGGCCAGTGGGTATCGGCTCCAGTGCCACACTTTGAGAGATATCGCCATTTATAGCGACCCCCCCCCCCCCTCGCGATTTTCATGAAATCTGAAATAAAATCAGAGTTTTGATGCTTTTTCCATATCACTCATTCGGGTTACACTGTTCCGTTTTATGAGAGAGAGAGAGAGAGAGAGAGAGAGAGAGAGAGAGAGAGAGAGAGAGAGAGAGAGAGAGAGAGAGAGAGAGAGAGAGAGAGAGAGGAGAGAGGAGAGAGGAGAGAGAGGAGAGAGAGAGAGGGGGGAGAGGGGAGGAGATGGGGGGAGATAGAGAAGAAGGGAACAGAGGGGGATTGGGGAAGATAAATGAAAGCGAGAGGAGGGGAACAGATAAGGGATGGGAAGAGGGGAAGAGGTTAGATATACCAACTCAAGAATCATCACACACACCAACATCACACACACCAACATCACACACTATCATCACACACACACAAACATCACATAACTACCACATGGCCCGAAAACCATTATGCAGCCAGAACCTAATCCTGATCTAACGTCTCACAATTCCCCCATGATATACTTCTCAGACGATTACACAAGGTGCAATTACCCTCAGGTGCGCCTACGTCTTGAACAACGTATAAGTTATGCTTCTTAATTAAGACGAAATGACGCCTTCTCCAGCTTATACGACGAGCAGTAAGGGGGGAAGATGTCTCGTACACGACATGACAGGAAGCCGGAGTCCCGTATGTGACTCGTATATGCCTTTTCACACCTCCCATATCTCGTATTCACCTCGTACACGTCTCGCACACGTAATATACACGTTTCGCACACATCACGCCACAGAGAGGTTTGATCTACTACGTTGGTACAGAAGACTAACAAGAGAACCACTTTTCAATCCACAAAGTACAATCCCAGTGCTGAATTAACCCCCCACTGTCAGGTCACTCTCATAGAGGTTTATGTATGATTCCCTATGGGGAGTATTGCTCACAGAATGTTATGTATGCATCACAATTACGTATGCCCTACAGGTGTATTTATGACCATGTTGTATGAATCACACGGATGAAGTTATAATTCGCCCGAATAACTCACAATAATATAAATCATCCACAGTAGTGTATGCCTGACTCAGAAGGGTGTATGAATAACTTATACTGATGTATGCCTCAGGAGTGGGTGTATTTTTTTGGTCAGCTTCGAGCAAGGTTTGTGTATTTGAACTCCTAAATTTAGCTGTTGCTCAATACATACAAATGACGCATTCGGCCATTATGTTGAGTTTTATCATATTATTCGGGTGCTGAGGCCAGGTGCTGAGCCGGATGCATGAGTAATGAACCTTGGTGACTGGACGAAGCTGCCTCAGGAATTCATCAGTAGCGGCAATACTGGCAACCCCAACAGAAGCAGAACTAGCAGAAACAACAGTAACATTACTAGCAGCAGTAGCATCAATTTCTGTAGTACTAGCAGCAGCAACAGCAACATCTGTTGTACTAGCAGCAGCAACATCTGTTGTACTAGCAACAGCAACATCTGTTGTACTAGCAGCAGCAACATCTGTTGTACTAGCAGCAGCAACATCTGTTGTACTAGCAGCAGCAACATCTGTTGTACTAGCAGCAACAACATCTGTTGTACTAGCAGCAGCAACATCTGTTGTACTAGCAGCAGCAACATCTGTTCTACTAGCAGCAGCAACATCTGTTGTACTAGCAGCAGCAACATCTGTTGTACTAGCAGCAGCAACAGCAACATCTGTTGTACTAGCAGCAGCAACATCTGTTGTACTAGCAGCAGCAACAGCAACATCTGTTGTACTAGCAGCAGCAACATCTGTTGTACTAGCAGCAGCAACAGCAACATCTGTTGTACTAGCAGCAGCAACATCTGTTGTACTAGCAGCAGCAACATCTGTTGTACTAGCAGCAGCAACATCTGTTGTACTAGCAGCAGCAACATCTGTTGTACTAGCAGCAGCAACATCTGTTCTACTAGCAGCAGCAACATCTGTTGTACTAGCAGCAGCAACATCTGTTGTACTAGCAGCAGCAACATCTGTTGTACTAGCAGCAGCAACATCTGTTCTACTAGCAGCAGCAACATCTGTTGTACTAGCAGCAGCAACATCTGTTGTACTAGCAGCAGCAACATCTGTTGTACTAGCAGCAGCAACATCTGTTGTACTAGCAGCAGCAACATCTGTTGTACTAGCAGCAGCAACATCTGTTGTACTAGCAGCAGCAACATCTGTTGTACTAGCAGCAGCAACATCTGTTCTACTAGCAGCAGCAACATAAATTAAATAAAAATATCCTCCTAGCCACAAGCAGCATTAATAGTAATAACAGCATCAAAACCAGTACTATTTCTAGTAGAAATTAGAGAATCAACATCAATAGCAAAAATATGTTGTGGTAGAAGTCGCTGGATTTCATCGTTGGACTTAGAAAAAGTTAAAGCCTTTCGATTTATCTTTAAAAGAAAGGTAAAAAGCTATAAAAAAGATACTTTTTTACCTTTAAAAGAAAAGACGCTTTTCCCGTTTATTTTTTAAATTGATTATATTGTATATTTTAGATATTTTATGGCGCTGTAACTGAGGCCGATGGGCCAGACTGGATGAATATCTTCCCATGGAAGACTGGATAGGTTTCATTTCCTGAAGGACTGAATGGATATCCTTCCATCGAAAACTAGATGAATATCAACTACTGGAAGACAATGAATATACTCCCATGGAAGATTGAATGGATATCCTCCCTTGGAAGATTGAATGATATCCCCTCTTGAAGATTGAATGATATCCTTCCCTGGAAAACTGAATAAATATCCTCTCCTTTGAAATTGGGTGGATATCCATCCTTGGAAAAAAAATATAAGATGAATATCTTCTCCCCTGGAAAGACTAGATGGATATCGTCTGTCTGGAAAGACTGAATGGATATCTTCTTTCTGCAAAGACCGGACAGATAACCCCTCTCCCCCTCTTCCCCCGAAGCAAGACCCCCAACCGTACAAATAACGACTGTATACGACAGGCAGATCCGTCACCTCACAAACCCAAGGGGGCCAGACCTGCCCCAACCAACAACAATAACACACACACACACACACACACACACACACACACACACACACACACACACACACACACACACACACACACACACAGTGCGGCAGCCATGGCCAACACAAGCTAAATCATCTTGCGCACCCGGACGGACCAATATACAGCTCTGGTTGGACGTATCTCTCCAGGCTGGGGCGCCCTCCCTCGGTGTTTTAGCTGTGGACGGCTTCTCTCCCCTCTTCCAGATTACCCTTCAAGAGTACGCGTCGTAATTTCCAGATCGCAGCCTTGCTGGGGGCTGGGTCGGTAGGATGCCTGGTAGGCTAGGGTGCTAGGAACGTTGGTTAATAGGAAGCTGGGACACTAGGACACTAGGATTCAGGGAAGGTAGGATAATGAGATAGAGGAAGCCAAAATACTATCAGGCTACAATTCCTGAAAGCTGCTAGGATACTAGGAAACTTAAATACTAGGGAGCTGAGATAATATAAAGGTAAGGTACTAGGAAGACAGAATACTGTACTAGGAAGCTGGAATACTAGGTAGCTGAAATACTATTGAAGTAAAATACTTAGATAATGAATACTAAGGCAGTAAGGTTCAAGAATACAAGGGAGCTAAGGTTTAAGAACACTGGGAAGCTATTGTACTACAATACTGGGGGAACTAATGTATTACAATACCAGGGAACTAGGGTACTACAATACTAGGCACCTAGGGCACAAGAACACTAAGATTGAAGTGAGACAGAGTATAAAGGCACCAAACTAAATGGCTTCTAAGTGTTGTATATCAGTCATATCATTTCCTAAATCAATTATTGCGCCCGTGTTATAGAATTATAGCGAGCGTATTTTAATTATTTATATATCTTAGATAATGATTATTCTCGTCGCCTTCTCTTATATAAGTCATGTTTTCTTTTCTTTAGTCATCCAAGGGCCTCCCAGGAGCTTCGTTGTGTGTTCCCTGATGTGTAAACGCTCTGAAGGTGATGTGTAAATTAAAATTAAGATGATTTTTTTCATCGTGGTATCGCTGTTGTGGTTAGGGAAGGTTAGGTTAGGTTAGGTTAGTGGAGGACGTCCTTCTGTGGGCGGGGTGAGGTGGATGGCAACAAAATAGTCTTCTCTTCATTTACCTTACGCTTGAGATGGTTGGTGTTGCTGGTTGGCTGGTGGCGATGATGCCAGCTCGGCCACCACCACAACACCTTAACCACTATCTTCACTACCTCTCCACCACCACTACTATTATCTTCAACCTTCGCAGCACCACCATCACCACCACTGCCACCCACTCCCCTACCACCACCACTTCTATCAGTAATACGTCTACCACGACCACCACCATCACCACCGGAGTCGCTCCATTGGTCCGAAGCCTTCAACACTAGGACGTCTGAAGGAGTATTGACCCGGTGCTTGCTTCTCCCTCCACGGGTTTTGTCTTCTATTGGTGACCTTTCTCTCTCTCTCTCTCTCTCTCTCTCTCTCTCTCTCTCTCTCTCTCTCTCTCTCTCTCTCTCTCTCTGTCTCTGTCTCTGTCTCTCTCTCTCTCTGTCTCTCTCTCTCTCTCTCTCTCTCTCTCTCTCTCTCTCTCTCTCTCTCTCTCTCTCTCTCTCTCTCTCTCTCTCTCTCTCTCACTCTCTCTCTCTGAGTATATATATATATATATATATATATATATATATATATATATATATATATATATATATGTATATATGTATATATGTATATATTTATATATATATATATATATATATATATATATATATATATATATATATATATATATATATATATATATATATTTATATATATGTCGTACCTAATAGCCAGAACGCACTTCTCAGCCTACTATTCAAGGCCCGATTTGCCTAATAAGCCAAGTTTTCATGAATTAATGTTTTTTCGTCTACCTAACCTACCTAACCTAACCTAACCTAGCTTTTTTTGGCTACCTAACCTAACCTTACCTATAAATATAAGTTAGGTTAGGTTAGGTAGGGTTGGTTAGGTTCGGTCATATATCTACGTTAATTTTAACTCCAATAAAAAAAAATTGACCTCATACATAGAGAAAAGGGTTGCTTTATCATTTCATAAGAAAAAAATTATAGTAAATATATTAATTCAGGAAAACTTGGCTTATTAGGCAAATCGGGCCTTGAATAGTAGGCCAAAAAGTGAGTTCTGGCTACTAGGTACGACATATATATATATATATATATATATATACATTATTTTAAATTATATAAGGGGGTACCACCTCTGGTTCCTTGAAGGGACCCTCAAGTCTCGAAGAAGAGGATATGCAGCACCCAGGGGAGTCGTGCCGGGCTCCCAAGCGCGCTGGCACATATTGTCTGAATACTAATGTTTATACATTTATTATTATTCGTAATATTAATATCATTATAAACAATTATCGTTTTTATTATTGCTATTTTGATTTTATTATTTTCCTATTTTCTAATGAGTTCGCAGTTTTTTTCCGGCACCGGAAACATGACCCAAAATGTCGAAAAGGAGGAAAATCGTCATTTTTGGCAGCCGCGAAAATGACAGCTAATGTCGCCTGGGTCATTGACAGCCGGGGCGTCCTGTGTCATTGACAGCCGGGGCGTCCTGGGTCATTGACAGCCGGGGCGTCCTGGGTCATTGACAGCCGGGGCGTCCTGGGTCATTGACAGCCGGGGCGTCCTGGGTCATTGACAGCCGGGGCGTCCTGGATCATTGACAGCCGGGGCGCCCTAGGGCGGCCTGGAGCGGGCCGGGGCAGTATCGGCCCTGAGACGCGATAACCTTCCAAATCCTTTCCCGATATCGGCTATATTTACATCTACCCCCAGAGAGACGGATTATGGGAAGGGGAGGGTGTGATGGCGGTGCCTATAGGTGGTCCCTGATGATGGTTTTGATCGACCAGGCTGTTGTGGTTGTGAAGGCGTCTGATTGGAGGTGGTTCTGGCTATTTGTACAATAGAGCATTGTTGTTTCGAAGGTCAAGTGGTGGTGGTTGTGAAGGAGGCTGAGTTGTAGTAGTGGTGGTGATGATGATAATAACTTGATTGTGGTGATTGTGGCTGGAACAAGGGGAAGGGTTGTGGTGGTAGTAATGCTATTAACGGGTAGTTTTGCAATAACTGGTGGAACACTGAACAAAAAGTGTCAATTAGAGAGGTGTTATGACAGACCGGGTCGTTAGAGGTTCGTTAGTCGCTAGTTAGTCGTTAGTAGTTAGTCTAGGGTCGTTAGAAATTTATTCTAGGATCATTACTATTCCTAATTTAAGTGAACGGTAGTTCTGATAATTATCTTATGAGAACTAACTCGACGTCGTAATTCAACCTCGGGAGATGGACCTCGATATAAGCCTAAGGTGTATAAACACACTCTGGCTGCCTGTCCCCCAACACAAGGAATAATATGATATAGACTTCACTCCCTTGTACAAACTGTTAGGTAAGTAGCCACCCCGAACCACCACCACATATCATCAACCCTCATTCACTACCACAAAGCACACCAGCCAACCAGCATCACTAACTACCACCACCAACAGTCTGGCAAGACAAGTCTCTACATATTATACTTAAAATGGACGTCAACATCGAGAAACTAATGAATTTAATAAAATATAAATGTCGACTCCTGTGTATAATTTGTGTGGTCTGGTTCGCCACAAGGAGATGTTTAACCTTGGTTGCCTCAGTGAAATTTAAGGCACCTCAATACTTACACATCTTTGGAACAATGAACAACGTCCTCGGAAGGCTAGGTATGAATGTCTAGTTTCGAACGCTTCTGGGCAGGCAAAATCACTTTATATCTTGACGCGAGTCAAATCGTGAAAACGGGCTGGCTGGTTAGTGTTGGGTGGTGGTGGGCTGTGGGTGGTGGTTGGTTATGAGTGGTGGTGGTAGGCTGTGATTGGTGGTTGGTTATGAGTGGTGGTGGTAGGCTGTGATTGGTGGTGGGTTGTTGGTGGTAGTAGTTATGATTGTCGAGGAAGCCAGATAGCTATCTGGTGAAACTGTCCTTTTAATATATACCTCAACTCACAACCTACTCAGACCCAGTAAAAAAAAAAAAATAAATACAGACGTATCGATCCTGAGCCGCAATATCTATCTTGATCCCCAGCTCAATAGTCCATTTTCTATTCTGGAGGCGTCGGTGTGTACGGTGACTTGCCTATTTTCCCCCTCGGGAATATCTCGCCAGGCAAAGTGACAATAGATATCTAAGACGGCCTGGGCGCCTCTGAAGGCCCCCGGTAGGGAATGTAAATATAGAAGAAGGAGGCATCAGGGCCAGGCCACACGAGGACATAAAGACACTGGAACCGGGAGTTGTGGCCACTCGTGGCAGGCCACAAGAGGCCACCTGATAGTGAATGTGACCATGGATATTTCCCCCCCCCCACAGTTGGCGGCAAGGGATTGTTGTTGGTGCATTTCCTGGCCCGCAGCTGGGCTCGTTCCTCTATCCTTCTTATACACTCACACTTCTTTGTCCACTTACTGGCGCTTGAAAGGGCTCGTTCCTTTATCCTTACTCGTTCTAATTCTTTTAAATTTCACTCCAGTATACTCACTTCTATTACCTCGTGTGTTGAAATATATCACCAATAATAAAAATAACAAAATTATAAACGCCTGGAGCACACAAATCTTTCTGATCATCAGTATGGTTTCCGTCGGGGTCACTTCTACTGGCAATCTTCTCTCATTTCTCACTCATATAAGGTCCACTTCACCTCACTTCACAGCCCTGGTTATTTCCAAAAATTTTGACGGACGGGAAGGGTTGTGGATTTTCTCCTGGCGATCAGAGTAAAGCGCCAAGCCATTACGACTATTTTGCAAAATTTTGACGGAGAATATCATAAACTCTTACTCTACAAACTTTCTTCCATCGATTTTCTACTTTTCAAGAACTTATTTCCAGCTTCCTCTCTGGTAGATGTATTGCTGTTGATGTAGATCAGCTTCCCTGTCAACAGTGGTGTTCTACCAAGGTTCTATTCTGCTGGTACTGAGTTCACAACAACGCTGATGTTGACTGGAAGAGAACCAACATATACGAAGGAATATACCAAACTTATCATCATAAACTCTGGCCAAATACTCGTTAATTCAGCAGCAGCAGCTCCTTCCGCATTTTATGAACGGAAAACCCCCCACTTCAAACATGACTTTAGCCTATCCTCAGGCTAGGCTTCTTCAAGCGGCCGCCGATTCCAAAGGCGACTTGGCCACTCCTAACGTAATGTGTATTCCAAATAATTTTTTTTTCTCAAATAAAAATTAATATTATTATTTATTAAAATATTGTGTTTAGTAAGATCTCACCCACATCCTTCAAATGTCAATAATTGCCAAAAATACCTATGTACCTAACCTAACATGCGCCTAATACATAAAACTTTAATGTATAATAAGACTGATTTATAAAAGAGATAAACCTATTTTATTACAATGTTAAAACTGATGTCTTAGGGGTCCGCCGCCGCATCAACTTCCCTTACTTCTCATCACAGCCTAACTCGTCCCCCCTAACATAGTCTAATTTGTCACCCTAACACAGCCTAACTCGTCCCCCTAACATAGCCTAATGTGTCACCCTAACACAGCCTAACTCGTCCCCCTAACATAGTCTAACTTGTCACGCTAACATAGTCTGACCTGTCAATTTAGGCCAAATTGACTGTCAAATTCTTATTTTGATTCGATTAGTTTTACATTAGATTTTTTCTGAACAAGGAAAGACACGCTTCAGGCAAAATAAAACACGGTTACACGTTATCCAATTTTCTAAATTCAGAAATCGAGAAAAACGAATTAATTATTTTTTCATAAAATCTCCATCCAATTCGAGGTTTACTTTTGGATCTTCCTGAGGTCCAAACAAAAAAACATCGCCTCAACACGATATGGAACTGAACAAACGTACGTACATTTTTCCCTGACGTGCATTTCAGGTTCAAAAGAGATTTGAACCTTTTTCCAAATCGGGGACTGATATGGGTCTTTTGTACACGACTTTTTGTTTTCCTGCTGGTTAGGTACGGGACTTTGGATAAAATGGACTGATAGAGAAATTTTCCTGGCTCTATATCTGTTCAATTTTTCCATTGTGAAAAATACTTTGTGGATGTGATATTTGATGCATGAAAATAAAAGTCCATATGTTAAATATCGAAGCCTCCGAGCCAGTGTGAGTATTTACTATTTATATTTACTATTTGTACCTGCAGACTCGACTTGTTAACTTTAACTGAGTCAATGCATTAAATTAACAAATGATCGGAAAGTTGGGTCAAGAGCTGATGCTCATTCTTGCAAACAAAAACGCATTAGTTATTTTTTAAATTATTTAGTTTAAAAGTTTATGATGTTACGGCCAAAGTATGAATAGCAAGAGAAGTTCATATATTTTGGTAATATGTATTACACACGAGTGGAAACAGTGAAAGAAAAGGATCAATATTTTCGCCACAACAATCTTATTTAAAGCCTACGGTGCTTTCTACACAATTTCCCACTGAGACCTATGAACCATCGGTTGGATATAACGCAGTTGACGTGTGGCGCCCTTCATCCTACTGCCAGCATATTTAACATGCCTTCATTATACATTCAAACAGCGCTTGACGGATGGACGTCCTGGGAATCAATCACACTGCAAGGAGAAAGGGGGTACACGATATTATATATATATATATATATATATATATATATATATATATATATATATATATATATATATATATATATATATATATATATATATATATATGTTGCATGGTGCAACTGCACGGGTTGTTCTTTATATTCTGATGGTTTCTTGCAGGCCACATTTGTTTCTCTTCCTTCATGTCTTGCATGATACATTGATTTGTGCACAAAGAAATCACATTAACATGATGTATCAGTGATAAAATCAGTTGGAGCCATGCGGGGGATTCGAACCTGCGTATTGGGTACACCCCAGCCCCCGCCAGCTGCACTTGGGGCAACGTGTTCTGATCTGTGGTGGTAGTACTAGTTGTGATGTCACATTAACACCACATGCATTACCACCAGCACCACAATTATCGTCACCACCACCACCACCCCACCCTGAGCCTCTTTCCACCACAACTCCGTCTATCACTGCTATATATAAACCCAGCAAGTAGGTAGAGCTCACTTACGGGCTCACCATAGCCCGTGCTACATGGACACTTCGTTCTGAGTAGCTAAAACAACTACAATAGGCGGAGCAACTCAGGAAGGTTGTATTACCCCCGACACAACGTTCCCTCAAGCGCTCCCAATATTTCATTATTTTGTTAACTAAAACATTTAAAGAAAAAAGTCTCGTATGATAATTAAAATGAGACACATTTGACTTTCTTTAGACAAGAAGACGAGCTCGTGAGGAGAGCGATGAGAAGTTCGAAGAAAGATGAAATATTAAAAAAAATACAACAACGTGGTGTACAAATATTTTATGCCCTTCGATCACCAGGGAATCGAACTCGGTCTTGAAAAATGCCAGATGGTCATTCAAACAAGTCAGGCCTGGTTGTTCACAATAAGGATGCGTCTTAGAAGTACCTAACCGGTACCTAACTGAAACTTTAAACTTTCCCTTCATCAATGTGATATATAAGATGCAATCCTCCTGGCAGGAGATGATGTTAAAGTTACGTGGTTTATGATACTACGGCCAAAGTATGAATAGCAGAGATTTTCTGTAAATTTTCCCAAGCTCTATGAATAATGGTGTTTTTTACTTTAGTACAAGAACGTATTTTGGCATTTTTGCTTGTAAAATATTTAGCTAGGTGTGGCCGGTCGTCAGGGCCAAAAATCGACGTGGTAGTCTGAATCAGTCGTCAGTCTGGGTAGTCTGTCAGGTAGTCAGGGTAGTCAGAGCGTGATAGTCCCTATCACGCTCTTTCTTATTGAATTCTGGCGACCCCGACCAGCCTATGATCCCTATCATTCCCCAGACCATTCCTCTGCAAATTTGGGTGAGATTGGCCCTAAGCGTTTGGCCTCCAACCTTGGACAAATAGATAAACAGACAATCTCTCGTTAAGAACAGATGGTGTATGTGAGTTAGAGAACACGCTCTCACTCTTAAAAGTATTTCCTATTTTCAAATTGTTCACGGTCGTAGGTCAGGGTCGAGCGGCCAGCAATCTGCATTCAGAGGTATTCACTGCAAAAAGAATGCGAAATGAAAAATAAATAAGGTTTATTTATTTTTGCAACATATTCTTTTGTCGGGCGGACAAAAAGGAAAAACAAAAATATAAAATTGCGAAGCGAAATTCACTTTATCTTCTTCTTTTAGTGTGATGGTCACTCAGATTTTTTTGTTATTTAACTTTACTGTTTACAATAAACTTCGTGATGCTATTTTCGACTTGGTTAGTAACCCTATTTTATGCAACACCTTGAAGTGTGTATTCTTCCCTTTTTGTTTAATGGCTGCTATGTATTGTTCCTGTGTCCTTGTATTCTGTATTCCCTGTATTCTTCTCTGTATTCAGTGTCCCTGTGTCTATATTTATGTCTATTATGTTTTTTTTCTCTTTGTCAGTTTCTTATTCTCACTCGTGTTCATTATCTCATTATGTTTTATAGTTATGATCCCTCTGGAGGCCTGGTCGAAGACCGGGTCGCGGGGACACTAAAAGCCCCGAAATCATCTCAAGATAACCAAGATAACCTCTGGTGGCCCTGATGACTCCCTGACTCTGCAGTTATGACTACGTCAAGTTATCTGCAATGTCTACCTTTAGGTGTGCCTGAGGCGACACATTTCATCGCGTGTACATTCCTATTCCAGTGTGACATTAGGCCACTTCTTTGATAGTGGCTACTCCACACCCCCATTCCAGTTTGTGGCTGAGGCCAGGCCCATCAGCGCTACTTCACACTCTCCCTCTAGTGTGGCTGTGGTCACTCCTTCCCTCGTAGTTGCTCCACATTCCCAGTGTATATTCCTACAAACAATCCACATTCGAATATCACATTCAAGAGTCACTCCCTCCACCACATCTCCTTTTCCCAGGGTCTTGAATGCCGGAACTGGAAGAACAATACGTCATACTGTGAACAGCACAAGTGCTGCCTTGGGACATATTTGCCTTGTGTAAGCATAGAACTATGTTCCCCTCGAGAATTATTTCAATATCAGCCGGCTGAATGACGTGTGCGTGTATGTGAGTACTTAGGTATTGGTGCTTGTAGGCAGGAGGGAGGTGAGAGCTCTTGTTCCGCTTACTCACGTTATTGATTGTGTTTCACTGCTTCCCTCATTTTATTATGATTTTGTCTTTGTCTTGTCTTTGTTTTGATTTGTTTTGATTCTTATGCTTAGGGAGTTCTGAAACGTTTTGACATGGTTCACCTCTTCGTTCAGTTTATTACACATGTACTGCTACGAACTTACCTAGCCTAGGTGGCTACTGATCCTTTGCCCTGGCTTTCCTCTCGGAAGTCTAATTCAACGACTCCATTCCTCGTTGTCTAATGCAACGACTCTCTATTCCTTGTTCTCTAGTGCAACGACTCTGCATCCCTTGTTGTCTAATACAACGACTCTCCATCCCAGGCCAAATACAACGACTCTCCATCCATTTTTCTTCTAATTTAGATACGTCTATGTATCTTAGACGCCTGGATTCCCTGTCGTTATTTGATATTGAAGTGATGTGTGGTTTAGGTCTGGCCTCGTAGCTCTGCCACCTCCCACATTTTTGAGGCAAGTCTTGTTAGAAACATGTTCGTTCTCGAAATAATTTGTTTGCATTTTGAGGTGAGGCTCAATGGGGCGGTGAAACATCCCAGCGATTAGACTGTATTCAGACGCCACGGAAATTTCTCCTGAATGATACGGGGGAGAAATGGAATTGAGCGACGTATTTGATTACCCAGGACAACATTTAACAACCCAGGATACTTAACGATAAGAAATACTATGACGGTGTTGGTGTGGTTTCGAAGGGTCGAAGCTGTGAAGGATATGTTTGAACATACGAGATGTCCTACCACATATCCAGCCAATTTTATTTACCCACTTATTTAAATAGTATTATTTATGTCAGCTGCCCGAAACGCTTTGCGTAATAGTGGCTTTAGGCGTTGTATGTACTAACTCTATCTATAAATTCATCAACTTTTGAATCTTACCTTGTATGTACTTTACCTTAATAAATATTTGTATTTGTATTTGTATTAGTATCTCCTTGTATTTATTTGTTATTCCTACACCCCCTTAGCATGGTCTGCCACCTATATGGAAGTTAAAGAAGATAAGAATGTTGGTATTTAGCCAAGGGAGGCAATTAACTTACATAGACACGTTTTAATACCTCGGGGATATTTGCAAAGGCCCAACATACCGGGAACAGCTAGTGTTTGAGCCCCTCCGGAGGCTCTTATCCGAAGAGTCTTCAAGACCCAAGAAAGTCAGAATACTCTGGGGTTTAGCTGAGTGGAGGTGATGTGAGGAAATGTTCCTTAGGCGACTTAGGATTTATGTTACCCTCCTCGTTAAGCTCTTATAATGTTTGGATATATTATGGCTAGGAATAGTAAACTTAGGGTTATAATATTATGTTATAGTTTGCTAAGTTAAGTCTATTGTTTATACATGTATCCAGTTATATATTTTCAAACTCAATTATTTGAGACTGCAAGATTATCTTGGATGTTAAAATAATTGTAAATGTAGTGTTTCGAAGTTTTTACAGAACAAAGCAAGTAACCAGCCTCACAACTCTCCTCCACTACCATAACACCTCCCTACAACCACTCAAAACCCTCTCCACTATCATACCACCACACCACAACTCCTTTACCCTAATGCATCACCAACTACCACAAAATCCTCTTCTATTACAGGGATATATATCTCTTCCTGCTGCCACCACCACACAACAAACTCCTGAGGGTTAAGGGGGAGAATGTGCAACTGATTACCAACTGTAGAAGTCGGTGCTGCGGGGAAGCACAAAAATTCTTGGCGAGACTTGAAGAGCTGAGAGCAGAAGAAGTGTGTGCAAACTTTGGTAATATGAAGGCGACGAGGAGGAGGCTGTCTTGTGGTAGGTGGTGATGTGTCAGAGTGATGGGGTTGTATTGTAGGTGACGGGTGATTGACGTGGTGATTACAGGGGAGCTATATAGTGGGAACTTGCGGGTTGATGGTATAGAACCACACATACACAAACATATCCATCATTTACGCACACATACACACACACACACACACACACACACACACACATACACATACATACACATACACACACGCATGTGTTAATAAAGACCTAATAAAAACAACTAAGGCGTCCCCACCGCCAGGGGGGGGATCTTAATTAGATTGGGGTTATACTTAACAGTGAGGCTGCTATCTCTTAACAGTAAGATGCCATCGTAACATCTCTGGTGTTGAAGGCTCTCTGTTTATCTTTCTTAAACTCCACTTCAGTCTCTCTCTGCTTCTCTCTCTCTCTCTCTATCTCTGCTTCTCTCTCTCCCTCTCTCTCCCTCTCGCTCCCTCTCTTTCTACGATAGCAATCGACATGCAAAAAAATATTCGAAGTTATTCAGCACCCACGATAGCTCTCAGGAATTTCCCGATAAAACATTTGAAGTCATAAAAATTACCTTATAGAGTGGACCCAGAGGAGTCGTGGCGGATTTCTTAGGAAGGAAGACCGGTCAGTTTGGTGTTGGTCAGGCATGGATCTTCTCCCCCAATGTTCAATAATGTAAGAACTCAATTTCCTTGTTATAAGCCATTGCCACGTTAATCCCTCAATTGTGGATACTTCAGGAGATATTGTGTTCTGGAGATTCAGTATATGCTTTTTTATATCATTGTTTCCCCACGGGATTATAGCTATGTTTGACATCTTGTTCTGCATCTTGCTACATAAGATCTTATTTTTTTGTTTAGATCTGTACTATTTTGGTCATTGCATGCCACTATAATCTTATCTGGTCTGTTCCACTATCTTCAGGACTTAAATTAATTGAACTCAACACTCAATGAGTTCCTGAAATTCTAGTCACTATTATAGATTTTCATATATTATCTCAATTTTCATCTATTCAATCTCCACTTGCTCCCTCTCAACCCCTACCGTCTCCACCCCCAACCATTCCACCTTCAACCCCCACAACTTTTTCATAACATGCTTGACCTTTGCCCATAACGAGTCTGCCTCATCCACCACCAGTCCACCATCGTGCACTTCATCACTACCCACTTCAACTCCATGCACTTCCCCCTCTTCCCACTTCTCCCCCCCTCCATCTCGCTTCACTACCAGTGCTCTTGATTCTCCACCCAAAAGCACTGCTCTCCACGTTAATACCACTCTCACTTTTACCATAACAAATCCAAACTCTTGGTCACTCCCTCCTCCCCTCTCTTCTTGAAAAAAACACACGAGAAAACTGCACAATTTCGCCACGTAGAGAAGCTAGTACACCCTGAGGCCGAGAGCACGGAGAGATTAAACCACTGAGAACAAGAGCTGCGGTATGATCGGGGGATGTCATCGCTGTTATTGATAGCCAAGGGGGAGAAATGTCCGGTGATCGTCCACAGCTGCCCCACACACACACACACAGAGGGATTCCACTCGTCGGTACCTTCCTTGACTGATTGGGTGTAGAGCTACCCCCAGGGGGCCACTGTCTGTAGGCAGGACGTATTCGCAATACTCTCTTGATGTGTACGTGTGGATAGACGTTTCGATTCACCTCTAAGATTTTTGTATTTTTTGTTTTTGTAGATTTTATGTGATCTCTTGTTTCCTGTGTATCCGTCGTCTGATATCTTTTTTCGGGATTATTCTCCCATTTTATGGTTTGTATCATGAATGTCAACACCATACAATAACAATAACATATAGTGCATCACTACACCACCACACGACAACAGTGGCACTTTATCTCACTACCACACAGCTACATCCCACTTCAATACATAACTACACCATAATACAGTACACATATCTCAGGGCACCGCTTCTGTGCCAGGTAAGTTACGGGCTCACCAAGTAGCTCGTGCTACTTGGAACTTGTTCCGGGTAGCTGAATTTATAACAACAACAACAACAGTACACAGCCGCTATAGTGCACCACACTATCACTCCACAACACCACCATACTACCACACTACTAGCCTACTAGACTACCATACTACCACACTACTAGCCTACTAGACTACCATACTACCATACTACCACACCACCAAATCCTCCCATAGTGCACTTCACCACCACACCACTTCATTACCACACCCACAAATAGTGCACCACACCACTACATCACCGTCGGGCTCACCATAGCCCGTGCTACATGGACACTTCGTCCTGAGTAGCTAAATCTTTAACAACAACAACTACATCACCATACCAACTCACTACTACACCACTACACTACCAGAACCTATTATACCACAACATCACCCGACTACCACACAAAATACAGCAGCTAAGTTATATGAGGAGATGATTACGGAATAAAACTATACCCAGAAAGGAGGTCTGCGTCTAATTGTATAATTAAAGGACATTAACTTGGTAATGACAGCGAAAATGGCCCGGAGATGGAGCCGAAATTTTCTGGGGGGCAATTCTTTGTTGAAGACTTTTATAGTTCAGCTTTAAGTCTTTTCCCCTTCACCGCTGGTCGTGAGTAAATATTCATAAATATTTTAATGTTTAGTCTTTTTGCCATTACAGTTTCTGATTTAGGTTACGAATTGGTAAATAATTAATATAATTTGGGTCAAATTTGTTCTGATGAAAGTGGATTTAAAGTTTAGAAAAGGGCGACGTATGAAGGCTGACACGTGATAAACGTTCATCAAGGCCCATATATATATATATATATATATATATATATATATATATATATATATATATATATATATATATATATATATATATATATATATACATATATACATATATATATATATATATATATATATATATATATATATATATATATAAGGGGAAGATTCCCTCAGGGAAAAGTGATGTAGTCTATCACTGTAGTCTATAATCTATCACTGACCCACGGGGCTGTTCGTGCTCTGAGATATGGGCTGTCTCGGGGTGGGCCAGGAACCGGAGGGGGCGAGCAAATTATAGCCAATCGGTGGCGTAACTGGAGGGTGGCAATTAATATGGCAGCGCTGAGGGAACCATCTCTCTTCAAACGCTTGAGTTGTTCAAGATTTGTTTAAACAAATCAATCTCATTTCTCGAGAGAATTTCTCGGTCCATTCCCTGGAAACACAAATCGAAATTGTCTCTATTTTCCACTAGTTACAACTTGTAATAAAGTTGTTACATCTTGGCTTCACGTGTTTATGACGTATTAGAACGTTGTTACAACTTGCTATATTGGTTGTAATAACTGGTTAGGAGGTGTTAAAACTTGTTCGAACGTTGTACCAACGTCGTAGTTTCGGTGTGTGTTTGGCGGGTTAAATATGCCAAATAGTTCTTGATTACAAAACATACATAATCGCTAAGACTTGAGGGAGGGAGGGAATTATGAGGAGAAAGTCCCAAACTATTAAGACTATATAGCACTTGGAAGGGGTCAGGATAAGGATTTGGGATGGGACGGGTTGGGGAGAGGGGGAAGGAATGGTGCCCAATTACTTGGACGGTCGGGGATTGAACGCCTACCAGCATAAAGTGAGACCGTCGCTCTACCGTCCAGCCCAAGTGGTTGGGTCATTAAGACAAGCGAAAGTCCAAAATGATTGCAAAACAATTCTAGTTGTGTTAAATAGTGATGTTTCTTCTTCATCACTCAATAGAAAGAGAGTTTAACTCCTGAATGACAATTTCCATATTCGATATAATATTCTTGATTGTTCCAAATGACATTACAATTATAAGTGTTATAAGTATACACTTCATTATAAGTATTCATCTTAACTGAGGGGCCACAGAGCACTTTCGTTCTCATTTACGAGGCCAGTACGTCTTACCTCAATAATAAGGGCTTGAGCTGTATTTACTAAGCAGTTTACGAGCTCCGAAGTTCAGCTGTGTGCCTTCATAAATCGCAAACTGTTCACCAAATTTAGACTAAGACGTCACGACTGAGATAAGAGGTACAGCTATCTTAAGTGTACAAGCAGTGTTCGGGACCCATCGACTTTGACTAGTTGGTACAGAGACGACCTCGCTTATTACAGGTCCGACGTTCGATCCCCGATGGTACAATTGACTGAGCACAGTCATTTTACTCCAATCCGTATATTTTCAGCTCCATTTCCTCATATTCCTACTAAGTACTATATGGTCACTCTGTCTTGCCTTAAGTCAGAATGACCATATCTGAAAATACCATACCTCACCTCTGTGAATAAATCTATGTATTTATTTTTGAAGGTTAGATTAGCATTTTTAAAGCACTACAATCACTTTCCTTTGTTGATTGTTCAATAAATCACTGATCTATATGTTTTACATGCAGGCGATGAGTCACAATGGCTAAAGTATGTTGACCAGACCACACACTTAGAAGGTGAAGGGACGACGACGACGTTTCGGTCCGTTCTGGACCATTCTCAAGTCACAATCGACTTGAGAATGGTCCAGGACGGACTGAAACGTCGTCGTCCCTTCACCTTCTAGTGTATCGTCTGGTCATCATCAATATATGTTTTACAGATCACTGTCCATGGAGGGGTAAAAGAAATGGAAATATATATTCCGCTTAGCATTGTAAATGTGTGGCCTCGTCTGTGGTAGAAAATAATAATAATTGTAAAATAAAAAAATCTTTGTGAATCCGGGACTTTGCCAGTTCGCATGAGCCAGAAGCACTCTGTCTTGCGTTTTCAATCCCTCGACCGGACATCAGTACCTGAATGGACGGTAGAGCGACGGTCTCCCTTCATGCAGGTCGGCGTTCAATCCCCGACCGTTCATGTGGTTGGGGCACCATTCCTTTCCCCCCGTCCCATCCCAAATCCTTATCCTGACCCCTTCCCAGTGCTATATGGTCGTAATGGCTTGGCGCTTCTCCTGATAGTTCCCTTCAATTCCTACAACAATATAAAATTGACGGCAACACTGCGGCGAACTACTACATAAACAATACTCTACTTGTGATGTGTAAAATAAATCAATCCCCCATCCACTTGGACTGGTCGGGACAGAGGCGGCCTAGCTTCATGCAGGCCCGCGTTCGATCTCCGATGATCCTAGTTCAGATCCTTGGTCGCACATCCCTTCCCCAGGGCTACATAGCCGTAATAGCTTAACGATTTCTCCTCGTAATTACCTGAACTTGTGCTGGGAATACAAGTTACGTTCTTGAGAGCAACGTTTTGGAGCAACAACACTCTTCTTCTCGTTCATCAATTCGTCCATTCATCTACTCATTATCCATTCATTCATTCATCAACCCAGCTCACCTACTCATTTATTCATCCATTTATCCGGCAATTTATTCATCAAATTTGTCCATTTGTTAAATTAACCACCATGGGGTTAATTTAACGAGTAGTTAAATAACGAGTAGTTAACGAACGAGCAGTTAACTACTCGTTCTCCCATAATGGGGGAGGACGTAGCTGGTGATCCATCCAACTCCGTCTCGTCAACTCTGTCCTTCGGAAGACTTAATATTTACTACTCTAATGAGAGAGAGAGAGAGCCTCCTCAAATATTGACAGTCTTAAACATTTACTGGGTCTGGGAGACGGGAATGCTTTCCTCACTGCTCTCCTCTACTCTCATCTGTTCCGCTCTTCTCTGATATGTTCTGTTCTTCTTTGATCTGTTCCGCTCTGCTCTGATCTGTGACGGATCTAGTCTATGTTTATTCATCTTATCCGTCAAGAAACGGAAGTTTAGCACCTAAAAAAAACTGAAGTTTCGCACTGTTATGAATTTTTATGGTTTGATCAGAAGTTTTCTCTGATCAATGGTGTCAGCCCAAGTGATCAATGGTGTCAGGCCTGGGTTATTCTGTGATCAATAGTGCCAGGCCTGGGCTTGTGTGTGTACTCGATTGATTATGTCTTTGTTAGGACACGTAAATATAAGTTTAAAAAGAAAGCCACTTGACTTACAGAGCAAATTACCGGGTAAAAATACTAGACTTGGGATCGTTGAATAGCTTCAAACGTAGGTTAGAACTGTATATAAATGAGTCTGGATAGATATAAATAGAAGCTGCCTCGTATGGGTCAACAGGCTTTTTGTTCGGAGTGTTCTTTATTCTTATGTTCTCATGTTTCTTCACTATTATGGAACGTATGGTGAGGGCATTTGCCCCAAAAGCGATGGTATATCTTGGTAGCCTAATGGTTCAAGATTAGAGGCAAAGTCAAGGGAAAGTTTCAGACTAATACTTTCTCTGTTAACGGTATCTAGATGTGAGAGCAGTATTCTAGATAAGGTTAAATGAGACTTTTGTAAAGCCGAAGAAACTGATAAGACGAGAAATATCTTCTTTTTCTCTGGTGAATTTTGAAGTTTTTTTTGGTGGCTATTTTCAAGGCAATTTCAGAAATTTGAGGCTTGTTGAGAAGAAGGCAAATAAATATATGGTGTCAGAACATCCTTGAAAACCATTAATCATGAGCAAGACTTTCAAGGGGGTCATAACACCCTTGAAAACCACCAGTCTTGAGCAAGACCTTCAAGAGTGAGAGGAGGAGGGGGGGGGTCTTCACTCTTCACCCATCTTCCCACAGACCGCGCAAATGGCCTTTATTCCTCTCTGAACTTCTTTTACAACCACTTTAAAAAGTAGGCACACTAACCCTGCCTCGTTTACTGGTGGGAAAGGGAGAGTGGGACGGAGAGTGGATAGTTGCCATGAAAAGAGAGAAGAATTATAAGAACAGAGAGAGAGAGAGAGAGAGAGAGAGAGAGAGAGAGAGAGAGAGAGAGAGAGAGAGAGAGAGAGAGAGAGAGAGAATGTATGCGTCGCTAGTAGCCAGCTGCAGGACTTTATGGCCCAAGGGTCGAAGGGGCTGTGAATAGCTTTGTACCCAAATAACGTAACATCTTGCATCTTATGACTCGTTTCTCTGGCCCCTGCAGGCATCAGGGTCGTCGCTGGGCCACGAGGGACGCTCTCACCAGTAGTCCTCGACGACCGGCTTCCTCAAGCATAAACTTCAGTACTCGAGAACGTGTGAGATGGGGGGGAAAGACCTTCGGCTCCTGCACTATGAACGCCATTGAATAATATTTGCGTGAGCAACGCCTCGCTAGATGTAACGAAGTATAACGATGACAACGTATGCATATGGGAAGGCCTTCTGATGGTATATACATGCCAAAAAAGCGACATCTGGTTGGCATGACTGACATCAAACACCTTAAGTACACTTGCGTGCTCGGAATTAAATACACCTCTAATACACATTGGGAGGATATTTTTCCCTTCTTTTGCTCAAAAGGAGAAATATATTTGTTGCTTAAAGATGAATTGTGTGATAAGAACCCGGACGATGTATTCCCAAGAACCACAGAACCACAGACATGCCAGAACACAAAAATTTCGGAATTAAAAAAAAACACAGAAAGGTAAAAACAAATAAAAGTACCACATAAATATCGAGGAATTAAAAGTATCACGTAAATTTCAAGCAATTAAAAGCATTATGGCGGATGAAAAGAACCCGAAGGATGTGTGGGAAACGATCCCTAACAGTGCATACGGAAAGAAACCATCAATATATGCAGAACCCAAAGATGTTTTTGAAAAAAAAAACCTTATAATATACAGGGCGAAGAACCATGACAATGTGTAGGGAAGGACCCCAACAATATCTGGACGACCTTGAAAACAGCTGGGAAAGCACCTCAATAATATCCGAGAAGAACTCCTTGCATTAGTTGCTGAATTCGGAGTCAATATTCGTTTTCGCATCGTCTTCCTTCTCAATACCGTAATGCCGTCATTGTCAGTTTTCGTGAAAATAAGCAGACTGTTTCTATTGCTCTGCTGAGCCTCGCGTAGCCTGCCTCTGCTTTCTTAATGGCTGTATAGAAAGAAACCCGTATTATTAGGCGAAAAAATATGCAGAGAAAACATCACACATTAATGGTAGCCAATAGTTCGTCATTGGTAATGTGAAACTCAGGAGAGGGAGATGGTAGTGGATTGAGTACGTTGTTGTTGTTGTTAATAGTGGTAGATAGTGATGGTGGTGGTGATGGTGGTGATGGTTGTGGCAGTGGTGCACTTGGTACTTACCTAACAGTGCGTATCTAATAGTGATTTGTTTGTACCTGTTGAGTTTCATTTTAACATTTCTGATGTTCGATTTTTTTTTCATATCTGGCCTAAAAGGTAGGGACGGAGACAGCTTCCACAGCTTATATCAGTGCATTTTTCTACATTTATTCAACTCATTTGCATTTTCAACTTCCATCAGTGTTATCTATTATTACTTTTCATTTTAAATGAGGCTGCCTATGCCCACATTGTCTTTTCCCCTAGGTATTATGCATGTTCGGATCATATCTCTGCTGTTTCTCCTTTTCCCTAGGGTTATGAGATTCAATCTTCTTAAGCTATCATCATAGCTTAATCTTCTCAATTATGACACTAATCTCCTTGCATGATCCTATGATTTTTAATTGTGATTTTCTGTTTTGCGATGTGCGTATTCCAGGCTGGTGCTGCATATTCAATTATTAGTATCACATAGGTTGCATAAAATGTATAAATTGTATAAATTGATGTATAAATTACATATATATGTTATTGTAATGTTTGTCAGCTTCATGTATATTACAAATGATGTCTCGGTTATGATTCCATGTAGTGTTAGTGGTGAAATTACATCCACTCCCAAATCTATTTTTATTTAAAATTTATGCAGCTACCTTCTCATTATGGTACAGATTGCCTTGAGTATCCTTGGCCACGTTATCGTATTCATTAACTTACATTTGTTGGGGGTTGAACTCTAACAGCCAATTGTCTTCCCACTCCTGGAGTTTATCACGAATTTTCTAAGATTCTCTTCAGTTCTTCTCGGATTATAATAGCTTGTCTGCTTAGGAAGTGGTGGTGATGATGGAGGTTGTGGTTGTGGTGCAAGGCAGTGGTGGTGGTTGTTGTGATAGTGGTGATAGTGGTAATAATGGTGATGGTAGTTGTGGTGCAAGGCAGTGGTGGTGGTTGTTGTGATAGTGGTGATAGTGGTAATAATGGTGGTGGTAGTGTAGGCTGTGGTGGTTGTGGTGGTAGTGTAGGCTGTGGTGGTTGTGGTGGTAGTGTAGGCTGTGGTGGTTGTGGTGGTAGTGTAGGCTGTGGTGCTTGTGGTGGTAGTGATGGTGGTGATCTGTGATGGTGAAGGTGGCCGTGGTGGTCC